>NC_067402.1:65779347-66135597 GCF_016432865.1 Antechinus flavipes | reverse complement strand
TTAGAATGCCTTTTACCTCTTTTCTGCCACACTAAACATTGGCAACATGCTGTATCATGTGGCAACTTGTAATTTTTTCTTCTTCTGAATATTATGTCCAGTAAGTCACAACCACATAGTATTGCCAAGAAAATATTAAGGCTAAAAAATGTTGTTCTGTTTTCTTTTGTAGCAGGAGGCAACTTGAAAATTTTGAAAACATATTATTTCTCAAACTGGATACAGCTGAGTCACCACTTCAACCATGAATTCTCATAAAAGTTTGTCTATTCCCTTTTCATGTTTTCATTAAGAGCATTCTACAAATTTCATGTCCCTAATGCTTTAGTTCAGCAAAATATAAACTCCTGGAAGGCAGAGATAGAGCATGTGCAGAAAATATAGTACTAGGAAAATTAAAGAAAACTAAAAGTAATATCTAATAATAGCTAGAAAATAGATAGTGCTTAAAGGTTTGCAAAGTACTTTATAAATATGACCTCACTTTATCCCCACTTTACAGAAGAAACTAAGAGCACAGAGGAGTAAAGCCATGATGACAAGCATTCTGAGAGGCAGAAATGATGAGTTTGTATTTAAATCTGGTTTTAACTGTAGGTTGCCATGATTCTTCACTTGACAAGATCAATTGTTTGCTAGAAAAGCAAACCATACGCTGGCCCCTTCCTACTATTCTAGTTTTCTTATTCCTGATCATCACTGTTCCCCCAAATACATCAACCCCCTAACTCTGATATCCTCCTTGCCCTTTCCTCACACTACACACTCCCAACTCCAGGAATTTTCATTAGCTGTTCACCAAACCTGGAACTCTGTTCCTCCTCACCTTCATCTTTTACCTTCCCTGGTTTCCTTCAAATATCAGTTATCTTTGTCTCTCCAATATATCCATTGTCCACTAGCACAGTGCCTGGTTCACAGTAGGTATTTAATCAAAGCATGAGTTAATCTGACTTTTGGGTTGTTCAAGGTATTAAGACAAGGAAACTAAATCACTCTTGCTAGAAATTTAGTAGTGGATAAGTGGAGAGAAATAGGAGTAAAAGGTGGTAAAATGTGCAAGGGAAGATGTTATTGTTATTGTTGGTATTTTTGTATTGTTTGTTTTTGTCTGGTTGTTTTATCAGGATAAGGGAAGTCAGAGAAGATACAGAGACTAGTACAACACTCCCTGGAAGGATCCAAGAGGATGCTAACTGAATAAACAGTTCTCAAAAGAATGAAAAAAGTATCTATAATTACACAAGTATGCTCCAAATAGCTAATAAGAATGCAAATCAAAACACCTTGCAAATTGTTAATGAATTTTCTTCAATGTATTGATCAGTTGTATTGATTTGTTTCCTCTCTAAAAAATATGATTTATGACATGGCATGACTCTCTGGAAGGGAAAGGTACATTTGAGACAGCCAAGATAATTTAAGAAACAGAAGACATCAACTAATATAAAAAAAGAAAAAAGAATGATTTAGTGCTTTATGGTCCAAACAAATTGGCATAATTGTTGCACATATAATTCTCTCATCTCCTTGACTTTGCAAGACTAAGCTCCCACTTCCTTTCTCTCACTTAGAATTTCTCATTTCTTTCAAAGCTTGGTTCAAGGGCTAGCTACTTCTTAAGGCTTCCTTTGATACCCCCAAGAATTAAGTCCCAATCTTGCTAATCCTCTACCAATTTCCTTGTATTTATTTCCATGTGGTTTCCCACATAAATTGTAAGGTACTTGCAGGCAGACATTGGATTGCTTTTGTTTTTGAAGATCCAACAAAGAGCATATAGTAGGAGCTTCATCTGGGCTCATTGGTTGGTTGACTGATTGATAATGCCCTTGAAAACTATCTCAAGGTTTCCACAGCATAAAACCAAGATTCAAACACCCTCTCAACTGTCACTGAAGAGTCAAACTAATGTATGCTGATACTTTATTTTTAGAAAAGATTAGCTCTGGGAAATGTCATATAATGCAACAATTGAGACCAGGCACACTCCATTTCACAAGTTTGTTGAAGTGAGATAAGATAGAACATCAAGGACAAAAGACATCAAAATTGTATACATTAGATCCTTATCTCATTCATTGAATTCAAACCATATTTCCCTCTTGTTCCAGGTTCAAAGACTTAATATTATTCTCTTCTCTTCCTTTTTCCTCTTCCTTCTCCCCCCAAAACAGGACAAAAGAAGACTGGAAACAGTTACTCTTGTATTGTATCAGAAAACTAGTAAAGGGAATAGTTAAAATTGCCTTCTCAACTGCCTTAACATTAATCAATTTCTCTTCTTCTGAAGCATCTATTTCCATAGCAACAAGAAAGGATAATAACTACACTAGGAAAGGAGGACAAGAGTTACCAGTTCATCTGCTTCTGCTTCTAAATCCCTCAGCTTTACTTCTAGATGGCAACTAAAGAAAGGAAGTGGTGAAAGAATTTCTTTAGATTCCCATCTCCAATGTAGAAAAATGCTATTAGACAAGGAGCTGTGCACAGATGGGCGTTAAGTCAGCTTTGATATACTTCATTGCATACGCCTTCCCTTTAGGATTTCTATGCCATTTAAGAGAAGGCAATATCATGTACCTAGGCTTCCCTGCATCTGCCCCTAAATGATGGATCTGAAATGATCTCTTTGTCATAAAAAATGAGGTCTGATGCAATTGAAGAAGTTCTGGAATATGTGCATGTTTGTATGTGTATATGTGTATTGGATACATACATACATACAAGTCTATATCTATACATCTTGGGAAAGTAAGCAAAAAGTAACATATTATTTGAAAATATTCCATTTTCTATCCCATATCCAACTCTATCAATTGGTTGTTATTGGAATTTGGGATTTTTATTTTTATTTTTTTTTTACATTAAGTAAAATTTTATTAGCTTAAAAAAAAATCTAGTTGAGTTGTGGGTGATCTTTAATCCTTGCTTGGTCAGCTGATCAGAGTGCCAAACTCTTTATTCTCAGGCTATTACTATGGCAATGGCTATGAAGTAAAGCATGGTGGAAACACAAAACTTGGCTTCAGAGTCCAATTGAAAAATAGGATTACCAAGGATAAACTTGCAGCAGCATTTTGTGATTCCTGGCACTAGAGAGGCTAATTTTACAATGCTGGATTGACATTACTAGGAGATTAATCTCAGAGCCTTGAAAGTAATGTGAGATGTATATGCTGTGACAGGATCCATTTAGATTGCTATATAGATAGGCCTAATAATATAGAAATACTATCCTTTCTAAAATGGGAATTGATACATAATATAGCCAATTGTGATTGTTTGGTGTTTCTTACAGCCTGAATATTTAAGTATAAAATATTATATATTTGATATAATAAATATTCTATATACAGAACATATTATCTGAAATCTCCTTTGCATGCAAGCTTCCTTATGTCTCCAAGAGCACTTTTCTGGAACTCTCAAAATTTCAAAAGAGGATAGCTGAGATCCAACAAAATCAAGGGCAAACATCCAGAATTTCTAAACCAAAATTCTGGCAACTTTGGGGTTAGTTCTTGGAAAACAAAACAAAACAAAATAAAATAAAATAAAAACCCTGAATCTGGAACCATAGTCTCTCTTTATTTCCATGAACCAAGAAATCAAAACATGGCAGTAGATGAAAGTACAAAACAGTAAGTAAGGGTGTAACATTGGGCCAAGACATGACCTCCACTTATAACCAGCTTTGTTCCATAAGGTACTCATCTTTTTGTTTGGAGTTCAGAATGGATTCTACCAGCCCCCTACCCCTACCTCAAAACTGGCTTAAAGTGATAGTTAAGTTCCTGGGCTGGATCAACCTGAAAATACATGATGATGTTCAACTCTCCACTGTATTTCTATTATGATAGGTGCTCAGAGCTCTGAAGATTCAAATAAGAAGCCAGATATTGACTATGTCTGTCATCCAAGCCCAACCTAAGTCAGAGACTTATCATTAGAGGGTTGGATACAAGATTATATAAAGCCAGCTAGTAAGGAAAAGAGAAGATTGTGTTCTGGTGGTAGAAGGAATCTCCACATGGACAAAATCATCACAGATTCTGGAAATAATAAAATTAAGTAGCTAAACTTTAAAGCCACAACAATGTTTCCAGAAGAAAAATATGTTTGCTTCCCTTTGGGATATCAAGGACACCGCATGTCCTGTTTAACTCTTTTCTCCCCCTATTCCTATCAGGTGGGGCCCCCTGCTCCACCACAAAAATGTAAGACTTCATTTGATTCTGGCAGCATCACCAGTGGGATGATGGTCTGCAGGGTCTAGGGATCTCATCCTCCCAAAAGCTTGAATGCTAGCTCTGGCTTCATGAGCAGTAATGAGAAGAGAAAGAATGATTCTAGTGGCAAGGAGAAAGTAAAGACTGGAGAAGGAATGAAGGTAGTTAACTATATTAGAAGGACAAGTAAATGATAAGGTGGCAGGAAGAAAAGAAATCCTCAGCAAAGAAAAGCAAATCCATACTGCCACATGGTAGATGCTCCTCAGCTCCATCTAAGTTAATAATTGTCTGCACTGAATGTAATACTTCTTTGGCATTTCCCTTAAAATGACTAGATTTTAGAGACAGCAGGAAACCAATACATTTCACAGCATGGCAGAAGAGGTTGAATGGCTGGCTGGAGGCAGTATCCAGGCAATTCAGAAACAGACTCAGACTCGGTCATCTTAATCACAATCTAAGCCTCTCCAAACCTCAGTCCCTGAAGGGGTTATCCAGCCATATATCCCGTACAAAGGAATCTCCTAGAGATCTGTCTGTGTATTTTGTCAAGCCAATAATTGATTTCTAGGCCCCCAAAGCCATCATTTGTTTGACTCCACAAATACAATCAATGCTTTTAATCTCATCTAATTAGAAACTGTGAATCACTCCTAGACATCATCTGGTGTCAAAGTACATTTATAAGCAACACCTGTGAAGAGTGAAAAGGGGGAAAAGTTCAGAATATAGAGATATGTTTCCAATCTACTCATTTAGATGAGTAGATTACCAAACAACTTTCTGATTTCACATTCACGTGGAGTCCGTGTTTTCATTCCAAGTAGGACCATAATAAATATGGCTGCTAAGAGAAATACCAAGACAGAAACTTTAAGAGAATTTATTCTTCATACTTTCTCACTGTTCCTTGTCTGTGGTGATTAATTTCTTATTCCTCAGCCTCTCTGTCTAGGCCTTACCATATGTGCAGTATATCCTAATGTAGCAGCCATTATTTAAAATTCAATTCCTCTGTGAAGCTGAAGCACAGTCTGCTCCCAGCATCCTAATCTTCCCCCTTGAAGGACACCTTTCTCTTAATTCAATTAAAAACATATTTGTGGACACTTATGAAGAACTACATGCAAAGGTAAATTTATTAGCATTATCAGTTAATCATTATTGTTTACTTATGTATATTGCAAGTTGTAAAGAAAGGATACAGTTCCTTTTCAGAATATATCTTATGGCCGAGAATAGTCCTCCATCAATATTTTTGGTGTTGCCCAAGGACTTTAAAATAGGCAGATTCAATCCCTTTCTCACCAGAAACCCAATACCACTTTCTCTACCAAACAAGCAATGATACGGATCCCCAGTGGGCGTCTAGCAAATAACAATTACAGTAATCTAATCCTGTGCAGGAAGAAACATGAATCATCATTTCAAGGTCTAACAGAGCAATGTGATTAAAAGCAGACCATCTTAGATGCTTTCAACAGAAACCTAACAATGTCCACCCAGCTAATAGCAGAAAAAGAGCAACTTAATTTTTATCAAATCAGAAGGTGAACAGGGCTAATAGAGCCATTATTTTTTTAAAGGTCACATTTAGAAGAAGGATACTACGCCAGAGGATCAGATGAGATAATATTTGTAAAGCACTTAGCACAGTGCCTGGCTCATAGTAGGGGCTTAATAAATGCTTTCCACTTTTCCTCCTTCACCTCCCAAAGCAGAATCTATGTGTGTCACAACCTTATCTGGGACTCAGACTCTCTGGCTAACCTCTACCCAGGTGTCCATGTGGTCTTTGGAAAAATCATTTATTTCACCCCATTCCTCTTAATTGTTTAATTAAGAAAATGGGATTAGAGGAGTAGCTAAATGACACAATGGATTGAGTATCAGCCCTGAAGTCAGGAGGACCCAAGTTCAAATCTGGTCTCGGACACTTAACACTTCCTAGCTGTTTGACCCTGGGCAAGTCACTTAACCCCAATTGCTTCAGTAAAAACAAAAAAGAAAGAAAGAAAATGGGACTAGATTGAACTAGGTGCTTGGTGAGGTCCCACCTAGTTCCAATGTTGTGATTTCTAAGATATGTAATCTTTGAGACTCATGAAGTACACTAAGTCTACAAAAGCATGGCAATGCTCAAGGAATGGCTCAAATTCCAGTGTGCCATATGAAGGCCACTAGGAGCAAGCAAGAAGATGGGTAACAATTAGCAACAAGAAGTCCCCACTCCGCCATCCTGCCTTTTCAAAGAACCACATCACAGAAGTATGCAGGAAGTCCAATTTCTAATTCTTCTTCCAGACTTGGAGAAAAAAAAAACCAACAACAACAAAAAAACCCTCTTCTCCCATCTCCAAGGGACCACAGCATGAGTGGGCTGGGAAAGTTGCACATGGCACTCCCCAAACTGAACTATCACTTGGCTTCATAATTCTTGTGCACAGCTGCATTCAATTTTCTGTCCTTGGGGTTTTTAAAGGAACATTTCTTCTATGGCCAGGATTCTCAAGTTTTATGGTTATACAACTCTCTCCCAGGGCCAAAGAATGCTCAAAAAGTCTTAAACCCGGCAAAAAAAAAAGTTAAGAAGAGTATCCAAATAAATGTGAACTCTAAAAGAAAAATCACCCCAATTCTTAGAACTATAGGATTATAGGTCTAGAGCCAGAAAGGCCCTCTAGTCCAAAAACTTCTGTATAGTTGAGGAAACTAAGGCTCAGAGAGGTAGTTGCTCTAATGTACTTTAACCCTCCCTTCCAAATCTTCGAATCCACCTAGGATGACTTTTCTACCCAAATGAGATAAAAAAGCAGAATTGGGAGTGTAGGTAAAAGGAAAATTGTCATTATATTCTTCTAAGATCTTTTATCTCCCACTTTAAAGTGAGTTCCACTTGAAAGAAGATGAACAACTCTTAAGTCACATCCTAAAATTAAAAAAGGAAGATCTCTACTCCCTTGTCCTCCATCTATGAAGCAAAGTGCTGTCTATTTACTGGCACTGGTAGAGTAATGAGTATTAATATTTTTTTACTTGGAGTCCAATTTATGTTATTTGTATTTGAAATGCTGCTGCCAAAACCCCCCAAAATTAGTGTTTGGTCATGCTAGGATAAACCAACACCTGACGCACTCCTTCTTTGCCAATCTATTATCTTAGTCTAAAGGAGGTAAATGATTAAGCCCATTATAGGACCAGGACCAGGACCAGAGAAACCAGCTACTCCTATCATTCCTTGGGATGTAAACCAGCTGGAATCATTTTAGAAGCAGCAGAAGTTTCTTACCTGTCCTCTTCAAACTCTGGCTCTGCATTTCTCCTGCTATACCAAATTTCAAGGGGTGCTTGACCACAGGATTAGCCTGGGTGGCCCCCAAACACTACATTCACACTTGACCCCCGCCTTAAGTTCTCTAAATCAGTCTGTGTGTGTGTGTGTCACCCACATTCACTGGATCAAAGAGACCAGCAGAGTTCAAGCCTGAGGTTTGTGACATGTTGGAAGCCTGGCGGCATTGCAAGATAAATACCAAATCTTGGAGAACTGTAAAGCAATTTGCACAGATCGGCCTCAGGCAGAGAAAGGAATCAACAATATATCCTCGAGTTAAGTGAAAAGCTAAAGCCTGCCCAAGGTAGTGCATTTCTTGGAGATGGCCAGAGGAACACTTAAGCCTACCTTGTCCATCCCCAGACATGATGAGCGACCCAGGAATGTAAGCTTTTCTCAGGGGATGCATCTCGAGCAGAAGAGACCAACAGGCTCCTATTAACCACTTCCTATCCTTTGGAACCCAGAAAGTCAAGCTCCCAGTTCCAAAGTGCACTTTTTTCCAAGTGTCCTTTTGCACCTTCACCATTCCAAGAAGGCAGATTGATCTGATATTCACTCTCCTAAACCTCCTGTGAAGCAAGTTAATTGGAGGTCCCCGAAGAATCCTAACTGTGCAAGCACCATGCAGAAAGAAAGTCAGGGGTCTTCCACCAGGGCTGGCTCTTGACTTCAGAAAGCCTGTTTGGGCTTTTTCAGCCAAATGGGATTGGTTTGCATCTTTTTTTTTTTTTGGTATTCTCATAAGTGAGTATTAAATTCACTCTGGCTCATTAATCAGATACTTCTTAGAAGTAATGTCCTGATAAATATCATACTAAAAACTCCTCCCAAGTCCCATGCCACAAAAATAAAACCTACCAAGAATCTCTACCAGGGACTGAAAAACAAAGAAGCCCTATGATTTTGTGCCAAGCCTGCAAGACAGCAAAGGGTTTTCTGACTCTGTAGTTTTCACATAAAGAAGCAAGAGAAGTCTCCTTGTATATACAGCATTTGCTCAGTAAAAAGAGGGAAATTGCTGTAAACACCTTGCACTGCAGAAACAGAAAGAAATCAAACAATATCTCACTGTCTTGCTCAAAGTCATCTTGAGTGAGCTGTTAGGTGATTTGTTCAAACTCATGTTTGCATGAAGGAGCAAAACAAGTTTTGAAGGGAGTCTCCTTCCAACAATGTGTTAAAGAGGAGGGAAAGAGGTCACTAATTGATCACTAATTTAAAAAATATATGCTTTAATACTATAAAAATCAAAAGAACTCTTTAGGCATATCTGTAATGGCCACAGTCAAATTACCTCCGCTCCATGCTAATATGTTTCAGTGCTTTGATTTACCTCTCTGGTCAGTACCTCACTATGATTATCATTAATAGGCTACGCTCCCTGAAAGCCTCCACAAGTATCAGAACAGATGCTAAAAGCACATGAAGCGAAGATAAAACATGGGAAGCCACAATTTGGCTTCACAGGGATCTGCTTTAGGAATACAGGAAGTGCTCCTTTACTCTGAACTCAATGGAGTATGCACAAACAATTCAACAGAAACTCGGTGAGCATACTTCTAATAATCTTCCCTGTTCCTACCATCTCAACTATCTCTCCATCTACATGACTTTGCAGTCCTTGAAAATTAAACAAGGGATGATGATGTTGTCATTTTTCTCTCCTAGCCACACTGAAAAGATCTGCCTTGAGCTTAGTCTACACAGGACTATTTTGCAACCTAATTATCCCAAGTGAGGGGTAGTGTAGGTAAAGGAGGAAGTCCCTATCATCTGGTTCCAAGAGAGGTGATTTAGACCCAAAATAGCTCCAAAGTGGAGACTTTTAGATCTTTTGGGGGGATTCAATTCATTCCAGAGTATACCTACAGAGCTAATTTAAATGAGATTTCCTAGAATCTTGGATAATGGACCAAACAATTCCTAATATGAATTTCTGTGTTTGACACATAGTTCCAATATCTTAAAGCTCTGGAATTAAGAATATAGAAATGCCCCTACTCCCACACCTCAATACCACAATTTAGCTAATAGCCACGAAGAAGTCCACTTCACAGAGTTCTCGGGTTGAGAGGACTTCAGAGACTCCTTTCCTTTTTCATATGTAGAAAATAAAGCCCAGAGACATTAAGCCCCTTTCCTGGGGCATATATATATATATATATAATTTATATTTTATATATTATATATAATATATATTTATATTTATTTATTAAATATTTATAAATAATTATATATCATATATATAATTATATATATATATACACATATATAATAAGGCAGGAATTAAGACTAGTTCTCTAACTCGAATTAGTGTGCTTCTCCCTGGACCAGATGCATTTAGAGAAATGACATCAGGGAACAATATAAGAACACAACAAAAATATATATACATATACAGATTAGAAAACTAAGGCTGAAAGACATTAAGTGACTTCCCTAAAATCAAACAGCTAGTGGGTAGTAAATAGAGGATTTGAACTCAGGTCCTGTGACTCTCAATCAAGTACTCTTTCCACTCAGAGGTTCTATGGAAAAACCCTAATTAAATCAAATTGCTTTAAAGAGAGAGAGAGAGAGAGAGAGAGAGAAAGAAATAGTTACCAGTGGTTCACAAGGCAACCTAACAATTTCTCTGGATAAAGACAAAGTGAGTCAGGTATTAGCCAAAAAACTATTATCATAATGGTTTCCCATTCCCACTTACCTCAATCTTTGATCTTCAAAATGTGGTTTCACTCATGAAGCTGCACACCATCATTCTCCAGCTTCTCAAGGGGGTCTGCATACACTCTCCTCTAAAGAAAGAGAGAGAAGAAAAAAACAAAATAAAACATGTCACTATTTTGCCAACTGAGAAACAATGCAGTAAATGAAATGACAACTCAGTAGATTCCCAAAGTAGACCAAGACTTTCTTCAGTGATTAATTTTCTGCTCCCGAAGCACTTTTCTTTTCTTTAAATTATTCACCCACTGTCAGTAGTGAAATTGAAGGATACTATAGTTTATCTCATATTAAAAAGAAAAAAAAAAAAACAACCTATAAAAATGACTCCCTAAAAGGATGGCTTTTCTCTTTCACATAAAGCAAGTTAATTAATAAGCTCTACAATAACATACCTCATGAATCTTTGGTTTTATTTTTCTCCTGTGTGTTCTGTTTTCTCCATTGTCCCAAGATATGTATAATGTTGTTCTGAGCTTTTTGAGCGCAGATAAAAGTTATGTTATATAATTATAGTCACTACTCAAATGTAAATTCATATCCCATAAAAATATTTGGCGCTTTAAAGGAGAATGGAATGTAAAACCTGGAAAATATTTTGGAATAGGAAGGTGAAGATTACTTTTTGCCTTTGCCCTGGAAAGTCTTAGATTAAAGAGCAGAGTGGGAAGGGCTAACTTGAGAAAGATGCCCAAAGCAAATGGTTCAAAATATTCTATGTGTAAACTGATCAACAGGGACAATAAAAGACTACAGGTCCTGGAATCATATCTACTGACAATCAAAAGAATTAGGTCTGTGGCCAAAAATATCATATCCAATAAAATTCTGAATAAGAAAAAAATGGACATTCAACGAACTTGCAGATTTTCAGAAATTTTATCAACCAAATCTGAACTTAGCAGAAAATTTAAGATATAAATGCTAATATCAAAGATCAATTTTAATGAACTCAACACGGACAAACTGTTTAAACATGGAGAAAAAATTCTACATGTAGGTATCAAGAAGGGTTAAATAATCCATATAGGTGCTGGAGGGAGATAGGGAAAGGAAAAGAGAAAGCCCAATTGAGCTAAGAGTGAAGCAAAGTAAAACTAAAAAAAACAAATATTCACTAATCTGTTATCTCTATAACTTGCTTATCTGTAACAATTTTTTCGTATTGTATAATAAAATATGTCCTTGTACTTGACAATTAAATGGTTCAGGGTCTAGAGTGTTGGACTTGAGTTAGGAAAACCTGAGCTCAAACCTTGCCTCAGAAACTTACTAACTGGGAAAATCAATTAACCTCTATCAACCTCAGTTTCCCCATCTCTAAAAGAAGGAAGACAATAGCACCTATCTTGTGGGATTGTGAAGATCAGAAAAGATACTCTATGTAAAATGCTTCATAAACCTTAAAACACAATAATATTATTGTTACTACTAATGCTACTACTCTAAGAGGCTGAAGAAACATAAGAACTTCTGTTGAATCTCCATGGAAAACAGAGGGATAGGGCCAAGGTCCAATTCTAAAGAGAAGTCCTTTAATTTTCTGAGTACTGGTAGTGGGCATAATGAATAATTCTAATTCAGAACTTCCAGTCTATTTCCTGGATATTTCTATTATAGTTCCTCTCTAACCACTGATAGTAAGCACTTGTTTACTATAAATTGCTTCTTTTTACCCTTGTATTCTATTTTGGGAAACCACATTAAGATGCTTCACACAAGAATAAAGGAAAAGCCTCCCTGATCTGTCACACGGTAAAAGGGCTTGATAAGCACTTGTTGGATTGGGAGTTGTAAAATAGCTTGTTCTGTGGACAAAGGCCAACAAGAAAATTAGTCTCCTCATTCCACCATCTGTACTCAGCTTCCAAAGCTCTTACTTTACAGATCTTTGAGTGAGGTGGAATCCATCTTCAACAACGTGATATCAGACCAGATTGCTCTCTCTCTTGTCTCCCACTTCCCTGCTGGGGCACCAAAGCCACCATCCAACTTGGATACCAATGAGAAAAGACAAGATGCTTCCTCCCTTCTTTGCTACAAGCTAGTCAAAAGGCTCCTTCTATTGAGATTCTTACCAAGTGCTCTGTATTATTATTATTATTATTATTATTATTCCTTAAGAGACTTTATAATATAAAGTATAACCTGCCTAATTAATTCATTAAAATAAATGAAACAAGCTAAATCATAGAAAAAGTACAGTTATTATATTTGCTTAATATCCCCCCACACCGCCATACACACACTTGTAGAATCAGAGGTGCTTAATTAGTAATCCCAGAGAAGGACCATTAACTACTCACCCAGTAGAATTCAGAGCCAAATGATGTTTCTCTACTTGGGGACCTAGACCTCTCCCCTCATCCCCCAAAAAGTATCTTTCTATTAGTTTTGGTTCTAAAGAAATCAAATGGCAGAAAATATTTTCAGAATGTTTAAGCAAGTAAGGAATTTTCCCTTGATGTTCCCTGGTTAGCTGGATAAACGTTTCTTTCTTCACTCCCAGTGTTCACTGTGTCTAATAAGCTCTGTCCTAGCACAATTTGTTTTTTTGGGAAAAGAGTCCAAGCCAGGAGAGGCTTTTCACCATCCTGAAATTCTCTGAAGAACTTTTTAAAAAGTGACCCACATTCTTTTGATCTGCCTGTGTGAATGACCATGGCTGAGTCTCTTTCCTGTTTCCTCATATGTAAAATGTGTCACACTAAGTGACTCTAAGATTACTTCCAATACCAAAATTCTACCTCTTCAAAGAATGGGCACCAAAGGGACTGAAAAGGAAGGGGAAGCAATCCGGTAAAGTAGTAAGAAGACTGGATTTGAAGCCAGACGACATGAGTTCCAATCTATGTGGCTTTAGGAAAGCTACTCTCTGCACCTCAGGGGTGGGACCAAATGATCTCTAGGATCTTTTCCAGTTGTACATTCATGATCCTAGGACTTCCAGGGGAGGCCATTCTTAACAAAGGTCAGAAAAAAATGAATAAAGTTAATGCTGTCTGATCATGGGAAGAGAAAAAAATTTAATAAGCAAAATTGTTTAAGTTCTATAGTATATTTCCCTACTAATACCCCAAATAACTGGTAGAATAGAGAAGTGAAGAGAGGTTTAAGGAGCAGAGAATTATGTTCCTAAATCTTTTATATTGCTGACTCCCAACAAAATTTAATTTTCTTATGTCCCAATCCCTCAGACCCTTAGTACAACTAGGGAACGCTAGAATTCATGTTATGAAACATTAATGGCTATTGATTACAATGCATTATGATAGTTCTGCATTTTAATGGGGGCCTTTGGAAGAAAAAAACCTTTAATTTAAGGAAGGATATGAAAAATGACCATTTCAGGTGCCTGAGACTATAGAGAAATGGTATTAATATATTTTTTAAAAGAATAACTCTTATAAAATAAGCCCACATAAATCATCAGCATTTCTATATGTTACCAACAAAGTCCAGCAGCAAGAGATAGAGAAATCCCATTTAAAATAACTATAGATAATATAAAATATTTGGGAGTCTACCTGCCAAGACAAAACTAGGAACTATATGAACACAATTACAAAACACTTTTCACACAAATAAAGTTAGATCTAAACAAGTAAAAGAATATCAAGTGTTCATAGATAGGCCAAACTAATATAATAAAAATGATAATTCTATCTAAATTAATCTACTTATTCAGTGACAAGAAATTATAGATTTAGAAAAAATAATAAAATTCATCTGGAAAAAACAAAAGGTCAAGGATTACAAGGGAATTAATGGGAAAAAAAAGGCAAAAGAAGGTGGCCTAGTTGAATCAGACCTAAAGCAATGATCATCAAAACCATTTGGTACTAGCTAAGATAAAGTAGTGGATTAGTGAAATAGATTAGATTCACAAGACACAATAGTCATTGACTACAGTAATCTAGTGTTTGATAAACTCCAAAACTCCAGCTTCTGGAATAAGAATTCACTATTTGACAAAAAATGCTGGGAAAACCAGAAAATAGTATGGCAGAAACAAGGCATTGACCAACACCTAGAATTCTATACCATGATAAGGTTGAAATGAGTTCATGATTTAGACATAAATCATGAATCATAGGTGATACTGTAAGTAAATTAGGAGAACAAAGGGATAGGTTTACCTCTTGGATCTCTGGAGAAGGAAGGAATTTATGGCCAAAGAATAACTAGAGAACATTATGAAATTCAAAGTGGTCAATTTTGATTATATTAAATTTAAAAGTTTTTGTACAAACAAAACCAATGTAGCCAAAAGTAGAAAGGAAGCAGAAAACCAGGAGGAAATTTTTGTATCCAATATTTCTAATAAAGGCCTCATTTCTAAAAAACATAGAAAATTAACTCAAATTTATAAGAATCCCAACTATTCCCCAACTGAGAAAGAGTCAAAGGATATGAATAGACAATTTTCAGATAAAAAAAATTAAAGCCATTTCTATTCATATGAAAATATGCACACACACACACACACACACACACACACACACACACACACATTATATATATATATATAAAATGAAAAAAAGAATAAAGAGGACAACCTTTTAGCACAATCAAATCCCAACAGGAAATCTACCTCTAGGCTCCTTAAACTCACAAAGTACAACTCTATCAGAAACATGATTGTGCTCTGAATTATTCCTCCTAGCAAGTCTAATGACAAAAAGAAGTTATTTCAAAATGTTAATGGAAAATGAAGGCTTCTACATTTGGCCCCTCTAAAACTTTGCCTGATCTCTGGATGAACTCTTAGACAAGCAAAGGTTGTTGGCATACTTTCTAGTAATTACCAATCCCAGGAAAAAAAAGAGGAAATAAAGTTGTGGTGAAAGGAAATAGGGAAGAGAAGAAATAAGTTTCAGAAGAATTTTATCTAGCAGGAGACATTTGTTAAGATATCTGAGATAGGAATTTAGTACTATGTAATTAAATATGTTGCTTTAACATACCTGTTAAGAGATTTTTATAAATGCTTACTGTCTTGGGAAGGGAGAGAAGAAGTGAAGGGAGAGATAGAATTTGGAACTTAAAATTTTTTTTTAAAGTTTAAAAATTATTTTAACATATAAATAAGGAAAAAGAAAATGTATTCAAAAAAAGAAGAAGAAAAGGTTTAATAAAGTATTTGCCATCTTTTTTCAATGAGCCAATCTGTGCCAAAGCTATTGGACCTGCCTTACTGGTAACACACTCTCTACTCTGGCCAGTTTTCCTAAAAAGTAGTTTCTTTCTTTTAAGAAAATTCTGGGAAGGATGTATTCTTACAAGCCAAAGAATTTTATTTTAATTTCTGATATCACTAGTCAATCTTCCTATGTATTGATTAGATCTTTTAGGGCTCTGTTTAAACTTAAGTTTCTCCTTGAACTTTTTCTTAAATATTTTTATTTCCAGGGTCAGAATTTCTACATAATTTCCTATCTCATTTCTAGATTTCACATATGTATGTATTATTTTTCCATTTCAAATTTCTTGTACGCAGATTTCATGTCTTTTGTGCATACTTTTAAGTATTCAACAGCCCCTTGTGGATAACAGTGGAATTTGGGGGTTATAAGATTTCTTTCAAGACTCTGGAAAGAGCTTGTGTTTCAATCGGCAATCCTATCACCACACAGATGGCCAACAATAGAAAGAAAGGTAGTGTGGCATTTAACACACACATTCCTTAAAATACATACATACATGACATAATTCATAAACAGAGAGAGAGAGAATTCACAGCTAGCACTCTTTGTACTAACAATAAAAATCATAGCTAGTATTTATGCAGAGTGTCCCAAAAGTCTTAGAGTAGTCTTAAGCTTTAATAGCTTATGTGCAATTAGAGCTTAACTGGAGCTATTAAAGTTTAGAGTACTGACTTTTGGGATACCCTCAGAGTGCTTTAAGGTTTGCAAATCACTTTACAAATATTTCCCTTTAAGGTAAATGTTCTTATAATCCCTATTTTACAGATAAGGAAACTGATAGTATGAGAGAGATTGAAGATTGGCCAAGGGTCATACTGCAAGTCAGTGTTTGAGGAAAGATACAATTCCAGGTATTATTTTGAGTCCAGCAAGGTCCACTAGCTAGTTATGCCCTCAACTGCCTGAGAACTGGAAACAAAATAAGTGCCCATTTAAGAAGCTACCAATCATATTCTGATATGTGAATACAACAGAAGAGTATTGTATCAGAAGAAATGAAGAATAAGAAATTCAGAGAACTATGGAATAGAGAGGAAGTGATACAATGACTATAGTAATATAAACAATAACATCAAAAAGTAATAAAACTTATGAAAGTGCTTTAGCCTGCCATGTGCCAGGCACTTAATAAATGTTTGTTGATTAACTGATAAATGTAATAGATAATCTCAGTCCTGGAGAACTGACAAGAAAATAAATATACCTTTTTCCTCAGTATATGTGAGGATTATAGATGTGAAATGAAACATACAAGGTCAAATACAGCTTATCTTTTGGTTGCCTTGAGTGTATGTTTTCATTACACAAGAACAAATTCAAGATGGAATATGGGAAGAAACAACTGTGTTATAATAAAAATATGAGCCAATAATAAAACTTAGAAAATAAAAGAAATAGACTAAAGTACTTCTTAAGACCAAAGCAAAGCAGCAACTCATTCTCCCAGAGACAGCTTTTGGAGACTGGCACACCACCAGCTGCAGGAGGATGTTTTGAGACAAAATAGCAGCTGACGTCGATGACACATGAAGTTGATACATCTAAAATAAGCATCAAAGTCCTCATTGGGTGAAGCCAGAAACTCTCCAAGCTCCCTCAGGGTTTGGGGTTGTACCTGATCCTTTGTTACATTTTGTTGCTTTAGTCATTTGGAATTCCCATACTTCCTCCATTCAGGTATATAAATGATTAGGTTGCCTTTTCTCTCCCTCCCTCTCCATAGTTCAGCTACTGCTTACAGGAAGGTCTCAGATTATAGGGTTGATTACCATGGGAGTGCCTAAAAAATAAACAAATTCCCTTCATTGAAGTGAAGTTTCTTTTCCCCTCAGTAGAAAGGTTGATCTTCAAAAGGGCTAGGTCTTCAGTTTTGTTTGTCCTGTGTATTCGTGTATAAGCAGACCCTTGTGGGTCTCATCTGTCTTTCAAACTGTCAAGTCTATGTCACACTTAAGTTGTTCTATCATCTATCTCTTTCTTGCATCCCTGACAAAATTTTAAGCCTTCTGAGGGCAAAGTCAGCATCTTAGATCTCTTCCTCATAGCTTACACAGTGCCGGGCACAGAGAAGGCAAAAAATAAAGACTTTTTGACTTATAAGCAAAAAGAGAAGGGGTAGGGGAGACTAAAGGAATGGAAAGATCCCAAACTCTTATTTCCAAATCAGGCATCTACAACCAACCACTCCACCTAATCACTCTGGTTACCTGCCCCCTACAGTGGGTATGGAATTTTCTGGGTTTGTGTCCAAGACTACCTACAAACACCAACCCCATTTGAAAATGGGCCTCTTTATATGCTTAAGAGATGGAGCCTCACAAGTGGGTTATCAAACCCTTGAGTATTAGCAATGGCAGCTCTTACACAGCCACAGAACTTGTGCAAAGTCTCAAGGGGGAAATTTTTGTCATAAATAAGGAGAAGATATCCCAGTAAAGAAACATCAGGAATAAAACGGTTAACACATCTAAGGAAACAGTTTTCCCCCTCTAAAGTATGAAGGAAGCAGGGAAAAGAAAAAAAAATGGACAGGAAGAATACCTGAAGGGAAGATGAAAGCATGTGCCAAAATATACACCAGCCCCAACAAGATGTGTTGCCCTAAACCCGTAGGAACAAGTGCCAATGCGGTCATCCAAAATGGAAGCATCTAAGGAAGAGGCAATTGTTAGTTCAGGACAGTTTCCACAGAAACTAAAGAAACTGAGCCCTTTAAGAAAAGAACTCAATTTTTCTCCTGCGTCATCATGTCTAATCAAAGAAGTGGCTAATGAAAGTCAGCAACCAAATACAAATTTAACATATGCATGCATGAATACAAAAGATAAAGGAAGAAATCATAAGGTTCTACTTTCTTTTTTTCATAGGTAGTATTTCAATTTTTTTAATACTATATTTTTATACTAAGTAATGAATTAGACCAGAGAATTCATTACTTAGTATAAAAATAGAGTACTTAGTTTCTGAGGTCTAAAGTGGCAACACCATTTTTTACATTTTGAAATAAACATTCATTTCATTTGTTAACCACTCTTGACATATGTTATATACAGATGGAAAAAGATCTCTCATCTGGAAAGATCAAGTCAGTCATATTCACAAAATCCTCACTCTTAAAAATTGACTGTATTTCACTCTATCTCTGACCATAGTTCTAGCACCTGTCAGCTGTAAAAGTACAGCAAACTCCTACAAGATTCTTGCTGGCCAGACAAAAGTATGCAAAAGCACTGTTTCACTTTATGCAAAGATTTTTTTTTTTTTAATCGGTTTTCCCTCCAAAGTTTCTCAAGCTTCAACAAACCACGGGGCTAGTGTCCAACATGTGTGAAGACAACACTAGTACTTTTAATAACAATAGAGAATTGTTTAAGAAAAACAATCTCCTGGAGCCTGGATATGGAGTGGTTGCAACACATCTGCAGGGAACTCAACAGTAAGAATTAATTTTCTCTCCAAGTTCTAAGAATTGCCCTAATTCTCCTTCCACTCCAAGTATCACCACCAGGGCAAAAGCCCAGCTCTGACTGCTTCCCCCAGACCCAAAGGTATCCGTGACTTTGTTTAAATAATTCCATGTGTATCAATCGCCAGGAAAGCTCTCAGCCATCCCTGCTCTTAACCTTCCTCCTCAAAAAAGAGGAATGTGAAGTACTTTGACAATAAGGGATTAGGTTTAAAATGAAATTAAGTCTAAAGGTTCAAATACAATTGGTTTGGAATTCAAAATTTAGGGAAGTGAAGTGAAGAATCAAATATTTTCTAATCTAAAAGGAAACTCACTTTGGATACCTTTGATCATGCTTTTAAGCAAAAGTCCCCCCATCCTCCTCCAGTTGTCATGCCTTCCCAAGAGTATTTCCTCTCTGCTTTGTGTAAATCTAACATGGACCTAATTTTGTTTTTTTTGTTCAGATTTGTGCCCCTCGTTAGCATGGAAGCTCCTCTAAGGCAGGGACTATTTTTGCCTTTCTTTGTATCTCTAGGTCTTGGCGCAGTGTTTGACACGTAATACTCACTTTATAAATGCTTGTTGACTGAGAACATACAAATTTCAGGATTTTTTTTTTAAGCTCAGAACAATAATGACAAGATTACCTCATAAAACAGGCTATTATTATTTTGATAAGGATCCACAAAGTACTTATTCAACTTCCCTATTAATTCCCATCTCCTCTAGTTTCTTTCTCTTCTTTTTCTCTTTGTTTCTGTCTCTTAAATCTCTCCTTCTCTCTCTCTCCCTCTCTCATTCTCTCTTCTCTCTTCTCTCTCACATTCTCTCTCCCCTCCCCCCCTCTTTTTCTTTTATTCTCTCTTCTCCTCCCCACCCCCTATCTCGTCTCTAACACACACACACACACACACACACACACACACACACACACACACTCACGTACAATTTCCAATTGGCTCATGGGCAGAAAGAAAAGATCCTTTAGTAATTCACACCTGAGTGTTTAGAAAATGATATGCACTTTCCACTATCAAAATAGATTTGAGCATACAACTCAGTCCTTCTACTCATCCTAAGAATGTATTTATGGATCACACAAGGATAGAGAGGATAGCAAAACACACAACTATTGTGATCAGCACTTGTTAAGTTCTCTATATAAGATGCCCACAGAAAAGACAATAAATACAGCAAGGCTCAATCAACAAAGTTTAATTATATTAAACTTCCTCATTTTCAGAGGAAGAAACAAATAAAGAAGGCAAATTTTGAGCATCAATGTGGGTACAAAAATTTTTTTAAATAACTGAAGTACATACTAAACTAATTCTTTATTTAAACTAGACCTGGAGAAAAATATGTAGTTCAGTGGAGATTGCACAAGTTTCAGTCTGAAGACCTAGATTTAAGTCTGCCTCTGCCATTGACTTGGCACCAAGAAACTTCCTCTCCCTAAGTGTCATTTTCCTCATTTTTGCATGGAGCTAGATAGCCTTTTAATGCTCCTTCCAATAAAAGATTTATAACACTATGATAATAGTGCCATATTGCTTGAGAGAGCATATAATGGAGCAGAAAGGACACAATGGTGGGGGTTGCTAGAAACCTTAGTTTTAAACCTGGTTCTGACACTAACCATCAGGGTGCTTTGGGCAA
The DNA here is from genome assembly GCF_016432865.1 of Antechinus flavipes. NCBI lineage: Eukaryota > Metazoa > Chordata > Mammalia > Dasyuromorphia > Dasyuridae > Antechinus > Antechinus flavipes. The sequence goes on along the minus strand of NC_067402.1, from coordinate 66,114,978 downwards.
AGTACCACATTTCTTTGGGATGTAGTTCATTTTTCTGAAAAATAAGAGAGTTGTACTAGATGAATGGATTTTTAAAACTGCTTAATGATCTGGCTGCCAGAAAGGAAATGAAGGGAATCTTGGGGGAAAGTGAATATGCCATATTAGATTTTATGATAGAGGAAAGGAAATTTGGGAATAGTCTGGAATACATTCAAGATTTAGAAAGAGCAAATTTCAAAGGGTTTTAGGAAAAGGATAAATGAACTAAAATAGACTAAAATTCTACAGTATAAAACAGCCCAGGGGGGAATAGCAAACTCAAGAACAAAACTATGAAGTCTCAAAGAAAAATAAGTCAAGTGAAGAATGGAATTTAATGAGTGATAAAGTACAGAAGACAAATTTTGTATAGCTTCACTGACCTGAACCTGATTACCAGAATAATCAGGAAAAGCTTCATAGAGAAGCTGAGGGTTAAGTTGGATCCTGAAGGGTTTTTTTATTATTATTATTTTTAACTCACAAATGACAGGTCAATAATCTGACATTGCTCCCTAAGTAAGTTCTGAAAGGTATTATTAAAAGATGGTTAGTGAACATTTACAACAGAAAAAGCCAGCTAATGTGTCTTCCTCAGGAAACACATCAAACTTAACCTGATTTCTAGCAACTTTTGGTCAGGAAAAAACAAACAAACAAGGTGTTCATCTATGGGAAATAGTCAAATAGGTTATAACATAAGAGTGAAATGAATATTACTCTGCAAAAAAAAAAAAACAATTTGGTGATATGAATGATTTCAGATAAACTAGGGAAACGCTGTATTAACTGATTTAAAGTAATAATATAGTACAACTAGGGAAATTGATAAAATAATAACATTATAAAGAAAAACAAACCTAAAAGACCTGGGAATTCTGATTAATATAATGAACAACCAGATTTTAAAAGTTTAAGTAATGGAGCCTCAACCTGCAGAATGACATACATTTTTAGATGTTGTCCATGTGGAAATTTGTTCAGCTTGATTATATTGTATATTTGTTATGAGCTTTTTTTTTTCTTTTCTAATGAGGGTGGAGTAAAGAAAAGAAGCCTGTGATAGGAAGGGCAAGAAAGAAGAATAAGGTAAACTTCTCTACACCCCACCAAAAAAAAAAAAAAAACAACCTATTGAAGCATGTTTTTTTTTAAACATATATAGAAAACAGAAAGTAAAGAAAAAGGTCATCAGACAAGAAGGATAACTTTGAAAGTTTGATCTTGCTATAAACTTAAAAAGAGAAGCAAGCTTGAAATTTCATGTATAATTCTTTATACATTATGCATATGCAAATGTCCATTCTATTTCTATACTCTTTCAAAATTAAAAGTAAAAAAAAATAATCAAAGTAATTTCATTTCTTTTTTTTTAAACAAAGTTATTAGGCTGGCAAATTCAGATATTTTGAGAAAGTTTTATCTAGATTTAAGCAAAGCATTTGTAAAATTGCTTTATGCTAATTTGTAGAAAAGATAAAAAGATATGGCCTAGAGAATAATATAGTTAGGAGAATTTTATTGCTAGACTTAAGAAGTTGTAATTCCTGGTTCTAAAGGAACTGGAAAGCAGTATCAAGGGCAGGCTTTACAATAATGATTACCTTTCCAAGTCAAGAAGATATGAATTCATCCCACCTTAGACATATTCTTAATGACACCAGAGAAATTAAGTAACTCATTGAAATCTGTCAATCCCCCAGGCAACCCTCTAAGACTATTAGTCACAGAGCTGTGATTGATCTTAGGTGATCTTAGGTGATACTGATCTAGCTTGGTAAAAAGTATTTTTAATATTGCACATATTTAACCTATATCAGATTATTTGTTATCCTGGGAAGGGGAAAAGCACTGGAGCAAGAAAATTTTAAAACATTATTTTTACATATATTTGGAAAAATAAAATATTATTGAAGTAGGGGAGGAAGTATTGCTATTAGTGTCTATGAACTCATGGATCCAACCAAAAACAAAATAAAAACAAAAAGTCCAACAATGAAGGTCTTTGGTGGCGTGGGCCAGGGATGCACACCTCCCTGTATACTGGATAACATCTTGAACCAATGAATTATACAAAAGCAAAAATTGTATATTTACCATTTTGTAAATGACACAAAACTAGAATTAATTACTATTAGATAATGATTGGGATCCAGAAAGATCTTGATGGCCTGGGTCACTGGCCTAAATCTGAGGAGATAAAATTTAAAGGGAAAAGCAGAAGATCCTATACTATGATTAAAAAAAAAAATCAATTCCACAAGTACAATTCAGGGAACTTTCACTGTTTTTAAGCAGTTCTTTTGGGAGAAAAACGTTTTATGAGTGTCAGTGAAAGCCCAGACTCAAAGACTGTAATATTCACCAACATAGCGAACACTATTTTGTGTTGGTACTATTGTATCATGCTCTGATGAAGCAAAATTTAAAATATATCCAGGTTGGAAAGCCAGATTTTAGAAAGCAAATCAACTAGTATTTTTTTAATAATATTTTATTTTCCCCAGTTACATGTCAAGACAATTTTTAATATCCATTAAAAATTTTTTTTTGAGTTTCAAATTTTCTCTCTTTTCCTTCTCTCCCCTCGTTATTAATTTGTTATAGGTTATACATGTTTAATCATGCAAAATATATTTCTATTTTTGTCAAGTTGTGAAAGACAAAACAAACCAAAAGAAAGGAAAAAACATGAAAAAAAATGCAGAAAAAAATAGTACATTTCTATCTGTGTTCAGACACAATCAGTTCTTTCTCTGAAAGTAGATTACATTTTCCACCTTGAGTCTTTCAGAATTGTCTCAGATTATTGTATTGCTGAGAAGAGTTAAGTTATTCACATCAACTAGTATTTATTAAGTTCTTACCATTTGCCAAGAAATGTGTGAGCTGGGGATACAAAAAAAAATTGGCAAATGACAGCCTGTCTTCCAGAAGCTCACACTCTAAAAGGGGAGATAGAATAAGAATAACTATATATTAATAAGATGGAAAGATATACCTTGTTTTATTGTGTTGCTTTATTTCATTTAAGGTTGTGGCAACCCTACATAAAGCAAGTCTACCAGCAGCATTTTTTCAAGAGCACATGCTCACACTGTTTCTGTGTCATATTTTGGACATTCTCACCATATTTCAAACTTTTTCATTATTATCAGATCTGTTATGGCAGTCTGTGATCACTGATTTTTATATTACTATTATAATTGGTTCGGGGCACCGCAAAGTGTACCCATATATGACAATGAACTTAATCGATAAATGTTATGTGTGTTCTGACTTCCACTGATAGGCTGTTCCCCATCTCTTTTCCTTTCCTATTACACTCTCTTTTCCTGAAAATTAGGCCCATTAACAACTTTACAATGGCTTTTAAATGTTCAGGTAAATGGAAGAGTCAATCCAAGAGAAGATAATTACTGTTATCTTATTTTAGGAAATCACTACTTCCCCAATTGTCAGCAGCCATCAGTATTTGAGTAAGATTCTGCACCATCAAAAAAGATGAATTGTTTAGAGGAAGGTTAGGATTTTGGGGAATAAAATATATTTTTTTAATTAAAGTATGTACTTTTTTTTTAGATACAACTCTATTTCATACTACAGAATAGTATAAACATAATTTATTCCTTCTTGCAACAGCAGAGTTTAAGTTCTTCACAAATGCAAATGACATTTCCAATCTGAGTGCTTTTTTTCTATGCTCAAATAACTAAAGTACCCAAGGAGAAGAGAAAGGTTAAATGTATATTCATTTGAAATAACTTTGTCTAGCAGTGGATATTAAGTAAGTAAAGGAAACATTTCCTTTTGCTAGCAAATTTTACTTGTTTGTTTTTTAGTGGCTGCAGCAGTGTTGATGAGCATTTATTGTGTCATCCATATTAAGAAAAGGCTTTCTGTGACACTCAATTTGCAACTGATTCCAGGAAGTAGACTGACTTCTACTGTATCTAATAAAATCTTCAAAGCTTTGTGAAATATTTTATATCAACAATGCTTTGAAGATTCCCCCTTCATTTAATCCTAGGGGGAAAAAACAAAAACAAAGAAATACAGTAATATTAATGGAGTCTCAGTGTTCTGTACTATATTTATATAACAAAAGAGCAAAGCTGAATGGACGTAGAGGAAAAGGAAATAGAAATTAGAAATACTCTAATTTGGTCTACATATTAAATTCTTCTGAAGCAACAGTGTTTATGCAACATTCCACATCAAAGCATCATTAGTTGCTTACAGATTACTGTCTTTAATTGTTCTGTGATTTACATATAAAGGAAACCATCTTAAACATTTTATAAATCTATAAATGGCACTAAAGACAAAAATACAGGCTTGTGTGCTGGAGTGCACATACACACACACACACACACACACCAAGGTACACACAGACAATACACATACACACAACTGGTTTTAAAATTTGGATTCCTGTAAATTAGAATTATATATGTGTGTGTGTGTGTGTGTGTGTGTGTGTGTGTGTGTGTGTATGGGTGGGTGGGTATTGTATACATGTGTATATGTGTTATAATTTAATATGTATGCATATAATTTAAAATATATAATATGCATATATAAACATATATAGTACATATATTTTAATGTAAAGGTTGAAAATCCAGTTTTTAAATTATGATAACTTAAGGCAGTCTTACAATTACATCTATTAATTCTAAGACAAAACTCATAGTCAATACTTAGAGCTTAAGGAAAATTTTTCATTTGTTTTGGCTGGAATTAAGGAATCTGGCTTTTTTTTTTTTTTAATGCACAGGTTCTTTCAGGATACCAACTTAACTATTTTTCTCTCCCTTTCTTAATCTATCTCTAAGAAGATCTAGCCTGAGTTTGATGGGGAAACCAAAGTAGAGTACACTCCCAAAATGAGGCAGGGCAATCCCTGGCGGCCATGGGCTTAGTCATCTGTTGGAATTAATTCCTTTTTGAGGAGAGAATATTTGGATCCAATTGGCTTTGAGCTTGAAAACAGCTTTTAAAACTTAGTCTGCTTTTGGTTTTTAAAACCACAAGTTTTACCCAAAGGGAAATGCATAGAAATCACCCCACAAAAGCAATTCTGCCGCCAATTTCTCCAGAGCATAAGCTCCCCCTCCCTTCAGTACAGTGGGGCCAGGGTGTATATTTTTTTTAAATGACTTCCTGGTGTATGAAAACACCAAAAACACCTTCTTCACTCTAGTAATATTTTCTAAGTCCCTTGATTGATTTTCCAGGTGTTTCTCTGCATTAAATCTCTTAGGATACATTTTGAAAAGATCAGTTCTTAAAAAAAAAAAAAAAAAAAAAACTTCATTATTTTACTTTCTAAATAAGATTATTCAAAAATCTTTTCCAAATTTAGTGATTTTTCCCACAGTATTCTTATTAAAGACAGGTTTTTTCCTGGCATATTGCTTTAAAATGTCAAGATGCTTTTAGAATCTGAACTTGGGATTTCCTTTTATACTAAGAGTTTGCAAGTGGTCTAACAAAGATTATCATCTTTACATTGCCCAGCTGTTTCTCCATCACCCCAGACAAAACAGATTCTGGCCCTGGTAAGGTAGCTCTGCATTCTCAGTTTTTTTAGGGGCAATAGTTCAAATATTTACCTTATTGCCTTTCAAACTGATTCAAAACCAGACAAATCTTGTGGATGTGGAAAAAAAAAAAAAAACTTCTCAGAATAAAACAAAAATCTAACCACCTGCCAAGTTTAGATTAATGTGACTGGCTCCTTGAATTCTATAATGGCCTCAAGACGTATTATATCTGGATTCTCAGATGTCTGTTAAATATTAATCATGGTGAAGTGGCAATGCTAGAAAATTGGGTCAAGGCTTAATCTCTCTTATTAATCCATTCTGCTCTTTGTGATTCCAGGACATATTCTAAAGGCAAAATCCTCTAGGTACTGCAAGACCCTAGCTACCAAGCCCACTACTATAGAACTCCCCAAACTTTTTATCTACAAGAAAATCCTTCCATCCAAAAGATGTTAGGCTATCCAGAGAGAGTGAATGATACCTAAATATTAGATCCCACTATTGACACAGATAAATTATTGGCTGGAGAATAAAAAAGAATATTGTTAAGTAGTGGGACTTTAGTGTTCTTCATTATACTCTTTAATCACATTAACAAGCCATTTATTAAGTACCTAATATATATCTTGCACTGTGCTAAACACACTGTGTGTGTCCCTGAGGACACAAAAGGAAGGCAAAATGGTTCCTGTCTGCAAGGAGTTCACAGTCTGATTGTTGAAACAACATACATAAATAAAAACTATGTACAAAAAAGATAAATACGTGATAAAATGCAGATAATCAAGAAAGGGAAAGAATTAAAGGAGTTGAAGAAAGGTTTTCTGTAAAAGAAAGAATGTTAGCTGAGACTTGAAGAGAGCTAAGAGGTGGAGATGATGAAGAAGAACAATCCAGAGATGGGGTTCAGTGAAAATGCCAAATTAGTTGACAAGAGCTTTGAGTGAGGAATAGTAAGGACAGTAACTGTCACTAGATCAAAGAATACATAATGGGGTGTGGGAAAATAGAATACATATAAGAACCTGGAAAGATAGGAGGGAGGCTTAGAATGTCAAACAGGATTTTAGTATATTTTTTTTAACTAAGCAGGCTATAGAATTCTAAGACCTCAACTGGAAATGCACTTAACTCTATTTTAAAGAAAAAAAAAATATACATATGCAAGTGAATTAATGAATATATATATATATGTACATATGCAAGTGAATTAATGAATATATATATATAATATGCAAACTCTTGAATCACAAGGCAAGGTGTCAGAATATTTTCGAATGAATGAGTGGAATGACTATTCTTATGGATCAGATTATTCTTATAAGGAATGAGTTGGATGGATCAGAGTGGGAAGAGCCTAGAATTGCAATAGTCCAAAAGAAATGTAATAAGGTTCAAACTAGAATGGTGACAGTGGGAAGGGAAAGGAGGTATTAGCAGACAAAAGATATGCATCATTAACTCACTGGTTCTCTGGAGTAAATTTAGGACTACTCTCTCTGGTAATCATTCCACATAAAGCAATAGTTGGAGGTAGGGGTGTGGATAAGATTTAAAAAGGAGAAAATATAGAGAAGAAAGACCTGGCATAGAGTGAGGTAGTGGAAATGTAGGCACTGAAGACACAGCACCCTAAGGTCAAATTACCCTTCATAAGCTTCTTTCTATCTTTATGATTGGGCAAGTTGCTTAGTATGGGTCATTTAACTTATCTGTAAAATAAGGAGATTAGATTTGAAATCCTCCAAAATTCTTTCCAGTTGTAAATCTATGATTCTAAAGTAAAGGTGGATGGGGATGAGGAGAAGGGGTTAAGAAGTGGGAAAGAAGAGTCATAGAAGGAATGGTCCCAAAGTTAAAAATAAGGAAATGAAATGAAAGCATTCATGGGAGACAAGAGAAAAAAGAATCAAGATGGAAAAAGCAATCAACAGCATAAATAGTTTTAGACATGTCAAAGAAATTGAATACCGGGAAAAGACTTGGATTTGACAATTAGGAGATTTTTGATTGCCCCTGAGAGTACATCTCAATGGTGTGCAATTTCTGAAACCAGATCTCAAGGCTGCAAGGAGTAAACAGATAAAAAAAAGAAGTAGAGACAATAATCATGGACTATTCAAGAAGACTGACAAGTTAGAAGATCATGATGAGGGCAGGACAGTTTTGAAATATAGTATGATGGAGGGAAGGGTTTATTTATATTCAGGGATATAGAAATATATTTATACTGGCTGAAAAGGAGGAAATAGATGAAGAGGAAGAGTGAAAGATATTGGAATAAGGAGATAATTATTGAAGCAAGACTTTTACAGAAAAAGAGGAGAATCAAGCACATAAGTGAAAAGGTCTCTTACTTGACTAGGGAAGAATAGGGGAAAATTTCCAGAAAAGCTTAAATCCCATAAGGCTGCCTTTCTAATCCCCTCCATGAACACTACAATCCATTGGCACTGGTCTCCTAGCTATTTCTCACATAAGTGACTCCATCTCCTAACTGTATTCAGTGTTTTATGCTTGGGATGTCCCTTTTCCTTTGGTCTTCAAGTCTCAACTAAAAATTCTACCTTCTACAAGAAACCTTTTCCAGTCCCATTTATTATGTAGGATTAGCTAGTGCCTCCCTTCCAAAACTATCTCCAATTTATATCGTGTAGATAGATTTTTACATTGTTTCCCATTTTAGATTTTGAGCTTTGGGAGGCATTTCCACTACTTAGAATAATAACCAAATCAAACTTTGAAGATACTATTAATATGCTAAAATTCCCCAAACAATTAAACTGGTGTATGGCAATAAGGGTTACTGAAATCTGGAACATCAAAAGCACTGGAAACCATAAATTAAAAAATTGGCCAAGGCGAATTTATTCCTCCATCCATGATGAAGTCAAGATTATAGAAATTTTCTTTGAAATCTAGCCCAAAGTATAGAATTGTTCAAAGCTGCAACAATTAGTATAGTTACCTGTTTACTATCTTCTTCATTTTAAGAATGAATTTGATTTAATGATTTTTTTTGAAGACTCAAAGATACTATCCTTTGCTCTACTCCAATTCTAGTGAACCATAAAGTTATACAATATGTACACAAATGTGAAATACCTATTTATTAGTTTATGATTCTGCCATGCTATTTCCTCTCAGTGCTACATAAATGGTAGCTTTCTGTTCTCATATCCACATATTTGTTGCCTTTTAAAAAAAAAACAATTATAAACTTTTATGCAGCATAGAATGTGTCTGACTTGCTTTCTTCATAATTTGTCCTATCTTCCCCACCTTTTCCACCTTCATAAGTGGATACTTATTAAGTGCCATTTGGTAATAAGGACAAGAATAATAAACTTTATAGAATTATACAATGTCTTATATGAATTTCCTAGACTAAAAAGTAAACAGAAAGTACTGTGTGGATTTTATTGGCTCTGTTAAAGAAGACAGGTCATATTGGGTCTTTGGAATATTACATGAGGTATCCTGAATTATTAAAGGATGCAGGGCACGTAGTTCTTGTAGTCACAACATCACATTCCAAAACCAACAATTCTGGTTTTGATAATATCTTTTAGGAAGAATAACAATAAGGTTATATTTCAGTTGGATTTGAGTGGGATGCAGTATCCATTTGGCAAGTGGGAACAGGTTTTTTCCAACACTCATTTCCTATTGGCAGGAAATTATCCTCATTACAACACTAGGTTCATCCATCAAAAACCAGTTCTCTTGGCACAGAATCTCTTCTTGGGTCTTCTGAACCAACTGATTCCCTAGCCAAGAGGTCACTTATCTTTTAAACATTGGAAAGTATGATTTGAGAAAGCACCATGTACCATTTTTTAAAAATTAGAACACCCTATCTCTAGGTCTCAGGACTATCTTCTATAAATGATAAAATTTTAAAAATTAGATCTCTAGGACCATTTCCAGTCCCCCAAATTTTATGATTCTGTTTTTGTATAATGTCAAATTAATATTAAATTACAACTTTTTTACTCAAAAAGCCCACTGCTCAGTAGACATAGACCTAAAGGAAGTCAAAGAGAGAAAGGTCCCATATATACCAAGATATTTTTAACAATATTTTTTGTAGTACCAAAGATCTGAAAACAAAGTAGATGATCAGCTGGGGAATGACTAAACAAATTGTTATGTGGCAACATAATGGAATATTACTGGAATATAAGAAATTATGACTATGAGCATGGGAAGACGTTAATAAACTGATACAAAGTAACATAAGCAGAACCAGGAAAATAACATATATGATCAATGAAATAATATAAGTTGAAACAAAAGTTAATGTTAATCATGGCTAATATTTATATAATGTTTAAATATGTGCCAGGCCCCATGCTAAGTGCTTTATAATTATCTCATTTGATCCTTAAAACTACCATGGAAGGTAGGCACTATTAGTATCATGTATAGTTTACAGATGAGGAAAATGAGTCTATTTCTTGGGAGAAAGAACCAACTTTGAATATAGAACTCTTCCCCCCTCCTCCCCAAATAGTTAAAGAGCTCTTCAAGTCAAAGTCAAAGTTTAAAGGAAGCAATCTCAATCACCACTCCCTATTCTTATCTACACCCAAACAGGAACTGAAAATCAGCCCTAAAAGCCCTCCTGTTTGAAGGACACATCTACATGAGTGGAAAGTTTAAAAATGCTATGACTCTAATCCAAACTCTTTAAGCAGCTTATATAACAAAGGGGACAGGAAGAAGATACATTCTGAGGCACTCAAGTATAACATCTTAGGATGTTAGCTTAATCGTTTTCCTGAACCAAGGATGGAAGACACACACTTTTCCCTATCAGAACATTAAGAACATGACAAACCAGTCAGTTAAGGTTCATAATGAATGTTTTAAAGTCTTCTAAGAAATTTTTTAAATAAAAAATTATTTTATTTTGAACTTGATAAATATTAACATTTTCCTACATAAAGAAGAAAAGATATATTGCTTATGAAACTTTAAATTTCCACTAGGTTGAGCTTGAATGAATTATGGTTCATGTTTAACATGATAGTTCTTTTTTTATTTTCAAAAAACTAGCATAACACATATATTGTATCTAGGATATACTGTAACCTATTTAACATGTAAAGGACTGCTTGCCATCTGGGGGAGAGGGTGAAGGGAGGGAGGGGAAAAATAGGAACAGAAGTGAATGCAAGGGATAATGCTGTAAAAAATTATCGTGGCATGGGTTCTGTCAATAAAAAGTTTAAAAAAAAAAAAAAAACTTGCACAGAAGTGAGGAAGCCCTGCTGGCAAATATAAGAATTTCTTGAGTAATTCTTTTTCCTGAGTAATTTTCCTTTTTCAAAATATATACACAGACAATTTTCAACATTCACCCTTGCAAAAAACCTTGAATTTCTTTTTCTCCCTCCCTTCCCATGATCCCCTCCCCAGATAGCAAATAATTCAATATATGTTAAATATATGCAACTCTTATATACATATTTCCATATTTAATATGCTGCACAAGAAAAAAAATCAGATCAAAAAGGAAAAAATGAGAAAGAAAACAAAATACAAATGAACAACAATAAAAAAGTGAAAATATTACATTGTGATCCACACTCAGTTCCTACAGTTTTCTCTCTGGGTGTAGATGGCTCTCTTCATCACAAGATTATTGAAACTGGCCTGAATCACCTTGCTTTTGAAAAGAGCCACATCCATCAGAATTGATCATCATATAATTTTTTTGTTGCTATGTTCAATGTTCTCTTGACTACTCATTTCATTTAGTATCAGTTCATAACATTTTAGCTCTAACACTGTCTTGATTGGCCATGTTCCCTTCTGATCTTTCTTGGGCTCTCTTCTGTAGATTTTTTAAAATGATTCATTAACATATTTTTCTTTGTTTCCTTTTTCAAATAAAGCCTCTACTACAAAAGAAAAGTACAGAGATCTGGTATTAGGGACAGGAAGACCTGTCACATACTGATTAGATAACTGGGCAAATAATTAGCCTCTCAGAACCATAAAAAATTATTTATAAGTTTTAGAAAACTCTATATAAGACTAAAAGTTATAGAAGAGGTACCAACCTGCAAAAGCAGAAAGCGCTTTCTCATCCAGAATTACCCTATGCTAATGAGATCACAGGTCCAATCCCTATCCCTGTCAATCATCCCAACTGCACCAATCTTCCCCATCCAAAAAAATCAAGTCCTTTCTTGCTGACCATGTATAAGATATATTGTAGAAGAGATTCTTCTTCAGGGAGAAGTTGGAATGGAAGGAGGATGATCTCTGAGGAACTTCCCATCTTGGAGATTCTATACTATTGTCTTCAGTCTGGGTGACCAATGGAGAAAGGATAGTGCTGAGCTGGGGTACATGCAGATGATTAGACAATTCTACCACACAAAGAATCATTTGGTGAAATTGAGGATATTTAGCCTAAAGGGAAGCCCATGGACAAAATAACTGTTTTTTAAAGAGGAATTAGGCTTGGCTTACTTTAGCCTGCTTCCAGAGGCAGAATTAGGAAAAATAGGTGGAATTTGCAGAGGTAGGTTTAAACTGACTGTAAGAAAAAACTTCCTTAGCTTTAAAGTTGGGAGAGATCCAGTTTTTTCTCCCCCAAGGTTTTGAACACTGTTGAAGGTATTCTTGGTCAAATGAAAAGCTGATCTAGGAAAAGTCTGAAGTCCCCTATAAGTCAGATTCTGTGATTCTTTAACTCTCAGTGACTGTAAATCATATCATAGTGTTAACTTAAGCACAGAAAACTACTATCTATCTAGAATTCCAATAAACAAAAAGCTCAGAAAACAAGCTTTCCACTCATATCATGATAAACAATGTTCACATCAATGGTACTAAGACATAAAATGTTGGAGCTTCTACATCATAGTCATTAAAAATTTTTAAATGCTCAGTGGTAGTCTCATATTTTATAACACTCTGATTCTTTGAAAATCAATATTGTATGTATGCACTTAGTTAACCAGAATGGGCAACTAATCAAACTCTTGATTTTCCTTAATTTTGTGAAAAACTGCTAAGTTAGAAATGTTTAAAACTAACAAACTAATCTTATTTTTTCATAGCATTGTTTGATTTGTTTTAAATTCTACTTTCTATTCAACAGTTATGAAATACCTCAATAGTTATCAATAGATAATAGTTTTATCTAATACATAAATTAGGGACCTAGAGTAAGGAAAAAATTAAAAAGAAGTAAAGCAAAGCACCTTTACCTAATTTTATTGTACAGAATATGGTATTATAATAAGACTTGGTTTGTAATCAGAATGTGAAAATGGATGCTTCTCATAATAGCACAAAGCTATTTTAGAAAACTACTTTGGGACATGAAGAAATTTAAAATGCATGTCCCTCAATTCATTGCAAAGATGGGGAACTATGAATATGGAACATTGCATACATGTCAGGGTCAGTCCAAGAATTAGGAATTCAGCTAAGCTGCCTCTCACTCGTTCCTACTTTCATTTTTCATTCTTTATTACAAACAGTTTGCTGGATAGAAGTAGAGGAATGGGTTATATTCAAAAAATGATCCTGGACAAGTCACATAGCCTTATTTGCCTCAGTTCTCTCATTTGTAAAATGAGTGGGAGAAGGAAATAGCAAACCTTTTCAATATATTTGCCAAGAAAACACCAAATGGGGGATCATGAGTAGAAATACATGGCTCAAATGAATGAACAATGGGGGAGGGGAGAGACAGAGACAGAGAGACCAAAAGAGACAGACAGAGATACCAAGACAGAGGGAGAGTGAACCATATCTCATTATAAAGTTCTTGTGCTAAATTTCTACATGCCTTTTTCTCCATTCTACTGCTACTTCTACAATGTAAGCCATCATTACCTTTCACCTGCATTATTACAATGACTCCCCACTAGTCTCTGTCTAATCATTCTCCTTGTGATATATCCAGCTGGCCAGATTTACTATCTTAAAATATTACTTTCATCATATCCTTTCATCATGTCCTTTCTTCCCCACCCCACCCCCAACTCTCTTGCTTAAAAACATTTAGTGACTCCCAACTGCCTACAGGCTGAAATCCAAATTCCTTAGGCTGGCATCACTAGCACTCCAAAATCTGGCCCCAATTGACCTTTCCAGTCTTTTTTCTTACCAGTCCATTACAAAACTATTACATCCAGCCTAACTAGTATACTCAATGTCCCCAAATATGCATAACATTTCCTTACCTATTTACCTCTAGCTCTATTATGGATCTTTCCAGCCCCATCTACAATGAGGTCTTCCACCTTCTACAATTCTTACTTTTCTTTAAAGAACCAGTTCAAACTTCCCCCATCTGCCACAAAGACTTTTGTGACCCAAATGTTTCAAAGTGATCTCTCCTTCCACTGAACCCCTATGGCATTTACTCTATGAACTATTCACTAAGCATTTGTTCATCACCTAGTGTCAATAGTCACATTCCCAGGAGGTTATGTATCCCATTTGTCCAGTGAAGTTACTGGTTCCTTGATATATGCTCTGCATTTCTCACAATATATATGGCAGGACAAAGAGAAGGTGGCAAAAAAAAAAAACAAAACCATTTTGATCAAGGTAAATTAGGCAGTGCCCATATTATCTTTGAACAGTTGTTTTTGTTTTAATAACAGATATACTCATTGTCAAACTCAGTTTTTACTCTTACCTTCCAAAAGAGTTGCCTAAATAGATAGTCCTACTTTGTCATCAGCTGACACACTGCCACTATAAGACTTCCTTACTCCTATCAAACTGGCATTAGCACTAGAAAGCACTTTTCTGTGCCTTTGTGAGAACAAACCAAAATTATAAGCTTCCACCCTCTGACTTACTGGTCTGTGCAATTAGAGGATCAGAATTAGATTTGACCCTTTCACCAGACTCAATTCTTCCCTGAGCCAGACTTCCAATTTGCTTCAAATCAAATTATGCACATTTGAAATAAAAACTCATTTTCCCTGGGCTTCCTCAATTTCATCAAATTCTCATTTAGAAGGAGGCAGGGTTTCATAGATACTTGTGACCAAAAGGGCAAAAAACCTCTTGATCTCTTAATAGGAAAAGAAATACAGTTTCTTAGTTTAAAAAACTTTCCCTTTTAGATCTGACCAAAAGAATATTTCCTTTTTTTCCTGTTGTGGCAACCCTGCCAACCTCTTTTTTTTTTTTTTTTTTTTTTTTGCTTTGCTTCAGAAACCCAACAGAGAAAGTTTTATTCAAGGGTCATGTCAACAAAGCAAGTAAACAAAGATGCTAGGAAAGCAACGCCAGTGCTTGTATTCCTTTCTCTTAATGAAAGTCCATTTAGGGATAGGATTATAATATAATTTAACTCCCCAACATTTCAGAGAAGGCAAAAGTCTGAATTTTGTTTTCAACACAAGACATGAGAGGCAATGCTCCTCAATTTGTATCACCAATAGGTATTAGGCACCACTACAGGTAGTCACTAGCCTCTAGAGCAGAGGTCCTCAAACTTTTTAAATAGGGGGCCAGTTCACTGTCCCTCAGACTGTTGGAGAGCCAGACTATAGTAAAAACAAAAACTTTGTTTTGTGGGCCTTTAAATAAAGAAACTTCATAGTCCTGGGTGAGGGGGATAAGCGTCCTCAGCAGCCGCATCTGGCCCATGGGCCGTAGTTTGAGGACCCCTGCTCTAGATATTGTACCAAAGATGCTTTTGGATGGAAAGGAGAAAAAATACATGCTTATTAATTGAATTTTAAAAAGATATTTGTTGGGAGTAGAAGTGGGATAGATAGGCTGCAAGAGTAATCTTTTTTCGGAGGGCTGGGAATAATCAGTCTAAAGTCTGGTCTTCATTTATACAGATTTAGAAATTCAACTCTATGCATTTACCCAGGAAGGCTCTAGCCCTAGAAAATATGTACACTAACTAAACTCACAAGTGACTGGTTTATAAACTACAATGCCTAATAATTTTACAAGGAGGGAATATTCTTTTATTAATACCTAGAGAATTTTTGTGTTCATTATCTATGGCACCCTTTTCCTGTTATCAAGTTGTCTGGGAAGGTAGTGGTAGGAGTAACAATAGTAGCAACAGCAGCAAACATTTATCCAGCTCTTTGAGATTTACAAAACATTTTACACAGACCTGGTCCAGTCACTCTGGAAAACAATCTGGAACTATGCCTAAAGGGCTATAAAACTCTGTGCATGCCCTTTGATCCAGCAATACCACTACTTAATCTATTTATACTCTAAAAAGATCAAAGAAAAAGGAAAAGGACCCTTTGCTTATAAAAATATTTACAGTAGCTGTTTTTGTGGTGGCAAAAAATTGGAAATTGAGCAAAGCCCATCAATGAGAAATGGCTCAAGAAGTTATGGTACATGATTGTGATAGAATACTATTGTACCAAAAGAAAAGATAAGCAGGATGATTTCAGAAAAACCTGGGAAGACATAAAAAATGATACAAAGTGAAGTGAGCAGAAACAGGAGATCACTGTATAGTAACAGCAATACTGTAACAATGATCAACTATGAAAGACTTAGCTACTCTGATCAAGAAGTGTTCCAAAACAATTCCAAAGGAAATTGAACTCAAGAGTACAGCTTGAAGCATACTTTTTTCACTTAATTTTTGTTTCTTGCTTTTCATTTTTATTTTTTGGCAACATAACTAATATGGACATATGTTTTGCATGACTTCCTATGTATAATTGATACCATGCTGCTTGCCTTCTCAACAGGTGGGGAAAGAAAGGAAAAAATTTGGAACTCAAAATTTTTTTTAAAAGAATGTCAAAGTATTTTACATATAACACACACACACACACACACACACACACACACACACACACACACACACACATTGCTATTTGATTTGATTCTCAAAAGAACCCTCCAAAGTAGGTGTTATCATTATCCCCATTCTACTGATGTGAAAATGGAAAATAAGAGAGGTTTAATGAATTAGCATATTGTTTAGTGAATGTGGGTCACACAACTAATAAATAAGTTTGAAGGGATCTTAGAAATCATTTAGTCTAACCTCATTTTCCAATTAAGGGAGGTGAGACCTGGATAAATTAAGAGACTGACCTGAGGCCGCAAATCATCGACATCATAGCCAGTATTTATACAGCACTTTTAAATTTTGTATGTTTTACAATATCATCTTATTTTATCCTCACACCAACTCTAGGAGTTAGCAACAATAGATGAAGAGCCCAGGACAATGCTTAAGTGACTTGCCCAGGATCATACAACCAAAATCTGTCATAAGTGGTTCTTGAATATAAATTTTCCTGACGTCCATCCAAGGCTCTCTATCCAAGAAATAAATAAGTGGAACTGAACCTCGGGCTGATAATCCTCAAGGAATTAATAGAGTTTGGGGGTAGAAAAAAAGAGGGGAAGTTAGAATAACAAGTTGAAGAATCAGATGTCCACTTATCAATTAAGGAATGGCCAAATAAGGGTCTATGAATGTAATAAAAATACTATTGTGCTATGAAAAATGAAAATAAATATGGTTTCAGAGAAACCTGGGAAGACTTGTATCAACTGATGCAGAATGAAGTGAATAAAATCAAGCAATAATTTATACAATAACAACAATAAAAGATAAACAATTTTGAAAGAACTCTGATCAACACAATGACCAAACAGGATTTCAGAGGCACCATAAGCAAGCTACTCATCTTCTGGTGGAGAACAGAATGAAACATATTTTGGGGACATGGCCAATTAAGGGACTTGGTTCACTTGACCATGCATTTTGGAGTTAGGTGGCTCAGAGGATGAAATACAACAGAACATAAATAATGTTAAAATGTGGTTTTCTAAGTCAATATGAGGGCAGCTAAATAGTTCAGTGGATAAAGCACTGGGTCTGGAATCAGGAAGACTTATTCTTCAAAGTTAAAAGCTAGCCTTCAGACATTTACTAACTGTGTGGTCCTAGACAATTCACAACTTCATTGTACCTCAATTCTTTTATCTATCAAGTAGACTTAATAATAATACCTACATTCAAGAGTTGTCATGAAGATAAAATGAAATAATATTTATAAACTGTTTTGTAAATTTTAAAATATTATATAAACTAGTTATTGTTATTCTTACTTTAGGCTTGTTACACTGGTTTTTTTTTTTTTTTTTTTTTTTACTTTTTATTTATAAGAGTACAATTTCCATACAGACTAAGATATTATGGTTGGAAATCAGGAAGAAAAGAACTAATTTCATAAGAACTATGGAATTTAGGGAGAGTCAGTTGACTTGGAGCCAAAACTACTTGGAATTGTAAAATTAAGACATGTTGTCTTATGCCCTAAAAATCATCACATAATAACAGCAGATAGATTTTGTACTCTAACTGGCTGAGTTTTTGAGTTTATGACCCCAAACAGAAGTAGATATCTAGGAGGACTGAACTAGGTTAAAAGTCAATGGTTAAAGATAAAAGGAGACTCCTCCTTACTCTCAAAAATAGCAGTGATAGAATTAGAACCATCAATTCAATCAATCCAATGGGGCACTCAAATAGTGAAAGTAGGGAAAGCATTCTGTTGGCAGATATCAGGGGAAAATTTTACTATACACCAATACTTTTTTTTTCCTTATTAACTTGGTCTAAATAATCTCTTTATTTTCAACAATAATTCCTCTTTTTTTAAAATTTATATTTCAGGGAATCAAGCAATTGTAAATTAGGAAACATATTTTGTTAAAATAAATATATTTGGTGATGAAGAAAAATAATATTGAAAATAAAATCTTTATTTTTCCAAGTTTTTGGTCTTCCTATTAAGTATATTAAAAATAACCTAAGATAAATTAATTCTAATGACTAAAATTAATCAAATCATCACTGACTTCCCTGATAATAGATACAAACCTGAACTGGTATGCCTCCCTCCACATTTTGTGAGTGGCTTTGTTTAAAAAAAGGAATTGTCTCATGGCCAGTGTCCTAAGGATGAGGTCTAGTGCATCAAGCTAAATCTGACCCTGAAGTCATAGTGCCATTATTCATGGATTCAAAAGTTTGATAAAACCTACCAGATCATGCGCTTTGCTGGCATTGCCTTCTGGAACCCAAGGTCAACTCCACACCACAATGGGGCTTCAGAATAGGGCTTTAATCGAAAAACTGCAAAATTAATATAGAAAAATAAATAAATCTGTTTAAATTATTTGTGAAATATTCACTTCCAAAAATGAAAATTCTACCTCTCCTTTAGTTTTAAAGAATATGCCTCAAGATTACAGTGTAAATTCCTAGGAGAGGACTGTTTTATCTTATCTTATACACTCTGTATCCCACATCCTCCAAAGCATATAGTTAGTAGGCACTAAAACACTTGCTAAATAAACACAAAAGGATAAAAAGATAATTTTTGAAAATTTTGAAATTAATGAGTTCTTACTTGATGTTAATCAGTTCATCTAAATCAACTCTATCTGGACTCAATATAAGCTACAGCAAAAAATAGGATACTTCCAAATTTAAAAATGTGTGTATTTTCTTCTGTGGCAGCTCTTTCTTATTCAACAACTAATTAAACCTGTACTAATATGATAATAATAAATTTAAACACCCATTCGCCAACTTGTACATAGAAAATAATGATTCGTGGCAGATAAATATTCCAGTAGATCTCTGATCTAATAATCCTCTATCAGTTTAGCTTCTCTAGTCACAGTTTAATCTTAACCCTCAGATATTTTGTATTAACTTTCTCCTAGCTTTAGTATTCTAGAACCATAACCAAATCAATACTGTTATAGCACCTGGAAAGGATGGGTCAACCTATTCACCAGTCCAAATCATAATCCAAAATATAGTAATCATCCCAAATCACCACTTTTTTTCTTACTGTCTTCCTTTACTGGAACACGGGGTTCCTAATGGGCAATGCTCACCTTTACTATCTCCGGTAATTGATGCACAATAAACCTTCAATGAATGTTTTTTCAATCGTGCATCTCATCAAAGTTGGACTTTTCCTCCCAAGGACTAGATCCTGAGCCTTCACATTCTTTAAAAACCCCAATAAGGAGTTTTCCATCCAATGTACTAAGGGCCAGCCTAGCCTTAGGTCTTGTGAATTAGGATAATCACACTATACATTTATAATCACTGGTTATTGATACATGATTAGTCTAGACCCTCATACTTTTTTGGTCATGAACATCTTTGATATCTTTTAAACCACTTGTTGCCCAGAATTCCTAAGTGTTTATCTGATGGATTCTATGCATTGACAGATTGGACAGCTCAGACAGGATGTGTGTGGTAACCAAAAGGTAGCTGGGGTCTTTCCAGGAGATTCAGTAACAGGCCAGACTTCACCTTAAATAAACCCCTTAACCTTTCTAGACTTCAGCTTCCTAATCCATAAAATGAAGCAGTTCAATCAGAAGGATCACAGATTTAGAACTGGAAAGGAACTCAATGATTAGGTCCAACCCCCTCAATTTACAAATGAGGAAACAGACCCCAAGACATTAAATGATTTATTCAAAAGGACATAAAAGTAGTAAGAACCGAAGCTGGAATGCAAATCTAGGTCCTTTGATTCTTGATCCAGCAATCTTTTCTCTGTAGTCTGACAGAACCAGATGAGGTTTTGAGATTCCTTCTAGACCAAGATTCTGATGCAGAGTAGCAGACAAGATATCATCCCAGGAGCTACTCAGAACAAAGCCTGCTAATTTTCCTTCATGTTTTCCTCTGATGTGTTTTTGGAAGCTTCACTTTTCAAGATCTCTATTTGCACTACAGAGCCCAACCCACAACCAAAGTTTTCAAAAGCTTTAGTTTTGTTTCCCTTCTCTGTCCCTTTAAGTCAGGCAAGGTCTCCTCTCAAGTACAAAAGTAAAATGCAACCACCCAAGTACATAATTATCCATCAAATCTCAAATCTTTCCAAACCTTCTCTTCATGTACCTTATGACCCCAAATGACCATGAAAACAACTCAGATTCACTTGGCATTTTACCAGTTAATAATAATAGCTAATATTTATATTAAAACATTTTAAGTTTGCAAACTACTTTTAAAAACGTTATTCTATTCTGATCCTAGGTAATTACTACTATCTCCATTTTGCAGATGAAAAAAGGAACTTAAGAGAGATTATT
The DNA here is from genome assembly GCF_016432865.1 of Antechinus flavipes. Taxonomy (NCBI): domain Eukaryota; kingdom Metazoa; phylum Chordata; class Mammalia; order Dasyuromorphia; family Dasyuridae; genus Antechinus; species Antechinus flavipes. Next base: position 66,094,276 of record NC_067402.1, on the reverse strand, counting down.
TGACTTTCCCTAGGACCACACAGCTAATTATCTGAGGCAGAATTTTAATTAAGATGTTCCAGACTTCAGTTGTAGTGATCTAAACACTGGGCTAGGCCATAGTACACCAATCATTTCCCCTAGACCTATGAAAAGTAATGTATGCTTTGTATTGTTATCATTCCCATGTTGCACATAAGAAAACTGGTGCTCAGTGAGCTCAACTGAGTTGTCCACAACCACATAGTTATTAAGTGGTAGAACCTGGTCTCCTGACTCTTGGAATGATGCTTCTTTTCACAAATCTAAGAAAAACATTCAACTTGCATATGGCATGTTAGGTATATTATTTGCTCATCATGAGCAAGTGCTTTTGAGGAGTGACTAACAAAAGAAGGGTTGGCAAGACCAAGCATATCTTACTCAGAATAGATCACGTTCTCTGCTTCCTTTATGCTTAAATAACACTACCTAAAACAAATACTGAATCAGTGGCCAAGCTGCCAAGTTCCCATTTTATATAAAAACAAGGGAGAAAATATAAATATTGTTTTTTAAAAGGCAGACCATTATATCTGGCCCACTTTAGGTATCATTATATTAGACAATTAAGTTTCTACTTATCAAAAGAACATAAGCTCTGGCACCAGAAGTCTTGGGTTCTAATCTTTTCAAATCAAATCAGAACCCAGATGCTTCCACCCTGAGTGCTAGAGAGGCAAATACTTCACTTTCGAGGGTGGCCCCAGTCATCAGTAAAAAGTATTTAGAGTAGATGGTCTCTTGCCTTCTTTCCGATTTTAGTTCACAATCCTACATACAACAATGAATGGTTGAGAAGATTTACTGTTTGACTTTTTCAACCTGCTATATTTAGTGATCATCTATGATGAACCCATGAATGGACTCTCCCCAGTCATTATAAATGAATGAAAAAGAATTTATTAAGTGCTTTCTATGTGCAAAGCCATGTTCTGAGAATACAAACAGAAAAGTAAGACGGTCCCTCATCTAATGGGACAGATGAGACAGAGAGAAGACTTGAGATGCAAGTCAGATAGAAAGGTCTGCCAGTTTTTAAAGGTACAGGGGGCAAAGAGAATGGTAATGCCCCTTTGTCATTTCCACTGATAAAATCATATCAGTTTCTGATGCAGAAAGGGCTTAGGGTTTGGGGTGATCAGAACTTTCTTTTCTGGGTTCTGCTTGATCTCCTCAGGGGTTATTTCCTAGGATGACAGCTGGCACAGCTGAGCTGACAGCAAAACCAGTAGCCTGGGAGTGCTGCCATTTCCAGGGATCCTGGGCTTAATATCATGGCTACTGGTCAGTATTGGTTGGGAAAAGAAGACCTCTTTTCCAAATGAATTTTTCCCCTCAATAATGGCTATAGGACCTGGGTGGAAGTGGGTACAATGGTATGTTGGGCATTACTATTTAAACATTCTTGGGCTCAGGGTCCTAAACTATCTTCTATAGGTTAGAGGGGATGTGATGGTCTCAGTGAATGGACTTGCCTGACACATGGCATTTCCAACTGCCCTGGCTCCTGGTTCAGTTGGGGTGGCTGGGCTGCCCCAGGAGTGGCGGTTGGGAGGGATCACTGGCACCTTATCCATAGGAATAGCTTCCCTGAGTGAAGGCTGCAGGGTCTAGGCTAAAGCAGGATAAGTGATTTGAGGGGAGCACTATTATTCCCAGACCTCAGAATTAATATAAAACTTAGATGAGAAGCTGGGGCCCAGGAAAGTTAAATGGACTGCCCAAGGCCTTAGACCTGCTGTATCTGAACCAAGGTTTCCTGATTACCAATGCAGTATTCTTTCCACTACAGCACCAAGTCATCTTACCAATATTTCAATTGGCTATATTTTCTTGAGATCAAAATGAATACTCTAATAAAATATTAAAAGGTCTGAGATTTACTTGGGATTAACTCCCCCATCCTCTGCCAAATTCTATTCTAACATCACACTAACTAATGTTTTCCAAATGAAATGTTATCTCATAGCTTCTGCCCCCTCCAGAAGGGCAGGAAAATAGATCTAAGATTTCTGGGTTTTACATTAAAAATAATAGATTCTTAGTACTAGAAACTTCTAATAAGTAACAGCATAGGGAGTTTAAATGCCAAACAATGAATAGGGGAGAGCTCTGGAGAAAAATACATTTGCAAATACCTAATTTGGGGCTTTCCAGTTTATGAGACTAAAGTCAAAAACATACTTAATCACAAATTATTTACTTCTTTCAGTTTCTAAAAATAAAGCTAAAACTATTGATCTAAACAGTGTCTACAATTTTTCCTTATCTCTTAAATGAGTGTAAGTTTATGACCCAATACTGCCAGAATGACCATTTCTTTCCCTTTCAGATTTCCAGTCAAGATGCCCTCTTATAACCCTTAACTACAAAGGCAAAGGCAAAGTACACACATCTGACATTGTTTGCCTGATCACTCTTGTCCAGCAGCAGTAGGCACCAAGGTTTAACTGACATTTACAGCAGGATGTGGGGTTCAGGCTGAAAACAACCAAGCTACTCTCCTTTCCCAACCCAGCCTGTTCTTCCTCATCACCTCCCTCTTCCTGAGATAAAGCTAGCAAAAAGTTCTGAGGGGGGTGACTTGGCACATGGACCACTGAGCAGACTGGAAATTCAAAAGCCATGAGTAATCTCTGCTGTATGCTCACTTGGGCAAGTTATTATTACCTCAGTTAATGGTTTCTACTTTCTCCATCTATAAAAGAAGTAGCCAAAGAGGCTGGGTCAAACCACAGGAGGTCACTAGTGAATTGGGCTCTTCTCTCCCAGAAAGGTGAATTGAGTAAAATGTTCCAGTTACTGACCATGCATTAAAAAAGGAATTTCTAATGGAAAGCACACATGAGGCTCTTCACTGTTCTAATAACTATCTTCCTAGTTTTATCTATGAAGTCACATTGCAAATGAAGTTGAAGTCTCCATTCCTTATTGGAAAGGCAAATTAGACAGTTCTTTAACTTGTACTTTCCACCTCTGCATCAACTCCTCCAAGGCAGTGGCAGAAATTCTTTAATCACTTTCTTGTTTCTCTCTTGGTTACTGGGGAAATACTTTTAAACATAATCTATCGCTAATCTATTTTAATTCATCCTTCTAAAATTCCTTACCTAATGTCATGGTTTTAGCTTCAGTAAAAACTATAAGAAAAAAAGCAAAGGTAATAAGGGTGAGGAGATAAGGATGAGGTGGAGGAGAACCAGGCTGTTGAAAGAAGTTCATATACAATGGAGTAGGTCTGGATTCCTAGTCCTGACAAAGGACCACATGCACTCCTATCAATTAGCAACCCTTCCTTTTACAATGTAACCAGAACCTTACAAGTAGTGAGCATCATAGCCAAGATTTGAATTCATTTTGCCTCATGTGCTTTCCAATGCTGGGGGTGACTTCTGGCCAAGTGATTTCACTTTTAAGTCTCCATTTGCTCATCCTCAAAATGAGGAGGTTGAAGCAGACAATTTCCAAGGTTCCTTTCCAAATGGAAATCCTCTGATTCTCTGAAATTCGGTCTGTACCACATTAGCTAAAAAGAGGCAAGCCATCCTTCTCTCCTTATCACTGCCTCCCATCCAAATGAATAATAATGGGTGAAAAAGCACCAGATTTTGCACACATTGTGGAAATAAGGGGGAGAGGAAAGGAAAAAAAAAACTTCAATCTGCACTCTGAGTCCATCAGTTCTCTATCTGGAGATGGAGAACATTTTATAGATGATAATGTTAATACCACCATCAATAGCATAATTCTCATTTAATTTAAAGTCTTTCCTTCCTTTCTAGAAAAAGTCTATGTCCAAGAAGCCAACAATGTCTCAAGGTGCCTTTCTTTTTCAACACAATTCCACAATCACTAATTACTAGAATAACTAACTAGAATGGTACAAATTACTTCAAAAGACCTATTGAACTGACTGGATAACATCACTTTTTATTCCTTTAAAAAGACCATTTTATCTATTACTTTCATGCCCAATACCATACTATTTATTGCTCCCACCCCAAAGGTAAACCAAAAGCTTTTCAATATAATTATTGCTGATTACTGTTATCGCTGCAAATTGGTGTGGTGTGACATAAGAGAGAAACAATTTAATATAAGCTGTGTGACCTTGGACAAATGATTGATTAAATTCAAGAAGCATGTTTGTTGAATTATCTCCTGAAGAGGCAAAGATGAAAAATGACAAAAATCACAAAATCACAAATTTAGAGCTTGGAGGGACCACCTAGTCCAACTCCATTCTATAGATGAGGAAATTAAGGTTCAAGGAGAATAAGTTCATATAGGAAGCATATGGCAGCATTGAAATTCAAACTCAGAGCCTCTGATGAGCAGCCTTATGGAATTATTCCAGCAACAAAGAAATTAAATCATTTGCCCATAGTCAACTAGGTATTGGGTGATGGAACTAAGGCATCAGGACTACAATCCCCAAACTGTCCACTCTGACACACAGCCTCCAAAAGAGCATGGGAACTGCTCTCAAGGAGATTACAATCAGAGTGGAATCAGGAAAAAAAATCAAAGTTGGCTGAAACTAGATTACAGGAAGGTTTTAAATGCTCAATGAAAACTCTTTGTTTTCTATGATTGAAATGGAGGATCTTGAATATGAAGTTATTTCTGAATGACGAATTCCAAAGTGCAATCAGTCCAATAATTTAGCAGAATGGAGATAAAGTCAGAGGGTTGAGGAACTTGATGAACTGGGGTTAGGATGTTCATTCATCTAAATCCTGAAGTCCTCAAGGAAGACTATAATAGTTGGGGTTCTGAAGAAGATATTCAAAGACACTGAAGAAGGTAGGAGCCTGGCTTGGAGGGTGGAAGATGACAGCAGAGGGTGGTATAATCATTATTAAGGAGCATATTTTCTTACCTTTTCCCTACATCTCCCTCAAATTTCTCAAAAAAAAAAAAAAAACCCTTAATCTTCCCTTAATCCAAGCCTCATTTGTAGATTTATGCATCTATTTGGGGTTAATTAGAACATTAAAGAAAAACTACAAATTCAAGCAGACATTTGAGAATCCAGGTAAAGTTTCTCTTTTTAATGTCCCCCAAAAAAGTCCTTGGAAAATTTTTGCCAGTCTCATTTCTTTTTTCCAAAAATGTGGAAACTAGATCAATTCTAGAACAATCAGTTACAACTAAAAAACTAAAACTATGCTATCATGTCCAAGGCTTGATCTTTGACATGCATTGCTTATATTCACCAATCCTACTGCCTTTCTTTAACCTTAGTTTTTTATTTGCCTACTTAAAATAAGGATAATGCTCAAGTTAACACATTGCCTAAGGATACAGAAAATCTCTCTAAACTATAATTACAGATATTTCACTAATACCTCTCAATTTTGTGATTAGCTGCTTTCCCCAAGGAGTCTGATGAGAGTACAATGAGTTTATAGTAAAAAGCCTGTTTAAGAGGGACTGGAAGATAGAACCCTACTTGGGCTGGAGTAAGTGATATTTTTGAGAAATCAAGTCCAAATTTTTCAATTTTCAGAAGAGGATGCTAAGGCCCAATTCAAACCAAAGCCATACACATTAAGAGATTTGAAGATAATAGTAAAGAGGCTGTGTAGTCCAGGAATGGGAAAGAGTCTGTGCAAAGGTTTGGAAGAAAATAATAGAAAGGCATTGAATGACCATCATGTGCCAGGCACCATGCTGGGGAATAAAAATAGGCAAAAGACAGTGCTTTCTCTCAAGGAATACAAGTCTAATGGGAATATCAAATTGGCAGCTATTGAGGATGTATTGAAGAAGGGAGATATTAGATGCAGAGAAATCAATTTTTGGTCTGAACTGAGGGTTGATAAAGGCATAAAAAGATGCAATATATATATTGATGGAAGTAGAACTTACAAGCCTTGGCAACTGATTGGATACAGAAAGAAAAGATTGGATGTGGAAAGAAGAGAAAATAAAAGACCAGAGAGGATGCTTCTTGAGAAGAATCTGGGTGATGGGAAACTGGAGGTGCCCTGCAGAAATTAAGAAGCATGAGATGGGGACAGGCAAAGATAGAATTCTGAGTTTTAAATGTATGTGAGATATTCAATATCCAATAGACAGTTGATGTTGACCAACAGCCATCTTTCTTGGTATCTCAAGTAGTAAGCTAATCTTTGTGTTTCCAATGGTCCAGACACTATCCAAACCCTAAGTGAAGAGGATATATAAGCATAAAATGGTCTGGTGGGAAGAACACTGGACTTGGAGTCAAGAAACCTGGGATTGAATCTTGGCATCTGCCATTTACTAGCAATGTGACTTTAAGGAACTTCCCCTTCTATATGCTTATAAAATAATAGATGTAGAGCTGAAAAGGATTTCCAAAGCTCTGTATTCCAGCTCCCTCAAACAACATCTGAAAAAACTAAGATCCAAGTACTCAAAGTGACTCACCAAGATTATATAGGCAGTGTTAGAGACTGGATTTCAACCAAAGTTCTTTGACTCCAAAGTCCTTTGACTCCACAGTCAGAGCTTTTTCTGTTGTACTACTTTCTGAGTCTCAGTTCCTCATCTGTAAAAAACAAGAATAACAATCCAAAAAAACTCTTTGAAGCAATAGTAGGAGCACTAAATGAGATAATATATAGAAAGCACTTTGCAAACATAAAAATATCATAAAAATACCAAGTTCAATATAATAAACTTAAAAGTCAGCTCTTTCTGAATGACCATTCTGGTTATAGCTATTATTTCTTGAAGGAAAGTTCCATCAAAACAAGTAAAACCACTAAAACCACCAGGATTTTTTTTTTTATCGTCTCCAAATGATCAATGGGATTCAAGCCAAAACTATTCATCTCAATCCAGTCATACTGAAACTTCCCACCCATTTGCAATTTGCTAGAGTTCTACTAAATAGACATTAACTATGAAAGCAAAAGCATTTTTATTTGCTGGTTATTCATTTATACTTGAGTGGATATTAAGTCCAAATCTCAGAAAAACTAAGAATTTATTTTCAGGTTACATATTGACTAAGTTTATCATTGAGACACACCTTGGTCAGACACTGTCAATTAAAGTTATCCTATTTCATGAATAATGCAAAGTTCTATGTACCTTGGCAACCACAAAAACTATTATGCTGACATTGAAACTTAATCCATCCTTATGCAAAATGAAGACTGAAACATCTGTTTGGTTTTTTTAATCCCGATTATTACGTTCAATCTCACTACTAAACTATAAAACTCTAAGGGGGAAAAGACCTTTTCCCTAAATGACGCAGCTCTCCCTGTGCCTAGCACAACACACAGCTCACAGTAGGCACTTAAAAAATGCTCATTTGTCTTCTTTTCAACTGAACTGAATGTGACTTAGTTAAGAACTGAATCATATTTCCTTTTCTCTTTCTAAGTGAAAAGGACTTGGTTCACAAGCTCTTAGTCAAGGTATTTTGAATATTCCAACTTCCTGACCCAAGACTGTGATGTGAAGAATTATAAGGAATTTAAACAACTGAAAGTGTGTTAAACAAAACAAAACAAAACTCCAAGACCTTTATTATAAATTGATGATATATTTATTCATTATTCAAGGAATAGACATTACAAATATTGTTTGTTCTTAGATTTTTGTTCCCCAAGTACTTTCTTAGCAGGAGGTTAATTGTGCTCTATGCGGGGAAAGATTGATGGTAAATACCAAGGGCTCAGTATACCTGAACTCCTTCTTTGCCCAGCTGATGAATGGCACCTAAGAGCTGTCAACCCTTCAGACATCACTGCCACCTGTTGTCAGAAGCCAGTACTATTATCTTAAAAAATGATCATCCTTCTACCTCAAATGGCTTTCCTTTCATCCATTCCATTTCATTCATAAAAGTGCTGAAGAGGATCTTACCCTTAGGTGAAGGGGAGATAGAATAAGGGCTATTCAAAATTATTACTTAAATAAGAATTACTTAAATTAATCACCAAAGAATGAGGTCATTCACATAACTATCTCTCAGGTCTGAACAATGGATCAGAAGACCATGGATTTACAGATGGGAGGATGCTGAGGAAATCTACTCTAATGCCTCATTTGACAAATAAGAAATCTGAGGCCCAATTTAAGATCAGTAAATAGCAAATATTAGATTCAAACAAAACTCTTTAATAACCATCATTAAATTGCTCTTTCCAATTCACTACACTTATGACTCCATGCTGATAGGAGAAGTGCAATGAAAATTAAAATTTTAGAAAAAACACTTTTCATTGACAGGTTACAAAATGTCCAAGGAAAAAGTTAATTATACGCTAGGAGAATTAGTTGAAGGAACAAGAAATATTTCACTTAAGGAAAAGAATTTAGGAAGAACTCGATCAAGTATCTTAAGGAAGGTCAAGAGGAGCAAAGATTATTTGCTTTGTTGGCCTTAGAAGGTAGAACCAAAACCAATAGGTGATGCAATAAAAATCTTTCTAATAGAGCTGTCTAAAAATGAAATAACTTGCTGCAGGAAGTAGTGGGTTAACTATCACTAGAGGTCTTTTGGCACAGGTGGGATGACCATTTGTAAGGGATCATAGAACAGAGGGCTCAAAGATGCTATCTATAATACTTCTAAGTATGGTCCAAACCAAATAAAAATGTAATTGAAAGATAACAAAATGAACAAAATGCTATAAAACATAGATCATATTATTTTTTAAATCAAAGTCAATATATACCCCTAGGGATACTTATTGAATTTGACACTGCTGCTGTAGAGGGGATTTTTATCTGAATCCCTACTAATCTCTAGGGTCTGGGGTTTCTTCCTATTCTTTGAATCTGTGGTTCTAAATAAGCCAGCCCAGATGCCAGCAACTGCAAAGGTAAGATGAACCATTTTTGTGAGAAAGTTAAGAGATATGTGAGCATCTTATTGCTTCACTGCTTGTTTCAGCAAAATCCTCAGATGTCCATGGCTGTAACCCCCATAGAATTTAGAAAATGAGAAACTTGAACGGAATTCTTATGAACTTTTAAGTTTACTACTGTGTCTACCTTTTCATAAACCACTTCCCTCTTCTACCTTCCAATTCTCTCATTCCCAAAAAGGAAAAATCATATATACCATCTTTCCTTCCTCATCCCAACCCCAATTTGAGTTCATACTACTTATTTATTATTGTTATTATTATAACTTTTTATTGACAAAACATATGCATGGGTAATTTTTCAACATTGACCCTTGCAAACACTTCTGTTCCAACTTTTACCCCCCTTCCCTTCACCCCCTCCCCTAGATGCAGGCAGTCCCATACATATTAAACATATTAAAGTATGTGTTAAATACTGTGTGTTTGTGTGTGTATGTGTGTGTGTGTGTACACACACACACACACACACACACACATATATATATATATATATATATGCATATTTATATAGTTATCTTGTTGCACAAGAAAAATTGGATTTAGAAAGAAGGTAAAAATAACCTTGGAAGAAAGCAAACAACAACAGAAAGAGCGTAACTGCTTTGTTGTGGTCCACACTCATTTCCCAGTACTCCTTCTCTCAGTGTAGCTGCTTTTGTTCATTACTGATCCACTGGAACTGATTTGGATCCTCTCATTGCTGAAGATAGCCACTTCCATCAGAATTGACCATTGTATAGTCTTGTTGTTGAAGTATATAATGATCTCTTGATTCTGCTCATTTCACTCGGCATCAGTTCACATAAGTCTCTCTAGGCCTCTCTGAAATCATCCTGCTGGTCATTTCTTACAGAACAATAATATTCCATAACATTCATATACCACAATTTACTCAGCCATTCTCCAATTGATGGGCATCCACTCAATTTCCAGTTTCTAGCCACTACAAAAAGGGCTGCCACAAACATTTTTGTACATGTGGGTCCCTTTCCCTTCTTTAATAACTCTTTGGGATATAAGCCCAGTAGCAGCACTGCTGGATCAAAAGGTATACAGTTTGATAACTTTTTGAGCATAGTTCCAAATTCCTCTTCAGAATGGTTGGATCGTTCACAACTCCAGCAAAAATGCGTCAGTGTCCCAGTTTTCCCACATCTCACACTACTTATTTCTTATGGCAATCTTTACACAACTAATTTACACCTAATAAATACTTTCTGCCATCTTTGATGCTACATTGTCTTTGTTCTTTTGGTTTCCTCTTTTTTTTTTTAAAAAAAAGTACATAAAATTACAAATCTGTACATATTTTGCTCTTCTTTCAAGTATAAGAAATTCAACAAATTATTTTCAATGCTGTCTATTTTCAATTTTCTAACCTTAATTTCGAAATTCTATTAATTTTAAAATACTTTTTCTTTATTATATTAACTTCATTTCTCTCCCAATTCCTTCCCTTTAAAATTAAAAAAAAAAAAAAGAAAATCCTTGTATTTTGAATACTCTAGGAAAACAAATCCTCACAGTAGGCATGTCTGAAAAATATTCATTCTTGTCTTTATCTGTCTGCAGGAGGATAGTATGTTTTATCACCAGTACTTTAGGATCATGGTTGGTCATTCAATTTATCAGAAAAAGTTTTTAAGTCTTCTCAAATTGTTTTTCTTTACAATGCTATTATTGTATAAATAGTTCTTATTCTTGGTTCTCACTTCATAAATTATCTGAAATCATCTCTTACATCACTTCTCACTGAGAAATAATGTTCCATGGTATCATAATTTGTTCAGTCATTTCCCAACTGTTTCCAGCTGTTTATTACCAAAAAAGTTTATATATATTTTTGTATGGATCCTTTTGTTCTGATATTTTGGGGGAAATAAACTACCTACTGTTTACATTACATACATGTTATATGTACATAGTTTTCTATGTTGACCTTTTAAATAGACTCCCAAATGCATTATGCCTTTTGTTGTTATTTTGAATAGAAATGCTTTCCTGCTCTTCCGGTACTAAGCACAGTGTCTAGCATATAGTAGGTATTAAGGCTTGCTGATTTGACTTGTTCTTGGGTTTTATAGGAAATAGACTGTCCCATCATTTATGTGAGAACATTTAATATTTGCTACTTTACTAAAGTAATTATTTCAAATAATTTTTACTTGTCTCTTTTTGTTCAGTCATGTTCAACTCTTCATAACCACACTTTGCATTTGAACTCAGGGGCTTCCTGATTCCAGGCACAGTACTCTACTGATCTATAATTAGACCATCATATTATCTGCAAAAAGTGATAATTTTGTCTCCTCTTTGCTTCTGCATATTCTCTCAATATTTACTACTTGTCCTATTGTTAGAACTAGTAGTAATAATAATCTGGCTTTACTTTTGAACTTCTTAGAAAGTCCTCCAATTTATCTCCTTTATACATAATGCTGAGTACTGGTTTTTAAAACCAAGAGAACATTGTACACAGCAACAAGATTATGTGATGATCAACTGTGATGTACTTGGCTCTTGATTCAGGCCAATTCCAATAGATCTGTGATGGAGAGAGCCATCTGAATCCAGAGAGAGGACTATGGGGACCGAATGTGGATCATAAAATAGTATTTTCACCTTTTTGTTGTTGTTGCTTATTTGCTTTTTTTTCCCCTTTCTCATTTTTTTCTTTTTGATCTGATTTTTCTTGCGCAGGATGATAAATGAGGAAATATATTTAGAAGAATTACACATGTTTAACTTTATAATGAATTACTTGCTGTCTAGGAGGGGGGAAAATCTGGAACACAATGTTTTGCAAGAGTGAATGTTGAAAATTATTTTTGCCATGTATTTTGAAAATAAAAAGCTATTATTAAAAATTTAAAAAGAAAAGACTATTTTTGCATGTATATTAAAAAATAAAAAACTATTATTACAAAAAAAAGATACTATTTAGCATGTTGAAAAAAGTTACATCAAGAAATATGCATTGTATTTTGCAACTCTTCTGCTTCAACCAACAACCATGTGATTTTTATTATTCATGTTACTAACATATACTATTACATTTGTATTTTTCCTAACATTAAGTTAATATTGCATTTCTGGTATAAAACCAACCGATCAACAATATAATCTTTTCAATGTTTTGCACTAGTCTCTGCTACTATTTTAAATTTTGTATTGTTATCTGGTTCCCATATTATTATTTCACATTTGAATCGTAAATTCTTTGAGAACAGGAAGAATGATTTCTTTTATCTAGTATAGTCCTTATAGCACCTATCACAGTGGTGGTGGGATAGAAATGGCAGCAGGGTGTAGGATAAAGAACCTTGTCATGAACTAGTCCTGAATCTTCCACTTGACCAAAGATTTGATCATGATATTTGAGAAGAAAATAATATGTGAATCTTTGGTCACTATGTAAATAATGAACACATCGATAATAATTCTAAAAATAAGATACTGCATATCTTTGCCACCAGTGGGGGTGGACAGTTTCTCACAACAGACAAATTGGTGAACTTGACATTGATTCTCTGCCAAATGCTAGACATGGTTTTTATTTAATGAATAGTTTTTGAAGCCTCAGAAAAGTGAATACCACAAATTTGTATACTATGGGTTCAATGAGTCATGGGAAAGTTTCTCTTTTTTTTCTTCTTTCCTTCCTTTCTTTCTTTCTTTTCTCCCTCCTGCCTTCTCTTCCTCTCTCTCTCTCTTCCTTCCTCTCTTCTTTCCTTCTTTCTTTCAAAGATAATATATTTAAATTGGCAAAATCTCTCAAGGTAATCTTTGCAGACAAAATAGAGAAATATGGACTGAGAGTACTGTTAAGTAGATTAATACAGCCTACTGTACTGTTCTATAAAACTGTACTATAGAAGTATTGATTAACTAATAAATATCAACCTGGAAGGAAGTTTCCAATGGTATGTCAGGGTACTCTGTCCTTGATCTGGACTAAAATTGGACAAGAAATTGTAATTCAAATGAATATTAATTAAGTGCTTGCTACAAATAAAGATATTGTGCTAGATTTGGTAGATAAAAAGTTTTTTTAAAAGTCTCTGCTATCAAAGGGCTTATGATAATGACTCATATTTACAAAGTATTATAAAGTTTGCCAAGTACTTGCCTCAGAAAATCTGTGAGATAACATAAGAGTACCATTATCCCTATTTTTTAAAAGACCACAATAAAAAAAAAAAAAAAACAACCACCCTGAAACTCTGAGAGGTTACTGGATGATGAGAGAGCTAATAAGTATTTGGGCTGCTGCTTCTCATCTAACACACACAAAAAATAAATGCGACATAAGGCAGAATGTGCTTCGTATTAAAGGTCAGACAGGACATTATGGGAAATATGGGGGAAAAGGGGTTATTTTCATCAAAGGGAATCAAGAAAACATTCATGAAAGAGGAAGATGAAAATATAGTGACTATTTGTCAAATTTTCAAATAAAGCTGGGAAGAGCAGCTAAAATGAATAATAAAATATAAAAACAACAAAAATATTGAACATATCTCAATATCTGCATTTGTTTTTTATTTTCACTTTTATGCAAGTCCTCCTCTAAGATTCATCACATCAGGTAGCCAACCACAGAATAGGAAAACATAGCTTAACATTGAGTGACAGAAAGAAATCTAGCAATTTTAGTTGACCAGAAGCTCAATAAAACATGATCAGGCTGCCAAAAAGCTCAACTAATCTTAGATCACATTAACAGAAATATGACCAGAACAAAGGAAATGACATATATTCTTTCCTGGTTAGATGACACCCAGTCTACTGTGCTCAAGTTTTAAGAGGTCCAGAGACAAAACTGGAGAATGTCCAAGGATTATGTCAAAAAGATAGCTGAAGCAACTATTTAGCTTACAGGAAGATTTCAGTTGCAAATAAACGCTGCAAAATGGATGAGGAATCCTTTTTCTCTTTGACCTCAAGAGGGCAGAATTAAGATCCATGAAGGGCAGTTACAGAGACCATATTTCAGTGCAATATAAGGAAGATTTTTAGAAAATTCTAATGCTGTCCTGTAAGTACTTGAGAACTGACATGACAACTAGTCTCTGGCCTTTCCAAATGATCGATTTTTGTACAGAATTAGGTCAAAACACCATGATCATGTTTAGATTAAGGTATATGCTAGATTTGAACTTTGTTTCTTATTTTGAGCATTAATGTCTTCAATGAAAATTACACTCCAGTGCCTTATAATTTTGTAAAGGTAACTCTGGAGTTTCAAAGGTTATAAAGAATTACAAGCTCCAGCAGGTCCTGGAAAGACTTCAAGCTGGGTCTGAAAATTAACTATATATTTGCTGAGAAGCAGCCCAGAACAGTTCCAAAGGGCTCGTCACCAACAGATTCACTACCAGATTATGAATTTTCTCTGAGTCATCACAACTTAATTTTCTACAACAGCAAAGTGGTTTTGATTTGTGTAAGTAGAGGGCAAAATGAATGACAAAACCACAAGTCCTTTAAAGTCTCGCAAAATTATCACTTTTTTCCAAAATTTTTTTTAAAGCTTACCGAAGTTTGTGGAAAAATGAACCAATTCATAAAATATTCAATATTTAATAAATATTCTACTTTTTCACTTTGATATACATGCCTCATCTTAACGAGGTCTGAAATTGATGACCTACAGCAGGTTTTTAACCATGTTACAATGCCAACTTCAAGCAGAAGAATGGCTTAATGGAGATATAGATAGGTTGTGTGTGTGTGTGTGTGTGTGTGTGTGTGTGTGTGTGTGTGTGCGTCCTCCAATAGAATGTGAGTCATCTGAGGACAGGAACAGTTAGTTTCATTTTTATCTTTATAGTCCCAGGATCTAGCATATACTAAGTGTTTAATAAATGCTTGCTTGATTAAATTACAATTCTAAACTATAAATATAATCTATGCCCATAGTGTATTTATTAAGGAGAAACTGATAAATAGTATGAACATATAATTTGTATAAATTCAAACAATTTACAAATCTACTTCTGAAACAAATGAAAATTAGAGACAGTTAACAAATTTCTTATTCTCAAAGGAAGGAAATTTGACTAAGTCATCTGAGATTTCTGACATGTTAGAACATTCATGAAGCAAAATAATCTAAAAATGATGGAGACCAAACATATTCAAACATGTTCTTTCTAAAATAGTTGGAGCTTTTATTTTTCCAAGCTTAACCTGACAGGATCATGAACAAAACAAAAAATAAAATCTAGAAAAGCTTTATATACTTACAAGTCTCACTGAGTTCAGAAAGTCAGAATCAGTATAACCTTTTATTACAAACTCATCAAATAGGAACTCAGAGGAGGAGGAGAAAGAGAATGGAAAGCAGGATTATTAGCCTGGACTTATGCCTTCATCATTGTGGGGAGGTCTCAAAGAGGCAAACTCTGTAGTTTTAGAGAATTGGTGTGGGGATTGGATACAGAGAAGATCAGGGACCAACTCTTCATCTATTATTATATGCCACAATGCCTCAATATAACAATAAAACATTTTTTAATTATTGCTTTATTATTTATAGCAATAATGATTTTTAAAAGAAAGCATTTGATACAGCATTCCAATTTAGAACAACAATAACAAAAATAAAATAATCCAGAGTAGCACAGCTTTGTATTTTGACCAAAATGAAAAAAAGTTGATATTTACTTGACAGTTTGGCTACACCCAAAAACAAATTTATAAAGTATATAAAAAGCCTAAGCAATTTTAAATCTTCAAAATTAAAGTCAGAGGAGTAGGTGCCGAGTAAGCATAAAAGGAACTTTTTTTTTACTTGCACCATATTCAAAGGTATATTTAATTTGCGAAAACTTACCATAGGCTTAAGAGATTCCACTACAACCCCCTAAATATCTATGATTATGTTAAAGGATGAGGAAAATTATGGTGTTTAGCTATATCTTTGTAATAAGAGAAATCTTTTTATAAAATTCCAATCAAGGCCATTAATTCCTATTGTAAGATGCTGTTCTGGGGGGGGGGGGTAGGAGTTTGTTTTTGTTTTTTAAGATGGGGCAGTGTAAAAGGAAATGGGATGAAGATGGCTCTGGAGTATAGATAACGCCATAATCTGTGTCCCAGCCCAGCCACTAACTACACATGTGATCTGGGGCAAGCCTCTTAACCTCCCCTGGCTTCAGGTTTCCTGTCTGTAAAATGAGAAGAGTAGAGGCAGTTAAACCAGTTAGGAGGCAACTGCCAACATCCAGGCAAAAAGTAATAAGAGGACTAAATTAAGGCAACCATGGGAATGGGGAAGAGTGGGCAGGAAGAAGAAGGAGATTGGAAAGGAGAAATGTAGGTGAAAAACTTCACAGGTAGGATTGAGAGGAGATGGTGAATGAATGGATGTGGGAAGTAGAAGAGGCTTTAAATGATTTGTCAGTTCAGAGGGCCCATCTACAAATGTCTTAATTTAGGCCTTTCCCCATTATACCATACGAAAGGCTAATTACATCCAATTTTGAATGAACTAAACCATTAAATCTTTATGTTGCGCTTCCTAAGTGGGTATTTAAGCATAGCCAAAAGTAATAGCAGAACTGAGAAAATATTCCCCAATGTGAAACTTAGACATCAAAATCAAAGCTTGAGCTTACTAGTTTCAAGAATTACTATAAAGCAGAAGAAGTATTGGAGAATGACTTAAAGATTAGCCAGGAGTAATATCCCAAATCAATTTCTATATAATCAAATATGTCTTGAATTTTAGCTTGAGTGTGTATCAATCAGAGGAGCCAGGCTACAACAGCTGTTAAATAAATCCCTAGAGTAGAGAGGAAGAAGCCTGTATTTGTGTTTAAAAGAAGGGGAAGGGGGAAAGAAATAGAAGATCAGGGAGATTATGTCCTAAGCTAGCAATTTGTCTCTTGGAGAGACAAAACAAACACATGAAATAAGCAACAAATCATCAAGCACACACACAGACATACAGTTTCAGGCTTGCTCGCTTGCTCTCTCTCTCTCTCTCTCTCTCTCTCTCTCTCTCTCTCTCTCTCTCAGCAGAATGTTTTAGAGCTGAAAGGAGGAAGGGCAGAGGTATAATCCAGACTGGAATGGGATCAAACATACAATATCGCAGAAGCAGGAGATGAGAGGCAGTGTGGATTGATGGAAAGAGCACTAGATTTATGATTAAGAGACCCGAGCTCCAATTCAGACCTTACTAGCGCAAGTGATGCTAGGTGAACCTTTTAATTCTTTTAAGTCTCAGGTTCCTCATCTGTACAAAAAGGACTATCACACTATCCACTTCACAAAATTGCTCCCAAAAACTGTAAATATGAAACAAATGCATAAGTGTTCATTATTTTTAATTATAGTTTATATGATTGCAAACAACAGTCTGGATGACAGCTTGGTTTTTGAATTTCAGACTATGCTTATGGATCTGTCAATGTGTTCTGTTTCATACTTATGAAAACCCAATACTCTATTTTCTGATTTCTCAAGTATTCCTTAATTGCCCATCACTATTAATAGAGATCAAGTTCTAAAGCATTCCTAGCCAGCTTAGTTAGAAAGCAGCTTCCAATAACATCTTCATTAGCCATTTGATAACAAAGTCTGTGCTTCTTCCAGAGCCATACAACAGACTATCGGGTAATGGGAAGTGGTTCTCCTGCTACCAGGACTCAAGTTACCATAAGCTTGGAGATATATTGCTCCAGAACTCCGCTGGCTATCTGTCCAGTAGCCCGCAGCCTGCATTTCTCTGGGGACCAGGAGGAGGAAGAAGAAGCTCAGTGATAGCTGACTTTGTGTTGATCATGCTCGTCATTCCACTTTTAGTTACATTATACAGGCTATCATCAAACCTCAGAAGTCTGGACCCTGGAAACTCCAACTCTGTTTTGATGGGTTAGGAATCTGCCCAAATAAGAGCCTCCAAACTCTGAAATTATTAACATCTTATTTCTCTTATACGCCACAAATTTCAGTTTCTATTAAATAGGCAAGGAAAAGAGGGAATAAAGAGAAATAAAATAACGCCATTTTGATATAAAGTAAGGCACTTTGGATTGGGGTCCAAAGGACTTCCCTTCAAACCTTATCTCTGTGAATTTGGGTGATCACAAATAAGCCCCTTCCCCTCTCTATTCACTTCCTCATCAGCAGGATAAGGGCAGCAGGATAAGGATTATTAAATTATAATAAAAATATCTAGCATTTACTTAGTATTTTAAGATTTGCAGAATACGTTAAATATTTTCTCTTATTTGATCCTCATGACAACCCAGTGAGTTAAGTTCTATTACTATCTTTATATTTACAAATAAGAAGACTGAGGCTCAGATAAACTGTCTTGCTCGGTTATACAGTATTAAGTGTCTGAGGCAGGATTTTGATTCAGATCTTCCTGATGCCAAGTCCAACACTCTATTTACTACACAGCCTAGCTACCTAATAGAATAACAAACCCTGATAAAGCACCAACCATAACATTTATGATTTATTTGTGGAATAGATGCTTTTATTATCTCTCTTTTGCAAATGGAAATCAAATGTTTTTATTTCCCCGTTTTACAAATGGGAAAACTGAGGCTGAATCAAGGTCATTTAGTTAGTAAAAGTCTAAAGAAGGATTTGAAGGGAGGCCTTCTGAATCCAAGTCCAGTTTCTATCTTTTGGGCCATCTAGCTCCCTCCACATTACCTCCAAGACGTCTCCCAATCTATATCATGCTGGCTGAAATCCTAGGAAGTGATTATATGACACTTCTGAGCTCCAGATATGGTCAAATCTAGGTTGTCAGAAGGTAGATAATTCATACTGAAATTAAACCTTAGCAAATCTTTTCAACCTCTCACTTTTGTGATTATCATTCCTGCTGGCTTCTATTTGGCATTTAGCCCAGATGGAGCTAGAAGTGAAGACCTTTTAAGCAGAAACATTTAATTACCTTCCTTCACTTTCCCCTATAGAAGGACTATCACTTCCACTAGAGAAAGTTGGATTGAAACTGGTAGTTACCTCCAAGGGGAAGCTTTCTATTCCTAAAACAAACTATGGAACAAAGAAATAAAACTAGACAAATTACAAAACCAAACCTAGGGCAGGGCAACCAACACTTTGACCAAGGGCTGCAAGATTAAGGGGAGCTGACAACTATACTCCTTCACTAGAAATAAATAAAGCACCTCTTTAGCAAGTTAAGTGGATTAAATAGGAAGCTACCAGATTGGCCCACTATCCCCAGCTTCCTCCCCTCAAAAGCTGTCACAAACCACATGAGTTCCTCACAGAATCTACCTGTGATTTCTCCTACACTTAAAGACTTCTCAGCATCATTTTGTCCTTCATAGGGCCTTGTATTCTGAAGATTAAATGCTCATTTCTCACAACTGAATTTCTCTTAAAAAAGCTTAATTTATGGACGCATCTCATGCTATTTGCCCCAGTATCTTCTGTTAAGTCTTCTGTGTGATTTTATTATGCTAAAGTGTTTCAAATTTCAAGAATTCAAAAACACACTCACAAATAAAGTTGCAGAATCAAATTTTATTTAGCATCATGCCCAAAACTGAATTATCCCAGCTACTAATCTACCACCTAGCATAGTAAGACACAACAGGTACTTAATACTTCCTGAAATTGAATTGGGAAGGTATTCTTATTTGGATTTCATTATATTTAAACTATATCAAATTGCTTATTGACTTGGGGAGGGAGGAGGTAAGACAGGAAGAGAGAAAAATTTGGAATACATAAATGAATGTTGAAAACTATCTTTACATGTATTTAGAAAAATAAAATACTACTAGTTATAACATACCCAACCCCCACCCATCTCAAGGACTGTCTATCTGTATTATCAGCAAAATATCTGGCACAAAGTAGATCCTTGATAAATATTGCTAATTATTAACCTGGAAAAGTAAATGCAGGAATTACTAAACGGCTTCTCTGAACCCATCCCTTTCCCCTCCCCTTCTCAATAACCCCTTAACTCCCCTCCCTCATTTTATATTTATTTCAAAACTTTAAGGATCCAGAATCTTGTCAGCATGGGCAATTGCAAATCCACCCACGTGGATCCCAATGTTTCTGTGACTTAACATATAAACTTCAAGAACCAACGTGGATCAAGAAGTTCATCCAGTGAACAAACTTTGGTGATAAGTCTTTCCAAATTTAGCCAGGCTGATCCTCAGATAAGAAGTACAATCCTACTCAAAACCTCTTTCAGATTGGTAGGACCTGATGATACTTGATCTGTACCTGATGTCACTTTCGCACCTTACTGAGAAAGGACCCATGGAGGTTTCTGCTTTACTACACGTTGGGTTAGTGTCACCTAAATTTTTTTGGTTCTAATGAATCTCTTTAAAGTTCAAAAATCTCCCTCATTCAAAGGTTCTTAATTTTTTTTTTTTTTTTTTTTTTTTTTTTTTTTTTACTGTCGTAAGCTTTTAATATCTGGTAAAGTCTATAGATTCTTCAGAATAATGATGTTATAAAATAAAACTTAGTATTAAAAAGTCAGTTAATTACATGTTAATAGTATGTAAGCATATGCATATGTATGCAT
Organism: Antechinus flavipes; assembly: GCF_016432865.1. Classification (NCBI taxonomy): domain Eukaryota; kingdom Metazoa; phylum Chordata; class Mammalia; order Dasyuromorphia; family Dasyuridae; genus Antechinus; species Antechinus flavipes. The sequence continues at coordinate 66,073,822 of NC_067402.1, read as the reverse complement.
ATATATATAATGTTTATTTATTTTAAAACAAGAATTCCACATTAAGAACCCTCATCCTAATTAAATAAGCTTCATTATTACTTAATATATTTGCCTTTCCTTTCTACATCTATACAAATAAGCATTATACCAAGAAATAGACAAAATAACTTACTGGAGATCACCTTATGGGGCCCAAGAACAGAACTTATGAAAATCTACCTTAGTGAACCAAACTCCTCCCAAAGGTACTGCTGGAAAGTTAGGGTTTGATATGATATGATATATGATATGATAAATGATAATGCTTATTTTCCTAGATTTTGTCAATTATGATTCTTTCCTCCATTACCAAACTAGATTTTGGACTGAATTTGGAGATGGATACACCCCACATTAAAGAGACCACATAGTATGTTTTCTATGAGCAATGTCCTGATCTGTTGCTACAACAAAATACCTTCCTCTCAGGTCTTCATTCTTTGCTCGAAACTGAGAGTACTGGAAATACCATTTAAATTAAATGGCTCAGTCTCTGCAATTTTCATTCAATCATACTCCTTAACAACAAGGGAATTTTTGGAGGAACCTATTGGATTTATGGCATGTCCCTAGTTATGTCAACATTGCAAAGTTTATATAAAGTGCACATAGAAGAGTTCAAGTTTCAATTGTGATTTCCTGGTCTCAGTTCTTTTCTTTGTCAAATGAGATTTTCAATGCTCCTTATCAAAAAGTTAGTGAAGACAAGGTGGCTCCTTCCAGTCATATCCCCTGCCAAATTAAGTGTGCTTCAGGGAATAGCACTAGGTAGGAAAAAGAAAGGTGAATAAGGGATGCTATATATCAGCATGACTATACAACAGGTTTTTTGGGGAAGTATCACTTTCTAGCCTACACTTGCATTCATAGATAGAAACACTTGCATTCATTCCTCAAGCAGCAACTATGTGCAAAACCCTGAACTAGGTGCTGGAAATATGTAAATTAAAAAACAATCTTCTCTTTGACCTCATTGTAATCTGAAAGAAAGGATATGGAATATATAATTAAGCATGATACACACTAGCACATTATTTTATATATATATATATTGTGTGTGTGTGTATATATATATATATATATATATATATATATGTATAAAATATCCATATATGTGGTCATTTATATATCATATTGTTTTATATTATATTGCATATATATCATAAACATATGTATGATTTTCATACTTTTGAAGAAAAATCTTCATTAACCATAAGAAAGTCTTAAGTCTACATAGGCAGAAATTCAGATTTAGAAGAGATTCTTTTACACCCTCTAGTCTAGCTTCTGAATTTACAGTTAAAAAAACTTATAGCCAGAAGAGTTTAAACAGTTTGTTCAAGGTCACACAGTAAATATGGAACACGGCACTTACGTGAAGCCAGTTTCTCTAAACACTATGTTCCTTGCATCTGAGCTCAATAAAACCATCTGCAACACATTCTTTCCTTCCCGTTTACTTTAGGATTAAAAGGAATAAGAAACATTGCTTAGCAAATGCTCCTATTTTAAATTGAGGAATCAAGGATCAAATACGAAACTAGCAAAGTTAGTGGATAACCAAGCATTACATGCGAATTTGGCAGCTTGAAGTAACAGCAAAGAAGAAAACATACCATCAACCCACCAGTCATTTTAAGATGACAAGTTATAACCGAAATGAGAAATGATGGGTATATCTATTGACAGAAATAATAACACTAAATTATTCAGAAATCCCAATGGTGTCTGCCAATTGGTTTTTTAAAAAGCATATATGAATTTACATAAAGGGGAAAAGACATATGTGAGGATCTATTGCATTTTATTATAATAGTTCTTCCCACAAACCAAACTGAACTACAATAACATTATACCAACCTTTGAATATGAAATGAAAGTGAAGTTTTCCACAAAAGAATTGTGGTTTTCTGCAAGGGGAAAATACAGAGCTATTGAAGATAGTGGAATAAAAATGTCTTTCCAAATAAAAGTCTAATATACCAGAAAGCAACTGGTTTTGGTTTTTTCTTAAAACTAGAAAAAAATCAAGTGAGAAAAAAAAAATTTGCCATGCAACAAAAGGATGTTGTGTGTTTGTGTATATATGTGTATGTGTGTATGTGAAGTGACAAGGTAATTTATTTTAAAACACATAGTCATTAAGTAGATAAAAGTGTTGATATAATTAATCACAGATCTCAAAGTGACTCAGAATTAAGGAAGACGTGGCACTGCCCCCACATATATGTTTTTATATATTTTATATATTCACAAAATATATAATTGTAGAAAATATAAGACAATAAAATTTGCTCCATAAAAAGGTTGGTCACTGAATTGTTATAGGTAGTGCAGTGGATAGAATGTTGGGCCTGGAATCAAGAAGACATCTTCCCGAGTTCAAATGTGGCCTCAGAAAACAAGGGAAACAGGGTGAAGTGACTTGCTTAGGGTCACATAGCTAGGAAGTGTCTAGGTCTAAGGCAAAGTTTGAAGTTAGATCTAGAATTTTGCTCAACCACTGAGTCACCAAGTCTGCCCCTTACTGTGTTTTTGCTTTTTTTTTTTTTTTAATGACAAAATAGTTTGTTTTAAAACACATTAGCCTCTGCTGAGGCAGCCTTGGGAAGCTTTAGGATTGCTACTGGTTACAGGCTTCAAGCAGGGCTTCCAACAGGCACTGCAAGTTCAGAAGCAGAAATGTCTTCCTCGAACCATTAAGGCCCTCTGACTTACATCAGGTCTGCCTTTTCATCAGAAACCTGCTGGGAATGCCAGTTTCTTCCCTGGATGTGGGAAGACCTGCTCTTCTTCCTGAATAGCAACACAATACCTTCTCTTTCCTGGAAAGATCTTTGTCCCTTCCTGATCGACTCCAGACATGCTCTAGTCAACTTTTCTAGCTCTCTGGCCTAAGGGCAAGAGCTGTAGGGTCCTCTACACCTCCCCTGATGGAACATGCCGAGTTACAGTTTTCACAACCAGGATCTTATCCAGATAAAATAGAGAGAGCATTAAGACCTATGTTCCTGGATGAGAGAAGAGAGAAGAAACGGGACAGTTCAGAGTCATATTGTATTTAATCATTTCACATGATAAGGAACGCCTTCCCAAAGGCTCCCTATATTTTTAGTGAGAGATTTATTTTACACTATGGACCAATGAAGGTCTAAGTTCTTTTAAATCTTACTTATAAAATTATTAAGAATACCAATTTTGCCTTCTAGAAAATAAAAAAAAAATATTTCCATCAAAGTTGATCCTGAAGAAGAGGGGAGAAAATGCACCTTACTCCTTTCTCTCCAAGGATGGAGGACTTCAGGTATGGCATACTGCTTACTTCTTAACTGATTTGTTCATTAATTTTACTTATTCATGATTCAACCTTCTTCTTTATTCTTTGTTATGATGGATGATTTTCTAGGTAGGAAAGTGGGGAGGAAATGTCAAAACAAAGATATCAATAAAAATCATTTAAAAGATAATACAGCTATCTTATTTTACAATTTTGAGCTGAGAGTCATATCCACAAGGGAAAAAAAAAAAGATTTTCCTCCACACTTATAATAAAGAACTAGACTGCCATTCTGTGAAATGTTATAAGAGATCTTCAATTCTGCCAGCATTTTTTGAAACTAAAGAAAGGAGAAATATATTTGTAAGCCTTCTGAAAAAGTGTAAGTTTGGGATAATGAATGCTTTCTCAGTTATAAATGATTCATAGCCTTGTGGGTCAGGGAACACTACTGTGTGTCAGTGGGTGCCAAAGGGCACCAGTCCCGAGCCAAGCAGTAGTAGGGCTGAATGCTGCTGCCAAGCTCTGGCAGCTTCAGGCACTAGAAACCAGAACGCTGTCTTGTCCCACAGCTTTACAGCAGTTGTTCTCTTCCATCAAAAGATCAGAAGTTCCTGGGTGCCCCCTACCCAGTAGAGTACAAAGAACACTGGACTAGAAGTCAGTAAACAGGTTGGATCATCATTGCTGAAGATTAGAAAGACCACTTCTTTCACAGGGTTGCTGTGTGGACTAAAGGAAAATGGATAGATACATAGAAATGTAAGCTGCAAATATCATTATTCCTATAGCCCAAAAGCTAATGAAGATGTACAAGAGTCATCTAAGAACTGCAGGAAGTTAGTAACACATTTCCCTCCCTACTCCTATAGGAGAGGTACATTCTTCACCCCATTGTTGCCTATTAGCTAACACATACTAACTTAATCTGATTATGGGTAAGTCACCTAAACATCTCCCTAGGATTATTCTATGTGGATCCAATCATGAGCCCAAAGAGGTAGTGGGGAGTAGAGATATTTACCAGATATTCCAATGTCACAAGGCCAAATTATTAGAATGGCACTGGTGAAATTTTTGCTGTTGCAAAAGTTAGATATTAGGGCAAGTAGGTGAGGCAGTGGATAGTGCTGGGTCTGGAGTCAAGAAAACTCATCTTCCTGAGTTCAAATCTCATATCAGACACTTACTAGCGACAGTGTGATCCTGGGCAAGTAACAATCCTGTTTGCCTTAGTTTCCTCACCCGTAAAATGAGCTGGAGAAGGAAATGGCACATTCCTCCAGTATCTTTGCCAAAAAAATCCCAATGGGATCACGAAGAGTTGGACACAACTGAAAAACAACTAAATAACAATTTAGTTATTATCAATATATTTTCATAGTTATAAATAAGATCCCTATTGCTGTGAGAGTTTGGTTTGGAAATAGAATACTGGGTTTTGAATTTCAGCTGTGTCACTTACTACTCATCCAATTCATGGCAAATAATTTAATTTCTCAGGACCTCAAGTGTCTTCATCTGTTAATAGCAGGTCTACGTAACCTCTAAATTTTTATTCTTCTAAATCCAGGATTCTATGTGGATCTTAGGCAAGTCACTTAACCACTATGAAAATATAAAATTCCTCATCTGTTAAAAACAGGAAGCAGGTAGATGGCTCAGTAGATAGAGCAAGAAGTCAAGATGAGTCAAGAAGACCTGAGTTCAAATCTGGCCTTAGATACTTACTACTTGTATGACCTTGGGAAAGTCACTTAACTCTGCCTAAATTTACTGGAGGAGGAAATGATAAACTATTCCACTATTTTTGCCAACCCCATGGACAAAATGGTCCATGGAGTCTTGAAGAGTGAGACTAAATGACTGAACAGCAATACCTGTAAGATAGTAATAACACTTGTGCTACTCTTAATTTCTGGAGTTGTGAGAAAAACACTTAAAGTTCTATAGCAATGTGAGTTATTATTTTGATTCATATTTTTAGGACTTCTAAGGAAAAACTAAAGAGATTCACCCATAAAATTAGAAGGGCCTTTCTAACTCTAATGATATAACACTTTACAATGACATCAAAGTTAAATTTTGAAAGATCTCAAGAAATTAAGTTGCAGGATGTTTTTGGTAGAGTTGGCAAGAAGTAATGTATATTTGCTTTTTAAAGTCAGAATACTATTAGAATCCTACCTTAAAGAGTCTTATGGAAAGGGAAATGTGATGTATTCTGCTTTTTACTGAAAAGGCACTTACTGAGACATGGAAAATAGGCAAGTTAGAAAACGCCAAAGCATTTCCCTTAGTAGATTTCAGAGTCATTAAAAAACAAAAATATTCTCTTACACATATACACAGTTTCATTTTATAAGGAAAAAAAGATTATCCAAAATAAATTGACATTTCAGTTATTTTGAAAATTATTGCCAAAATAAATTTTAACCTATTTCCACTCAAAGTTCAGGATTTTTAAATGTCCAAAATAGACATTTCAGGTCTGGTGTTTCCAATTTTAAATATCATGGCACCATTTTAAAAAATTATCTCTTTTGACGTCAACCATGACATGGGATTATTGAAATTTAATGATTATAAAAGCCAGACTAAGAATACTGGCATTTGATGCAATGATTATGAAAGTCAGAAGGGTATAATGGAAAGAAAGCCAGCTTTAAAGCTAAGAAAAAAATATGAGTTAAAGTCTTTAAAAGATGCTGATTGGACTCCCTTAAGTTCTAAATGACACTTCTAGAAGACTAAATCACAAAAGAAGAATCACATTGGGAGAAGGAATTTCTTCATCTGGCCAAGTACTTAGCACAGTGCCTAGTCTACAATAAATATTTATTGATGAATTGACTTCAGTTAGGAGTTTTCTATACCAATTAAAACATACATCTAGATCCTCTCTCTATTTTGTTCCCAATACAATGATCATAATGGGGAAATAACAAAAGTCAAACATAATTGATTTAGGACAACAAGGGAGCACAATAAGAACATAGCTAAAGAAAAAAAGTGAGGAAGGGACTTCTCTTTGAGAAGTAGTGGCAGAAAGGAGGAGATAAGAAAGGAACAGAAAGAAAAAGAACAGAATCGCTTAGGATAGCGGTCCAAAGAAATGCACTGGAAGTCTTGGGAAATCATGGGTACAAAGATCAGTTGGATGTAGGGAACTGAAACGGACATCTTAATGGAGGAAGGACTAGGGAGGAGGGACTAGAAGAATAGCAGAAAAGAAAAGAAGAAGATGTGCACTGAGTAAAGGAACTAGCTGATAAGAAAAAGGCAGAGAGATAAGATGCAAAGAAGAGCATCCAAGACAAATATTCTAAACTGGTGACTGTCAATAACCAGATGGATCCAAAACAACATAGTATGAAAATAACAAAGGAATCTAGAGTTATAAACAAAGGGGACAAGGAGCTGGGTGATGCTGGAGTATAGGAGTTGAGAGAAGGAAGGAGGAAAGTAGCTACACTAGAAACTGTCTAGAGAAAAGGGTCTACACCAAGTGCTGCTTACACAGAGCTGAATTGTTAGTATTCTTTGCTCTGCAGGGAACAGTGTGTGGTTCCTAATCTCTAAGGTTCAATGGCATTGCAGAGCCAATGTGCTCCCCACAGGGAGGAAATACCTGGCTCATTTCCCAACAGTCCCACTGGGAAAGTGACAAAATGTGTTAGCTTTCCACCTGACTCTCAGACATGAACAGAGAATCTTTGTAGTATACCAAGCTGTGAAATAATTGCAAGCACTAGTCTACAAAAACGTTTTGATTATCTCCTTAAAGAGCTTGGAAGTTTGAAGAGACGTTATTACATGCTTAGAAACTTACATATATTTAGTCTACAAATTACTTATCCTTCACCTAGCACAATATTAAATCCTATACATGTGAGAATGGGGGAGAACAAAGAAGAAACTTCCATCTTTGCCCTTGTGAAATAAGGCAAGTCACCTATAAAACAGTAAGAACAATTCTCAAAAATGTGTAAAGGACCACAGTGAGAACTCTGAATACAATGAGTATTTTACCTACTTCATAGGGCTGTTTGGGAACATTAAATGAAAATGAGTGCAAAGGTATCAGAAAACCTTTTAAAATGCCATTTAAATGTCATTTATCATCATTATTGCCATTATCACAGCCTTCAGGACCAGGATATTAACCTGTCTGGATGAATGTAAAATGATTCTTCTGGGTAAGAGAACTGGATGATATGGGCAGTGTCAGGCAAGGGGAGAGGGGAGAGAAAGGAAAAGAACATAGTAAACATTTTAAAAATTAGCCACTTGGCAAAGAATTGGAACATGAGTGGATGCCCATCAGTTCGAAAGTGGCTGAGTAAGTTATAGTATATGAAAGTAATGGAATATTGTTGTTCTATAAGAAATGATGAACAGGTTTGACTTTAGAAAAGCCTGGAAAGATTTACATGAACTAATGCTAAGCGAAGCAAGCAGGATCAGGAGAATATCTTACACAATAACAGAAAGTTTATATGATGATCCCTTGTGACAGACTTGGCTCTTTCTCAGCAATTCAGTGATCTGAAGCAATTCTAATAAATTTTGGATGGAAAATGCCACCTGAATCCAGACAGAAAACTAAAGGGACTAAATGTAAATTGAACCATTCTATTTTCATCTCTTCTTGGGTTTTTTTTTTTTTTCCCTTCATGGCTTTCTCTTTTGTTTTAATTGACTCATGTGGAAATACATAAAAAGTACATGTACACGTATAACCTAAAAAATAAAAAAACAAATTTCTAATCTATGAATTGTGCCCAATGCCCAAAGTCTTAAGATTTAGAGCTAGAAGAGGCCTTAGATATTATTTAGTTCAAATCTTTCCTACATTTTACAGATAAAGAAACTATGGTTATGTGATACTCTATGTCTGGGACTAAAAATTCAAAAATATGAATGCCCCTGCCCTAACAAAGCTTTAGGAAGACAACACTTAAGTTGTAAATACAAGGGAAGGAGGAGAGTAGTATGAGAAGGTGAGATGGGGGGGAGGGGAGGGAGAGAGAAGGAGGTAGATTAAGGAAACAACCAGAGAGATTTCTTATAAAAGGGAGGCATTGATCTGTGCTTTAAAGGACACTAAGAAGGTTTCAAAGAAGCAGAGGTAAAGAGGCAATACATTTGAGCTATCCAGAAAACTTGTACTAGGACAAAACATGGAGCATCATAGGTGAGAAGAGCAAGAAAGCCAGTTTAACTGAATCTGAAAATGAAGCAGAGGAATGTATCATAAGCCTGGAAAGGAAGGTTACAGTTAGATAAAAGGCAGATAAATTTGCATTTTATTTTAGAAGTAACAAGGGGGAACATGGCCCAACCTCTGCTTTAGGATCAACCTTTTGGCATTTATGTAAAGGAGATACTTGAGGGAAAAAGGAGTCTATAGGCAGGAGGCTATCCAGTTCAGATGAAAAGTGATGAGGGCCAGAACTAGAATGGTTGCTATGTGAGAGATGTTGTGGAGGTGGAATCAACAAAACTTGGCAACTGATTAGATTTATGTAGTGATGGATACTAAAGAGGGGGTATGACTGTGATGGGGGCATATAGGGTGATTGGAAAGATGCTGGTGTCTTCACCAGAAATAGAGAAGGCTGAGAGGGGTGAGGTTCATAAGAGGAAATATGACGCTGCTGTCCAAATAATTTCCTATTAACACTACTAATAAACACTCACAGGACCATAGAGTTAGGACTTAAGGGTTCTAAGAAATTGAAGTGAGGAGAGATGTAGATGGATATCAAAAAGAATTGAAGCATTCTGTGTAACAGATTATAACAGCTTGAGTTAAAAAAATCATACAGTAAAGCCTGCTGATTTATCTAGAAACTAAAAAAGTAGATATAAGATAGATATTATTTAGTACTGAATATAATGCAAAGGATACGATAATAATTTAAAAACCTCAATAGATTTAAAATCAGATGATCTGGGCTTGAATTTCTGCTTTGCCATTGCTAACCACAGATAAGTCAATTCCTACATCTGAACCTCAGTTTCCTTCTCTGCAAAAGGGAGATAATAATACACATACTATGTTTTTTTTTTTTTAAATAGAATTGCAAATTAAACAAGCCGGAGATTTTACTATACAGATAATATTCCTAAATTGTTTAATATACAGACCACCTCGGCAGCATTTCTTTGAACACTTCCTTTTTAAGCTGTCCAGAATGGTGATCATAGGTTATACTGGACTCACCCAGACTAAAGGACTTAAATTTGGACAGAAGTTGCCAATTTTACCTTGCTTCACTAATTGCACAGAAGCAGCCAGGGTCAGTGCAGTTGCTGTGAAGCAGCTGGCAGGCTCCTGCATGGAGAGGTTGTGGAACAGCTGGGGAATGCAAGATGCTTCTGAACAAGATGCGAGACGACCCCAAATAAGGCTACATGTTGATCCATTGTACAATGGAGGCGACAGGCAAGGGCAGGTCTGGCACATGGATTCCAGCTGCCCTTTCTTCGTAGTCACAGAGCGCAACAAGTGGATACAAATGGTGCAGCTCTCATTCACAAAAACACTTGTGGTTTTGTTCCTAATCCTTTATAAGTAACAATTGAGCAGCAACCAAACAGCTAAATTCCTAGTTAGATTAAAAGTTACATGTTGTGTACAAACAAAAACATGGCAAGCCAATGATTAGCACCATGTATGATGATAGTTCTTGTTGATCCTCAAAGAATATTGGTTTTGGACTCAAAAAATCTGGTTTCAAATCACACCTTTGGCCATTACTATCTGTGTGTCCTTGGACAAGACATTTAACATCCCTAGACCAAGGCTCCCCAATCTGTAAAATTTGTGTGGTGTATAAATATATGTGTTGTCCTGAGGTCCATTCCAGCTCTGAAGTTATCATTAAAGATCTAAATCTATATCTAACTCCCACTAAGACAAGGGCAAGTGTTATTCTGGCCATTTTATGGATGAGAAAATTGACTTAAATTATAAGTGACCTTGTTTAATTGCAGCCAATTCTTTGTGATCTTATTTGGCATTTTCTTGGCAAAGATACTGGAAAGATGTGCCATTTCCTTAGCTCGTTGTATAGATAAGGAACGTTAATGGCAAACAGGGTTAAATAACTTGCCCAGGATCACACAGCTAGTAAGTATCTGAGGCCACATTAGAATTCAGATCTTCTTGATTCCAGGCCCATCATTCTATCCAATTAGCCACCTAGCTGAACTAAAGGATAACTGAAGGAGATAGAACCAAAATCCAGTATGACCTCTGATCTTGTGAGCTATGTATGTGAGCTTATGAAAGAAAGTTATTTCCTAAAGCCCTAGTAGCTTTAGTAGCTAGATAATGAAATTATGAAACTCCAGACATTCTATTCATGTGAATATAATTTTCTCCCCCACTCCTTCCTTTCTTTTTTGTTCTGATTTCACTGTAACAGGAAACTTTCAACTTGCAAAACTGTCTCCACCAATGCAGGATGACAACTATTCAACAACTTACAATGTTAAGGAATTACCTGGGGGGCACCAAGAAATGAAGCCATTTGCTCAGGAATGTAACATGATCAGACTGTGCCAGAGGTTGGATTAGAATCCAGGTCTTTCTACTCAGCAGCTGAGTTTTAAGGGATTGTACAAATAAAAATTTTTCATCTGTCCTGCAGCTGAACCCTCTCATATGGGTGGTAGAGTTCCCCGAGTTCCCTGTTAGAATGTGAGTTCCTTGAGAACAGCAGGGATCCTCATTTTAAAATGTGTATCCTCAGTACATCAATAAATTTTTATTAAGCACCAGGAAGAATGTGCCAGGAAGAATGCAAAGCATTAGGATACCAAAAAAAAAAAAAAAAAAAAAAATACAAGACATTCTCTGCCCTCAAGGAGCTCACAATCTACTGGGGTAAATGACATAGAAACAAATCTACAAGAAGCAATCTACATGCAGAAAAAATAGGAAATAATTAACAGAAGGAAAGCATTAGACATAAGAGGGACTTAGTGAAGGTTTCATGTAGAAGGTAGGATTTTAGTTGAGACTTAAGGTCAGAGAGGTCAGTAGTACAAGAGGAGGAGGGAGAGTTTTCCAGGCATGAGGAACAACCAGTTCTCCTCATGAAACCTACAGCCTCAATTTTTCTAATTTTCTTTCTAAAAGAAACAATTCTTGAGCCCAAGGTCCATTGCACATTAGGTAAGCAGTTCCCTTCTAGCTCTGAACTTCGTTGATTCATTTTAATATTTTTAGAATTAGAGAAGTAGTCTTTCTTCCTCTAATATACCAGAAGTCATGGAAGGAAATTGCATTTGCCCTCATATTCCTTCCTCCCTCAATTTCTCCCCCCCCCCTCACTTGTGAAATTGAAAAACTTTCACTGATGAGCTAACACACTGGACAAAAGAGTGAAACTAGTTTTTTTCCATTGGCAATACCCCTGGTACACAGTGTGTATCATCTTAGTGGAGTTGGTTTAGCAGGTCCCAGATCCACACTTGTGTACATATTCCTTACTATCACTTAGCTTACCTTGAAACAGCCAATTCACAATACAAAGCATTATGCAACAGGAAAATGGTCTTTTGGCCAATGATTTACCAATAGGAAAGAGGAAATACGAATGGGAGAGGATTTTTAAAAAAATTTTTTTACCCTTAACAGATCAATAAAAATATTACTAAATTTAAATAAAAGTACAGAATGAGGGAGCATGCCCATGATTTCTGGGCTTCTTGTTAATTATTCTAATTATTTAGATAATGCTTCAGGTAAGAAATAATGCAAGTTAGTAGTAACCAGATATACTTAACACACTGTGTGTATTCTGAATGTATTCAAATGTCTTGTGTGTGTGTTGTATGTACATGGAAATTAATGATCAAATATTAATTGTCTTTGCTGGTACCTCTCTAAGAGCCCAGAGAGGGGAGAAAAAATAAATTAAAGTAGGGTAGAAGGAAGGGAAGAAAGTTCAACACTTAATAATAACCAGGCACCCTCTTTCCCCTTCCCACTTTAACTTTAACTATGTCAGCATGAAGAACATTTTGAGTCACCAATTATAAGTATTATCCAGAGTTTGAAAAAATTTTTTTTTCAAAAAGACAAACTCGTTATGGGGCCCAAAAAACTACAATATACAACTCAATCTTAAAGTATAGTTTCATTAACATATGAATGAAGCCCCAAAGGCAAATGAGGGGGATTTAATGGCAAAGTCAATTGGTTGAGTCACATTCCTGAGGCAGACTTCTCCAACCAAGAAGGGAGGGGAGTTGACTCATCGTAAGTTAAAATGATATAAAATACAACTTCATTGGATTTGACTATGTTTTTGATACACTAGTGCAGTACAGCCCTGAGGCTCACTTTCCCAACCAAAGTCACTGGCAGATTGGGTTCCTATAGTGGGGGTTGGCTGCTTGTCTAGGTTTGCCCTCCACTTGAATGCCATATTCTAGGATGGCTTGCTATTTTATACAAGCCCCATAGTGTGTGATTATCTCCTCAACCAAAGCTAATGTATTTCCTGTGTTGCTTCATTTCATTTCAATGACTTTCATTCTTTTCCAAATGGTAAGGACTTTTTCACCTATTTAAATGCCTTTGATTGATTAGAAGTTGATTCATGGGTCTTAGCAAATTGATGTAGATATTTTAAATTGACTCCCTCCCTTACACTAACAAAATGAACACTTAAAAGAAGAGATGAATTTTGAAATCTGCCATTACAGAATATCAGCCACCACATTAAGTAAGCAGATGCTATTTCTAATTCCATTGAATAATTCCATCAAGAAATTGGTTCCAAGGAGTTGGAGACATAGGGTCTCACGAAGTCCTTTTCTTGAATGCTTCATAGATGCCAGCTTAATTAAATCACGAGCACTTAACAATAGCCAGAGGGATACTGGGAAAGAAAGTTCATCAAAACCTTAGCATATGGACAGTCAGTCAGTCTCCACATGTGGTTGTATCGGGTTACTTGTACATAGATGACTAGAGTCTTAGGACAGCAACACGTGATTCCATTAGAAAATGTCAACAAGGCATTTGCCAAATCTGCCATTCCCCAAACTCTGAAGCATTTGTAATTTCCACCACCACCCAAGACATACACAAAAAAATGTTTTCTATCACCCCATTTCCAGAGGTAGAAAGGGGAATTCATTCATTTCTTTCATTGATCTCAGACTGGGAGAGGATTTAAAAGTTGCTTAGCAGTTCCTCTCCCATTCCACCGGGCTCTTCCCTTCAGCTAAATCAGGTACTTAACGCACAAACTTAGAGAGATGTCGCCCCAGCACTTCCAAATGGGCAATTACAACCCCAAGCAAGAAACAAAATAAGTTACCCAATTCCAATTCCTAACCTTCATCACCCTCCGGAGAACTTTCAGCTGCCTGACATCACTGTCAGACATCACAGGTGCAGTTATTCCTACCCTCGAGGCTTTTAAGCAGGGCACATGACCCAGATTTTGACCTAGTCTCAATCTTCAGGCTGCCGTCATGGCCTCAAGCTGCCTCGTCTCAATACAATTATACCGATTTCTATCTGTCTGCTCTGCCTTTGCTAACCTGTCCTCCCAGTCCTAGCCAGACCAGCAACGTTGTTTGCGAAAAGTACTGGAAGCTTAAGGCTTTATCGAGAGTGGAGTAAAGAGGAAGGGGGAGGATTGAAAAAGGAAGGGAAGTGCTCTTTAAAAACAAAAAACAAAACAACTTTCTTAAAGATAGGTTATGGTTACGTAAAAATGTGGTGGGTACATGCGGAACTGATCAAGGAGAAACAGGGTAGGGCGGGGCGGGACTCCCAGTCCCGTACTCCGGGCTTTCCCCCTACAGAAACACTGAGCTGTCAACTGTGGCCTCCTCAGGGCTTGGATCGCACAAGAAAAAGCTCTAAGTCAGTTGCTCGTAACGTCAAAGAAGGAAATGGGTAGTTTCTCCCATACGCAGACAAGCCCCGCCTCCAAATCTGAGACCCCTTTCTCAGTCTTGGAAACTCTTTCAGCTGCAAAGCTTCCCAAAACTCAAGAAGGAAAATATTGAGCTACCATCCTGTGCATGCACAGCTCCGGAGAAGAGCTCCCTGCAAATACTGCAGGAGGAAGGGCAGAGGAGGCAGGAGGGTGAGGATGAGGATAAAGGTGTGGGTGTGTGCTAGGGCGTGCAATTGTTATTCTAGTGAGACTCCCAGCTCACAGGTACCCCCGAAGGTAATATCAAGCACTTCTCTACAACTCACAAAATTGAACAATCTTCCATCTCTACAATTTCCCAATTTCCTTCTCCCTCCTGGTCTAACTCCGCAAGATCTTGAGCCACAAAAATTTCCTAGGAATATGGGTGGCCCCACACCCACCTATTCCACCTCCCTGTTGGAAAAAAAAAATACACGTGTACAGGCCAAGGCATCTTTAGGCTTGGCGAATCCCATTCACTAGCGGCGTTATTCAGACAGTATAAACAATATGAAAAGTAGTCACTCAGTCTCTCATTTCCATTTTTTCCCCAATCATTTCCAATCTCTCTCCATCCCAGAAAACTGCTCCCTCCCAGAGCCCTCAGTCGGTTCCCTGGGTCCCTTTCTAAGATCCCCGAGGGCAGGCCAGGCTCCTCATTTTACAGGGCGCAGTAAGTTTCAACCCTTACCTGTCAACTAGCAGAGAAGTTCAACACGGCCCCTCTCTCCTGTCCTCCCTCGCCCACTCCCCTCCCCTCCGTAACAAGCCTGAACTGGCGCCCTCTGCTGAGTCACCCGAAAGAGTGCGGGGGGGGGGGGGGGAGGAAGGGGGACCTTGGAGAGGAGGGGAATAGCGTGTGGAAAGGGGGCCAGTGGGCAGTAACAGAGATAGGAGCAGAGGTTAATGTGCAGTGACCCACGTTACTTCTTTCCTCTCCCTTCTCACTTACACACCACCTAGCAAATACCCGCCTCTAGGTTAAAGGAGGCGGGCTCCACCCAGCCTTTCCCAACTAGAAAGAAAGAAAGAACAGTCACTCTACAGTCAGCGCCCGGAGCCAGCGGCCAAAGCCCCGTACCCCGGCAGCCTGGCGAAGTACCCCCTAGGACGCTGACTCGAAGGGAGCCGAGCCAGAAGGAAAGATCCACCTAGCGGGGAGGGCGAAAAAACCCACACCCTGGCCCCGAGCAGCGTCCTAAGGAAACTGCCGGGAATCAGGCGGATGCAAATCCTATTTTAAAACTCCAGCAGATTTTTTTTTCCTGTCCTTGAAAATTGAGTGCTGTCCAGTATTCCCAGCAGTTAGACACTGAAAGTGGCGCGGGGGGGAATGAGAGGGGACGGCTTTCGGGGAAGCCCGGCTTTATTAATTCCCCCTGGGTCCTAAGGAGAGCAGTCAGGGTGCAACTTCAACCCCAGAGCTCCGTTGCCCCTGAGGTTTAAAGGCCAACTAGGCAAGCCTCGGGCTCGGTGGAAAGGGATCGAGCAAAGAAAGAGTTGGAAGCAGCGTTCTCTCTCCAGTTTTCACCAGGCTCTCTCACCTGTGCAAACATCCACAGCATAAACTGGCGGACACCATTGAGATACTGTATTAAAACAGCCGTTTCTGGTAGAGTGGAAGGAGGGGGTGTGTGTGTGTGTGTGTGTGTGTGTGTGTGTGTGTGTGTGTGTGTGTGTGTGTGTGTGTGTGTGTGTGTGTGTGTGTGTGTGTGTGTTTGGCGGGGGGGGGGGGAATTGGGGGCGGGAAGAGAGCAAGTTAGGAGAAGAATAAAAGTTATCCAATTAGTGTAATATGCAAAGGAGTAAACTCAGAGATGAGAGGATCCCTCCAGGGATAAATAGAACTCGCGCATATCCATGCACACGCACACACGCACACACACACACTCCTCCCGATCTTACCTTGCTAGGCAGTTGTCTCCCCAGAAAGCCCGGCTGGCCAGCAGCGCTCACACACCTGCCTGGACCCTCTCCTCCAGAGACAAAGTTAGCGGTGGATGAAAAACTTTCAGGGTGCAAGCCCCGGCACTGGCTCCCAAGGAGAAGGGGCACCAAGTCTTAATGCTCCAGTCTCCGAATTACAACTGCAGCTCCCCGGGTGAAGCTGGATCCCGGGGAAAGGGGGAGGAAAGGGACAGAGGGTCTTGGCCCCGTAATCTCCGGCAGTCCCACCAGCAACAGCCCGACACAAGTTTCGAGGATTTACCCGAGTCCCCTGTGCGTCCTTTCCCCAGCTTCTTCAAGCCTCCAGCCTGAAGCAAGAAGTGGAGTGTATTAATTATATAGCGACCTCAGCCGCGACCTCCCCTCGGTGTTGTGTCCCCCTCTCCGACAGCCCCCTCCCCTCTCTCTTTCAGTCTGTCAGTCCACAGGCGCCGGGCTCTCTGAGTGGTCAGGACCTCGTGCCAAGGAAACCCGGCTGGCTCGAGCCCACCCCCTGGGCGCGCGCCCGGCCCTCCTCCTCCTTCCCACTCCGCCCCTACTTGGTCCGGCTCATTTAGGCCCCGCGCGCACACGCTCCTGACTCTCGGGCAGCCGCTCTGCGCGCCGGCACACCCCCCTGGCTACACTCGCCTTAGCCCGGCGCTTCCGGGGGACTGGAACTGAGCTTGCCTTAAAGGGCCAGCGCAGGCAGTTTAGCCGCAGTTCGGCTCCGCCCCAAGTTGGCCTGGGCTGGAGATAAAAGCTGCGGATGCGACTCAGAGCTGGAGTCAAATCCTAGAAGGGCTTAATCACGTGTTCCGTTCCTTATTTGGGGTTTGGTTGTCAACTGCGCTGGGGTTCCTTCTCTACCCCGGCCTTCAGTCACCCAGTGCTGGTCTCATTTTCCCTTTGTATTCAAAGGTGTATCTCTAACCAGGTGTGTACAGAAGATAAAAGCCTTAACCTACGATTTGAGTTAGCCTAAACTTCCCTTAGTCAATCAGCTCCTAACTCCATCATCAGGAAGCATTTACTGAACATCTTCAGTGACTAATGCTCCTCTGTGTCCTTCCGTTTCTTTCCTCTATTCTCTTTTTTCTGTCTCTCCTCTCTCTCTCGTCTCTCCTCTTTTTCCCTCTCTGTATTTCAGTCTGTCTGCTCTCTCTTCTTTCTCCGTCTCTTTGTCTCCTCTTTCTGCCTTTTTCTGTCTCTGTCCTCTTCTCTTTTTCCCTCCCTCCTTCGAGAGACAGATGGAGGAAGGGAAAGATGAACTGTCGCTGTCCTCGAGAAGCTTAAAATATACAAGCTGCACACGCATGCTACTTTGGAACTGGTCCAAGATGTACAAATGACTGAAAATTAACATAGGGTATTAGAAAGTCCGGCTTGCCTTCGCTCCGGGCTCAGAATTACCTAATATCATTTGTTAATTGCAAAATAAACACATCTTCAGATCCCCTGCCAGGCCTGGGTTGACTTGGACAGTATTTTACACCTTTGGTGAGAAAATAAAAAGAGGCAGCTGGCAAAAGTTATCTGCACTTAACCTGTACAGATCAGCGGCATGTGAATAATTAACCTTCACAGCTTGGAAGAGGTGATCTTCCACTCAGTAATTAATTCTTGTAAATTTTCGAGAGTCTGACTAAAGTTTATCTCATGTACCTAAGGTTTCTAATAACATTTTGTTAACATTCCCCCAGGTTAATCTTCTTTCTCAAAAAACTGAATATAAGGCTCAGCCCTCTAGTCCCATGTCCCATGCTTGGGAATTTTACCATATACTGATGTCCCTCCTGGACTCCCAATCCAAACTCCTTCACTTCCATGATTGACACTTCACTGCCATTGGGGTGAACTCAAACCCAAAGAAAACATCATACTCTTGATGGCACCATCATTTATGTACCTTCCCTGATCCAGAGTCTGAAATTCTCTCAATCCATAATCCTTTCTCCCTTCCGTTTCCCTTTATACCCTCAAGCCTCTTAAAGTTGTCCTGGTGGCTTCTAGTCACTGGATTCTGCATTATCAATCAATTAGGTCTTCGATGGCACTTTCCTTCCCTCCTTTGCTGTTCTCTATCCCCAAATCTTACCCCACTAATATATTCATCTCTTTCCATACCTTAGTTCTAGGCCATACCCACCACTTACCTGGCTAGATTAAGGAACATTTGCCTGCCCCTGAAGAAAGTCACATAACTATGTTGACTAGCTTCACTACAAATTTATGTTAATCTAATTTCCACTGGGGTTTCTTTTTACCTCGTGAATCTTTTTCCTCTTCCCAGGTTGACTATTATCTTGATTCTCACCTTCTGTTCCAAATCACATTTCCTCAAAAACCACTTAGATCATTCCTCCCTATCACTATCCTCAAAACTTTACCTAGAAAACGGAAGCCACCCATTGTGAGCTCCTCCTCCCTAGCTCTGCACTTCAGAAAATTTCAACATTTCCCCATTTTCTTCTCCTATGTTCTAATTTCTTTAAAAAGAGATAGTCTTTTTTCTTTTTAAAATTTTATTTTCATTTGAAAATTTTTTTGGTTATATTTTGAGTTCTTAGTTGTCTCCCTCCCTCTCTTCCAATCCCACATTAGAGGCAAAATTTGATGCAATTATGTGCTGTTATATATGCACATATATTATGGATTGGAACACACACACACAATCTATAGACTTTTTATTTTCCACATTACTGATTTCTCCCCAGCATCCTTTCCCCCAAAGCCTACTCCCAAGGGAAAGGAACTTCCAGGTCTAGGAAGTCCCCTACCCTCCAAGGCAGGGGATGTTTTGTAGCAACTACTTTAAATTTTAGTCTACTGTCCCCAGGCACCAAGTATGTGGAGAGGTTTGGAGGGAGTCCCTTCTGCCCCCCCTTCCCCCATATTTCTATTCCTATGTATCATTTGATAAAAATTAGATGCTATTGGAGAACACACAGGACGAGAGTTCCTGAAAGAAAATAAAGTATTAGAAACTCCAACTCCTTTACAATGAGAGAAGTAACTATTGGCTGATCTTTAAGGGACCTAATCTTGAGTAAAAGTTGGGAGAGAGCTCAAAGAAGTACATAATCAAGAAAAAAAAGTTCAGCAAAATTAACATATCAAAATTTAAGATTAGTGTTTTCAAAATATCTAACATCAAATTCAGTATACTACGATAATGTTCTTTGTAAGTCATTTCAGTGATTTCTGACTCCATGACTTCATTTGAGGTTTTCTTGGCAGTGATACTAGAATTGATTTGCCAAGTCCTTCTCCACTTCATTTTACAGATGGGGAAACTGAGGCAAAGGGGTTAAATGACTTGCCTAGGTTCACACAGCTGGTCATTGCCTGAAACTAGATTTGTACTCATGAAGAGGAATCTGATTCCAAACCCAGTGCTCTCTAGCCAGCCACATCACCACTTAGCTGCTTATTCCTTCTACAAAAAAGGTTCACATCTTCAAGAAATGCAGGAAGTGGGGTCTTCTCCTACTCTTTCTTCTGGGTCAGACTTGATCATTAAAAACTTAGCTCAAGTGTCATCTCTCAAAGTTTTTTCTGATTCCTGAATTGCTAGTACCTCTCTTTCAAAATGATTATGTATTATTTTGTTCTATATTTTTATGCATGTATCTCTCTTCTCCCATTAAAGCCATCCATTAAGTAATCCATTATTTACTCATGATAAGCAGATATTGATTGAATCTATGATCTCATTTCAAAATAAAGAATTTATTCTGAATGTAGTGACTAAGATTAAGTTCCACTTGACCGAAATTTTGTCTCCTGCTGTGTTGTAACTTTAATTCCCCTAGGCTGTAGTGCTAGGGCTGGAGCTTAGAAACCTCTGAGGGTTTTCTTCTGAGGGTCTCAATAGTATTAGAGATTGCCCCAAGCAGGAGTAGGAATTTCTTTCATTGCCTCAGGGCATTCAAATTACATCATTTGTAGAACCAGTCTGCTTTTATGTTTTCTATTCAGAATTTGGATAGACTTTTTTTTTGTTTTTCTCAGGTCCTAAACTAGGAGAGAGGTTTATAGTATGTACACAAGTACACACACACAGATCTTTCTTCCCTTCACACAAATATTTATTTTGAAATAAGAAACATGTAAATAATAGAAGAATTTGAGAGTAGAAATCCAGGGACCAATGCTGCTGCAAGCCTCCCCCAATCTGTGCTAGTCCCAGGGTCTGCTTACTAGTTGGACCTGTGAATCTAGGGGACTCAGATACATCTATTAAATAAGGGGGAAGGAGGAAGGTCTCAAGATAGAATAAGGAAGAAGTTAGGAGAAAGGAAGAAGAGGATAGGAAGGATATCTAGGGGCAGCTGCAAACTTTGTCAGATCTCATAAATTAGAAAAACTGGATAGGTGGTTGAACAGGTGGAGGGAGGGGTGAAGTGACACAGATAACATGCAGGTTTGTTTTTTTTTTTTTTTGTTTTTTTTTTTTAAAGGTACTCATCGGATAGTGTACTTGTCCCATTTTTTCTCTGGGTCATAGGGCTCCCAGCGACTGGCTGGAAAAATATGCTTGTTCTTCTCATACCAGCTTCTCAGCACCACCTTTCCAGCATGTGACTCATCCTTCTCTACTGTGGCGTCACTGAGCAGCCGAACATCATCATGGACATCAAAGTTAAAGAGTGGGCCGCTCTTTCCTCGGGCCTTGGTGATGATGAAGTCATAGAAGCTGTGATGATGAGGTATAATCAGATCCTCCTTGATGTACATGAGCTGCTCTACGCCTGCCGACCTCAGCTCACTAAAATCTTTCCGCAGGATCTCCATGGCCTTCTGCAGGAACTGTTGCATTGTATTGCCTTTCTTCATCTTTACAGTTCTCCGGTGTCCAGAGCCGTCCCAGTAACTAAAGGTAATCTCAATTTCTTCGCTCTTGATTTTCTCCTGTTTGGCCTCCCATTCCTGTCGAAGTTCCTCCCGGAGCCTATTTTCCTCTTCCTCTCGATCAAGGTCAGGAAGAAAGCTTGTATCCACATCTGGATTTTTCCCTAATTTTCTCTTCTTCGAAGGGATTCCTTCTCCATTTAGGCTGTTAACTCTCTGAAAGGAGGAACCTTGTCTGCTCTTGTTCAGGTCTCTGTTGCCTTCCTGTTCTAGATCATTCTCATCCATATCTTCGTCTTCTTCACCAAAGGTGAAGGATAAGCTAGAGATCTTCCTCTTCTCTTCCTTCTTCCGTTCCTTTTCTCGAAGTTTCTCTAGCTTTAACTGAAGTTCTTTGGACTGTTCCTTTTTGGCCAGCTGCTTTTCCCGTTCTTTCACCAGGGCTTCCTGCTTAGCTTTCATGTCATTCAGACTCACAAGCCCCACAGTGCTGGACTTGAGCTCAGCCTCTACCGTGTCATAATGAGCTGAGAATTTCTTGTCGATGTTGGATTTCATGATATTCTCCTCGGTAATCCTCTGCTTCATCTGCTCCATTTGCTCCCGCTGCTTCTCCCGCTTCTTCATCAGATGCATAGCCCGGCCAGCCTCACTGACCGCACCCTTGTACTGAGCCATGGAGGTGGTGGGTGGCGGCCCTCGGACCCAGGCCGCGGAGGAAGAAGACTAATGTCCACTCGCGGCCGCTGACCGACCTTAAATGAAGTCAGAGCGCTGCTGCGTCAGAGTCACGTTAGCTCTACGTCAGCTGCGGCAGCAAGAGGAGAGATCTGTTCCCTCCTAGGATCTCTTCTCCTTCAGGAAAATCTTATTTCTTCTTGCTGACAAATCCTACTCAGTCTTCCCTAAAAAGAACTTTCTTTCCCACGATTGGATCGTCTAGTTGAAAAGAGACTAGCTAAGATTCTCATGGCATTCCAAGCTGGAGAATTGTGTCATTGGTAATAAATTAAGGAAATGCCCTCTATCAATGTAGGTTCTTCTCCACAACGTACAGGATCAGAGTTGCTCAGAGTACTGACTAATTAAATGACTTGTCCAGGGTCACACAGACATCATTTAACAACTGAGTATTGAATTTAGGTATCGCTGCTTCCATGACAACGCTCTCTAAAACAAAACAAAACAAAGCGTTCAGTTCTGTCCATTTTCCAAAGAGAGTAGCAAAGGTATGGAAATATGCTAAGAAAATCATAAACTTTTTAGAAACATTAATGTAACTGTTGATGTTCATATTTGATCTTTGTCCAGTGATGAACCACAGGAGGAACTTTATCCCCCTCCCACCTGCCCCGCCCAAACCGACATTCACAATATAAATGAAAACAGACGACAAAAGGAAGTTGCCTCTAAATGGAAGAATCACTTAACACTTCATCTACTTTCAGTAACACATCTGGGGTAAAAGAGGAGGAGGGGGCAGTCAGGTTTGACAGCTGAATGGAAGAACCAGAGGAATGATGTATTTCGTGGTCATATGGAAAGACCACTTCTAGGACACACACACACACACACACACACACACACACACACACACACACATACACGCGCGCGCGCGGCAAGATAAGATTGGGGGAAATTTCCCGTGGACTCTGATCTATCCTTAAACTCCAGTATTCTACAAGAGATGAATAATTTGGGAGGGATAGGAAAAATAAGCACACAAGACAGCCCAGTCACTGAACTATTTACCAGCCTGAGAATAACAAACAAGAAGCAGAGGGAGCCTAAGAGGTACAGAATTTACAAACAGAAACACAAAAATCTTGAGAGCCAGCTCTGTCTTTCAGGAGCTGAGCATTTGAGAACTATGTATCATGCTTTTTCCCCCTTCATTTCTGGAAGGTGGAAAGAATTCTGTGAGGCTACTACAACTGAGATGTGGCCTTCCTAGAACTCACTGGTTTGTAGAAGACTTAAATAATTGTTGGGTGCAAAGGAAGTAGTGTTGGTCTAGGAGAAACCATGTGGTAAATGTTCTATTATATATTGCTTTAATCTAGAAATTGCTCACACAGTACCCATACAAATCTGTTTGTCTGGGTGGTCTATTCTGTTGTGCCCAGGTCATATAACTAAAGCTCAGTGAAATTCTCAGGAAGAATTCATATTCATGGAGGAGCAGAGGAACTTTTGGCAGGTGGAGCTCAGGAGTTTATTCTGGTGCAAATGTACAATATCTCATCTCTTAGACTAAAAATATAAGTATAGTAACCTATACTGCTGGATAAAATGTCCACCTTTCTCTGACAGAGCTTGATTGATCTGAGTAAATCAAAATACATAATGTGCAAGATGAGCATGGGACTTCTCAGTTCCTGATCTTTGGGGAAAATTGAGTTAAATTAACAAAAATATCAGCTGATGGTTTAAAAAAAGAAAAAAAAAAGATGTCTTACAGGTTCTTCTGGGAGAGGTAATTAAGGATAAACATTTTTTGAGCAGATGTTCAAGGGCAACCTGAAATCAATGATCATAGATTTAGAACTGGAAGAGACCTTCAACATCATCTAGTCTAATTCCCCATTTTATAATTGATGAAACTGAATTAGATATGGGGCCAATAATTACAATATCCTCTCAAATGAAACTGATTGCTCTATTATACTCTATTAGAAAGGAAACAATTGTTCTATGCCAAGAGAGCCATTTCAGTATCATCTGCCTGTGAATAGCCAGATCATAAGTTTATTAGAACAAAGGTTGAAATTAATATCAAATTATGAGAAAGGATAAAGATGAAAAAAATATGAAAAAAAAATCTACAGCTCATCTGATTTTTAAAAGTTGTGGTGCTCTGACTTTTCAAATAGGAAAGAATAAAAGTAAAAATATTAACCCTAATACAATTTTAGAAAGAAGTTTGATCAATCTTATAAAACAATCACCCAAACAAGGAAGCCCCAAAAGCACAGAAACCATCCCAGCCAACAAACGCTTCTTTTCCTTGCCAAGTAGAGAGATCTGGCAGCCAAAGGCAACACCATTTAAGAATGTATATTTATTTACAAACTATTATTGATCATGGAAGATCATGAGCAATGTTATCTTGCAGATGTATAAAAAACAAGGTAAGGGGTAAGGAAAAGAATCTGCCAAAAGTATTTAATATCATGAGAGCAAATTCAGTCATATCATGAACTTTTAAAGATAAAACTACAAGTAAAACAATAAATGGTAAAATAGAATAATTTTTCCTGAAGTGATCAATTTACATAATTGATTAAAGTAGGCCCACCATGTGAAAAAAAAGAAAATAGCACTCAAGAAGACAAAGACTTGAAAATAGATAAATGAAAATATGAACATAAGGCATATGAACACCAGAGATATGAGCTGGAAGAAACATTAACTTTAAAGATATTTATGGACTGATTTTCAAGATACCTCAAAAAAAGGGGAGATTATAATAGAATGGGAAAAATTACAAAAATATGACACAGAGTCATCATGTAAGGATATGAAAGAATGGTACCAACAAGATTGCTGGACCTAGGATTGCCATGAACCTTCAATTTATAAGGAAAAAAAAGCAATATTTGTGAAGTGCAGTAAAGCAAAATAAAATAAAATGAAGTATGCCTATATACAAATGTATATGTATATAAAATATATATGACAAATTATGTTTGTACATAACTGTTTGCATATTGTTTCACATTAGCCTGTGAGCTCCTTGAGAGCAAGTTCTATTTTTTTTTTTTAAACTTTCTTTGTATCTTCGGGGTTTAGCTCAGTACCTGGCAAATAAAGATCTGTTGAGTTAGCTTGGAAAAATTAAGGAAAAGTATTTCTTACATATAGTGAAATTCTCCCAATCCTCCTGTTGTGTATGCTGTTATGCCGATTCCATTAAGCCCCAGAAAATCATAGTGCTAGCTCAAAGAGATTAAATCCCATTCAAAAGGTTTCAGTCTAGTTATCCACATGGGAAACACAAAGTGGATGAAGAAAGTATGTTGCTATTGTCATGATATAATAAGTTGGCTGAATAGTCTGTCGACTTAGGCAATCAGAACACACATCTGCGTCTATGGATAGCCAATAAGAGCCCAGAATTAAACAAAAGGAAAAAAGTGAATTACATTTAGAAATCTGAATAAAACTTTTTATTGATCCCAAACTGCTTCCTGCTAATAAACTCTAGTTTTTGAATTCTCTGAGTGATTCTATATGGCTATTGCTATGAACCATGGAAAAACCATGATCTCTGAAGAAACAAATTGGAAGTGGCCCAAGGATAATAAAAAGGTGCATTTTGGGTAGAAGTAGTCAGCAGCATGCTAATAATAATGATTTCTGCATGGGAAATGATGTAAAAGACATTAATGATATGGATGAACAAAAAAGATGTGCTTTAGTCACGGAGCAATCCAGAAGGGTAACAGATGGATAAACTTACTGATCCTGTGTTGTACTGGCATCCTTTAAATATTAAAAGGCCCAGAAGGCTGTTAGCATGTTCTACAAATATTCCATAGAAGATTTAGTGAAAGACACTGACAACCTTCTCATTTTATGAGAAAGTACAGAGAAATTGAGATCAGCCACAAGTGAAAGAAGTAAAGCTAAAGAAATTACAGAATCTTTCAGTGAATACATTGAAGTCATGTAGTACAATATATAGTATATGGCTTCAATGGCAGAAATCCTGGATGTATTCTCCCAAATCTTTAGAAATTGATGGTTTCATGCATGGACTATGAATAACAATAACATTTATATAACACTTTTTAAAGTTTGCAAGATTTGTAAGATTTTTGCATTTGTTTTATGGTTTAGTCTTTATCATACTTTTCTGGCATCCTGAAAAGTTGCCTTGGCATAAGGCCTAAAAAAGGGCAATTAGATGGCACAGTAGATAGAGTACATGGCTTGGAGTCAGGAAGGTTCATCTTCCTGAGTTCAAATGCAACCTCAGATACTAGTTGTGTGACCCTGAACAAGTCACTTAACTCTATTTGCCTCATTTTTCTCATCTGTAAAATAAATTGGGGAAGAAAATTGGAGACCACTTCAGTATTTTTACCAAAAAGTCCCAAATGGGATCACAGAGTTAGACATGACTGATATGTCTGAAAAATAATAAGAGCAAAAAAAAAAAAAAATGAAAAGAAAAAATTAGGCAACAAAAAATTACATAAAAATGGAAAACATGAAGTGTTGGCTATAAGATGGAATGATTTATTTTAAAAACACTGATCTCAATAAGTGCTTTCATCTTGGGGTGCTGTCCATATATGTTAAGGAAGCCACCTTTGCCTACAATGTTTCTGGAAATCTTGAAGTTGCTTATGTCTGCAGCAAATTCTTATGAGCATTCCTAGTAGGGGCTAAGCTTTACTTTCAAGGGTGGATTGATTTTGAAAGCAGAAAAAACGTCATTTGAAATCAAGTACTGTGAATGAAGGAGGTGATCAAGCAGAGTAATTTAGGAAGCCACCATACCATTATGCACAATACTCCATTTCTTGGCTCTGGGCATTTTTACCGACTGGCCTCAGTGCTTGGAATCTCTATTTCCTCCTCTCTGCCTCCTGGCTTCCTTTAAATCTCCTTGCAGAAGCCTTTCTCAGTCCTCAATGCCTTCCCTCTGAAATGATCTCCAGTTTACTCAGTATTTCTCTTGTTTATATAGAGCTGTTTGCATGTTTTCTCTGTCATTAGGATATGAGCTTCTTGAGAGCAGGGATCTGCTTTTTTCCCCCATTTCTTTGTATCCTCCATAATTTGTGCACAGAAGGGACTCATTAGTAGCTTTCACCAGGGTTCTTGGGCTTAACTTTCTGTCTATGAAGGATGATCAGTGATTGGTGACCACTGTGTGGATCCATTATCCACAGTGGCTGCTTTCCTCTTTGTTGGCTATGTTGTAGAAGTAGAAGCAGAGCCAGGGGTCTGAGGAGCATTGCTAGTCCAGGGACTGTTGGGTTTGTCAAAACCAAAGGGGAAGTAATGATTCAGGGGCTAATAGTAGTACCTGTCACAAGACACTTCTAGCCTCTTTCTCAGGATAATTTATTGCTTCAGCTTACCTAGTGGGGGGAAAAAAACCCTAAACCAAAAGCTCTAGAAACCCTAACTCAAAAAACCAGGTGTACTTCATTTGAATCTAGAAGAAAGAGAAGGCTCATGAAAGACCAAAGGGGAGGATAGTGTTCTTCAGGCATGGGAGATGCCAAACACAAATGTTTGGAGGTAAGCGATAGAATGATGAATTCTGGGAAGTCATTTACTTTGGTTGGTAGGTAGAATTAAACCTATCCTGCCATCACCACTGGACATCTTCCCATCAATTGGAAAATGGCCGAAAGTTGTGGTATTTGAAGATAATGGATTACTATTGTTCTATAAAAAACAATGAACAAGCTGATTTTAAAAAGGCCTGGAAAGATTTACACAAACTGATGCTGAATGAAACAAACAGAACCAGGAATATATTTGGCACAGTAACAGCAAGAATGTGTGATGATCACTATAAAAGATGCGTTTCTTCTCTGTGGCTCAGTGATCCAAAGCAATTCCAATAAATTTTGGGTAGAAAACATCATCTACATCCAGAAAGAGAACTATAGAGATTGAATATAAATCAACACAAATTATGTTCAGTTTTTTGTTCTGTTTTTTTTTTTTTTCCTCTTGTGGTTTTTCTCTTTATTCTGATTGATCTGATTTCTCTCTCCCAACATGATTCATAAAGAAATGGATATTTAAAAAGTTAATATAAAATATTACCAGAAAAAAATAAAACAATTAAGAATACTAAAACAAAACAAAGCAAACAAACAAAAAAAACACTGGACATCTTGCAGCTACCTTACTTCCTTCCTAGAACACCATCTTCTGAACCAAACTTCTAGATTAACTTCTCTCTGGGAGAGTTAATCCAGTCACTTTGGGCATCTTGATATCTGTCCTGCCCTTGGATCTCACCTCTTGGTTTGGGAACAGTAATTCAATCAGTATTATCATTGTTTATCTACAGGATCTAACAATAGACAGTCCTCTGGTTCCACTAACCATTTTTGTGATATTCTAACGCAAACTCCCCTTCCATGTACTCTATCCCCAATTAAAATATGTAATAAACTCCTCGAGGACTGGAACTGTCCATCTTTTGTCTCTGGGTTCCCATTGCATAGTTCAATGTGTGACAAATAGAAGACACTTGATTAAAAAAAAAAAAAAAAACCTTTTTACTCAGTCATTAATTCAGTCAAAAAGGAGAAAAATATGGAATAAGGCTGAATAGATATGTCGGGATCAAATAGTAGAGAGCCTGAGATATCAGGCTGAGTTTACATTTTAATCTACAGATGATATGGAATTTTGAGAACAAGAGAATGATGCAGTCAGATCTATTTATTAGGGTTATTATATGAGTAAGTATGTAAAAATGGATTCAGCTAGATGGTGCAGTAGATAGAGTACCAGGCTTGGAGTCAGAAAAACCTAAGTTCAAATGTGACCTCAGATATTTACCAGATGGGTGACCTGAGCAAGTCACTTAACCCTATTTGCCTCAGTTTCCTCATCTGTAAAATGAGCTGGAGAAAAAATTGGCAAACCACTATACTATCTTTGCCAAGAAAAGCTCGAATGGGGTCATGAACAATTGAACAATAACAACTACGTGTCAGGTACTGTGCTAAGCAAATGCACTCGCTAATTCCCCATTTGTGTCCATTAAAATTATGTTAGATTTGGCCCACTGCTCCTGTCTGTGGACATTTTTTGGGATGTTGATGGCTGTCTTTGTAATTAATTCCTTCCAGTTTCTTGTTGTCTGTAAGTTTAATAAGCACGTCATAGAAGCCTTAGGCTAAATCAATTAAAAAAATGTTTCTTATCCTAAGAGAATGGGACACAGAACAGGTGGTTTGTGATACTCAGAAGCATGGAGATATTGACTTCAGGAAGTCCTGGGAATCCAAAGAAATGAGTTTGGGCAATAAGACCTCTTTCAAGTTAGTTCAACTCAGATTGACATTAATTCAGTACTGATTCCATGGAAGGAGCTGTGGTTGATACAATAATAAAAGAGTCTCTGCATTCAAGGGATGGAGATGAAATACTGAGTTGGAGGCAGGAGTGAAGGGAATGGCAAGCAGGTGTGTGGAGCTGGGGTTGGCAGTGCAGACCAGATGGTAGGGAAGTAGGGAAACCACAAAGGTAAGGTCTGCCTACTTTGTGCTATTTGTTTCAGGAACAGGCTTGGCTAGAGCTTGATATCCCAGAAAATATTCCAGAAGACAGTCTGACATTTGAAAACCTGTCTTTTCTAAGTAATTGAGCTCACCTTTCTGACATACATTGTCAGGATAGATCTTTTTTATTTTTTTGACTGAGATTCAGCCATATCTAACTACTACTCTGCCAAAGAAAAATTTGTCCTTATATTATCATTCTCAGGCTAACGCATTTAACGACACAGAAGAAAAACCAGAGTTAAAATGGAGAGGTAATGTCTCCATTTGTTATTCACTCTCTCTTCTAAAACTGAGGCAGAGGAAGCCTCACACCTTCCCAGGATTGAATCTGATTCTTGCAGAGGACACGGGAAAAGAGTGAGGGAGAGAACAGAGCTGGAATGAAAGGGACTTCATGGAACAGCAATATCTGCCACCCTGCTTTGTGTTTTCATACGCTGAGAACCTTTGACAATCAAACATTTTGAAATGAAGCTGGAAATCAGTTTAGTGAAAATCATATTATCTGAATAGGCCACAGACATGATTCTAAGGCTTTCATATCAGATTTGCTCTCTGAGATGTAAACAAATTACCTGCTCCCTTCTGTGGGAGAAAAATTGATCCCAGAAAATCAGAGCCCACAGAACAATAAGACCAACAGGACTTCCCAGTCTTCCCTGAGCTAACAATGCATTGCCTTTCTTCTTAGAGGTTTAAATAATTTCTTAAAAGTCAACATGAGCTGGGCAGGTTGCAAATGCTTTGTGATCCCTGATACCAGGGAGGGTCTGAGGCCATACTAAATCTGGCACCAATATGGTGAGCCTATAGAATGGGGAACTATCAGGTTGCCTCAGGAGGGGCAAAATAGCCCAGATTAGAAATGGAACAGGTCAAATCTGTCCCACTCAGTAGTGAGATCAGGTTGTGAATGACCATAGCACTTCCAGCCTTGGTAAGATAGGAACTTTGTTATTGTTCAGTCACATCTGATTTTTTTATGACTGCATTTGGAGTTTTCCTGGCAAAGATACTGGAATGGTCTGTCATTTTCTTCTCTTGCTCATTTTATAGTGAAGAAAATGAAGCAAACAGGATTAAAATGGCTCACTTAGGGTCACACAGTTAGTCACTATCTAAGGTATGATTTGAATTCAGATCTTCCTGACTCCAGGCCCAGAATTCTATTCTTTGTACCATCTATCCCGAAGTAGGGAAACATAGATTAAAAAAAAAAATCAAAATGAAGCTACAAGTGGCCACAAGGAACATGAATTGAGTGTTTTTTAATCCTTTAAAAAAAAAAATTGCACACAAACCTCCAATTCCCTTAGACAAAATAAGCTGAACTTAAACAAGGATCATTTAAGATACTCTGAATTAGTTCAAGTCATTGAACTGGATATTAAAAAAATTAAAAAGATGAATCTCCTTTTTGACAAGTGATCTCTAAGTTATGTCTCACTATGAATCTAGGAGACTTATGGTAGGGATAAGAAATCTTCACTTGGAGTAATAACCCTTTTTAAAAATGTGATTCTCATAGAGCACCAGCCCTGAAGTCAGGAGGACCCAAGTTCAAGTCTGTTCTTAGACACTTAGCACTTGCTGGCTGTGTGATCTTGGGCAAGTCACTTAATCCCAATTGCCTTAGCAAAAAAAAAAAAAAAAAAAAAGTGATTCTAACATGATGTTCTTCCCTGCCAAAGTTCTAACCTCTAGCATTCAGTGACTTTATTACTAAAGTAATATGCTTCAGGATGTAGGAAGAGACCTAAAATGCAGGCTGGATATAAAGCACCATCTTGTCTCTAGGAATCCCTCCTACAAAGTACTTAGTTGAGGATAGGGTGCTAGATAAGCATAAAGACTTGGGTTCAAACTACATCTCAGATACAGAGACGGGTGATATAGAAGTAAATCTAAAATCAAAGCACTTGGATCTGACAGTATTTCTACCTATTCAGTCTTGACCCAATGATTTATTTAGGTCAGTTTCCTAATCTATAAAATGAAGAGATTGCATTAGAAGAAAAGGGAAAAGAATGGGAGGAAAGAGAATTAAGGAAATATCTACTTTATGTCAGACATGGCGCTAAGTGCTTTCATGAAGGATGCTACCTCATTTGATCCTCCTAACAACCTTATGAAGTAGGTACTGTTATTATCCACATTTCACAGTTGAAAAAAACAAAGTAGTGTCTAAGAAAAGGTTCTTCTGCAGAAATTAAGGCAGGGTCAGAGAGGCAGTAAGTGTCTAATCTTCTTACTCTGGACCCAATACTTTTTCCATTGTACCTTCTAGCTGGACTAGAAGGCCTTTGAGGTTTCTTTCAACTCAAAATCAATGAAATTTACAACTTAGATGATCTTAAATTTCCCTATTTTAGTATCTATCTTGTAGGGGGGAAAAGCAAGATAACATTTGTAAAGTATTTAGTATAAACGTAACAGAATGAAGCATTAACATTTGGCATAAACAGGTGAATAAATGTATTATGCTTACAAAACATATTAGTTCTAGGCCCAGTCTTGTTTGAGGTATAAAAAATTGTTTTTAAGATTCTTGTATTCCTTTGTCTTTTCTTATCTTTGTTGGCCATCCCTTCTCTACTCTCCCTTTGTTCTCATACTATCTAGTCACTGCCTAAATCCTCCACCCTTAGCTCATATCAGATCTGACCTTGATGACCAATTTATCATGCTCAATGTCTTTTCCTTTTCCATTCTGTCAAATAGCCTCCTGCCTTTCTCTCCATTTCCCTATATTCCTTACGGGTTCTGCTGTCCATTTTCCAAAAATATTTGAGAAATTACTCCATGGGCACACTCCTTAAACTTTCAAAATCTCCAGTTATCTGTAAGATGGAGATAATAATATGAGCACTGCCATTTTGAAAATCCTGTAATATAAATATGAATTCTCATAGTTATCACCACCAGTAGACTGGTGATGAATCTCTCTGTATTTAACTAGGGTAGTTTTTATGAAGCAGACTCAGTTTGTTGTCAGGGTAGTTCTTGAGGATTTTCTGACATAGTGGAATCTTTCTGATTTTATATTATACTGCTAAAGCCTTTGAGAAAGCCACCTGCATCACACAACAAGGCATTGGAGAACTTGCAGTAACAACTTACAAGAAGAGTTGAATGAAATGAGCAAGAAGGGTTGAGTTGCAATCTGCATTGCTGGAGGGAATCCAAATTGCTGACATTGCAGATACACATGATTAATAATCCATTGAGTAGTAAAGCACTGTATAAAAATATTATCTCATTTGATTTCACAACAATCCTAGAGATTAGGTACTATTTCACAGATGAGGAAACTGAAAGAGAGAGAAGTTACATGATTTTTTCCCAGGATCATACAGGTGGTAAGTGTCTGAAGTTATAGTTGAACTCAGGTCTGACTCCAAGCCCAGTATCCTATTCACTTATCATCTAGCTGTACAAATGTACTTGAATAGTTGAATAATGTCTTATATCAATAACTTAATTGTTTCTATTTTTGATGGATGTAATAAGCAATGGGAAATAAATCCTTTGCTTTCTTGTTTTTTTTTTTTTCTTCTTTCATTTTCTTTCTTCCAAAACTGTTGGAATTCCTCTCTTGTCTTATGGATGAACTCAAATGCCAACAACTTCATGAAATGGGATACCTTGGAAAGGACACTAGAGTCAAATTAAAATAGAAACAGATCCCTGAGAGCTGCATGTTGATCTAGAAAACTAACTATAAATTGGTATTATTTAGCACCATAGTACACAGAATGCTGAAGATTCAAATCCAGCCTCAGATACTTAGGAGCTATGTGATCCTGGGTGAGTCACTTAATCTTATTTGCCTCAGTTTCCTCATCTGTAAAATGAGCAGGTAAAGGAAATGGCAAACCACTCAGTATTTCTACCAAGAAGATCTCAAATGGGGTCACAAAGTTGGACGTGAGTGCAAAACGACTGATCATCTATCCATCCATATTATATTGTATTTTTATTTTATTAAACATTTTCCAATTATATTGTAATATTTAGGCTGCAGTCAAGAGTTTTTCAGGATGTGGACCTCAATTTTGATACTTTTCAAGTCAAGAGATCTTACCTAGTTTTTGTTATCTGAGTGATAGCTCAGGGCCTCAGTTATCTCATCTGTAAAATGCAAGGATTCAACTAGATAGACTCTGAGGTCCCTGTTAGGTTCAGATCCTATGATTCTTCCCCGATTTCCTCCTTTTTTATTAAAGCTTTTAATTTATAAAACATATGCATGCGTAAAAACATATCTGCCCTCAGGGAACTCCTAGTCCTGGGGTAGGGGGAGAGGGAGGGGAGAAAAGAGTTCAGATAAGATGATTACAGGTCAATGATGGATAATTTTAAAGGGAGGGACCCTTTAAATTGATTGAGGATTGAGGAGACAGACTCTTTGCAGAAAGTGGGACTTTAACTGAGACTCAAAAAATCCAAAAAGCTAAGAAGTAGGAATGAGGAGGGAGAGAACATTCAAAGGATAGAAAACAGCCGGTTAACATGCTTAGAATTAGGAGACAGAAAGAACATAATCCTTGTTAAAGAAACAGCAAGGAAGCCAGTGACTCTAGATCACAGAGTATGTGGAGCAGTATAAGGTATAAGAATACTGAAAAGAGAGAAAAGGATCAGATTAAGAAAGGCTTGAAAGCCAAATTTAGAATTTTTTTATTTGATCCTGAAAGTAATAGGGAGCCATTGGCATTTATTAAATAAAATAGAGGAGGCAGTAATATGATCAGATTGGCATTTTAGGAAGCTCTTTTTAACAGCTGAATGAATGATGGAGCTGGAGTGAGAAGAGATCTGAAGTGGACAGAGTAAACCAGCAAGCTAATTAAAAAACATATGTTTTTATTTTTCAAAAAATTTTGAACCTTGGAAGTAAAACAAGCATTTTCACAATGTAGCTGAATGGGAAAAAAAAAAGATAATTGCCCATGAAACTGCAAATCTATTACTTGCTATTCATTTTAAATATATAATAAAATTATCATGTAACTTTCTCTTCTCCCTCATCCCCTGCCCCACAGATTGTGGCCATTAGACACAAATATATCTACATATTTATGTACATATCTCTCTATATATTGATATCTATGTCTAAACACACACACACACATATGTGTGTGTGTTTATATATATATATAATTTATATATATGTATATATATAATTTATATATATATATATATATAATTTACATATCTATAGCTATCTATCTATACACACAAAATCATTCTACACAAACTTCTATTCATAAGATCTTTCTCTGGTTGTAGAGAGCATCTTCCCTCAGAAGTCTTTTGTAATTAATTTGGGTATTTATAATAGTCAAAATGACTTACTTGCTCAAGGTTGTTATTAGTCCAGGTATGAAGGGCTGACAACCTACAGTGTCTCTTGAGCAATGGCAGTGCCAGAGGAGAGAAGGAGACACGTGTGAGAAAAGTTATAAAGGTAGAAATGATGGAATTTGACCACTGATTAAATATGGGGGGGGTGAGAGAGTAGAGAACTGAGAATGATACCTAAGTTATGAGCCTGGGTGACTGTGAGCATCATAATACTCTCAACAGTGACAATTTATGATGGGAACATTTTGTGGGGGAAAGAAAATGTTTTCCCAAAATGTTGGGAAGACAATATATAACTTTACCTCTGGTAGACCTTTTCTTCTCTTCTTGTGAGAGGATGATGGCGATTCAAAGAGAATGAGAGGCAGTTGCTGTTCTCTGATCTCCCTCCTCGTCCCTCTGCCTCCAGTTTATCTCATTCCCAGTCCACAAGCAACACCTGTGTCAGCAAAGGCTGCCCTGCAACTGCTTCAGATGTTATGATCCACAGCTGTGGAGGCTTTTGGAGAACTGACCTGCCCCTTACAGTGCACTTGGACATGGTGCTTAAGAGGACATGGTGAATTTAAGATGTTTATGAGATATCCAGTGTGAAATGTCTAAAAAGAATCATAAAATTGGAATTGAGGAGAGAAGTTAGGACTGGACAAGGAGATCAGGAAATCATCTTAAGTGAAGCTATGAGAGCACCAAGTAAAAGAGTATTATAAAAAGGGAGAAGAGCATCATGATAGTCTCAGAGGACCTCCATTGAGTGACCATTTGTCATTTTTTTACTTAGGAGAGAATGAAGAAATTAATTTTATATAGTTTTTTTTTAAAGATTAAAGCTTTTTTTATTTAGAAAACATATGCATGAGTAATTTTTCAACATTGACTCTTGCAAAACTTTGTGTTCCAAATTTTCCCCTCCTCACCCCCTTCTCTAGGTTGGCTGCTAATCTAATACATGTTAAATATGTTTATATATATATATATATATATAATTCTCTTGCTGCACAAGAAAAATCAGATCAAAAAGGAAAAACTGGGAAAGAAACCAAAATGCAAACAAACAACAATAGAAAGAGGGAAAATGCTATATTGTGATCCACACTTGGTTCCCACAGGTCTCACTTTGGGTATAGATGGCTCTCTTCAACACAAGATTATTGGAAGGAGTCTAAATCATCTCATTGATTGGAAAGAGATGGAAAGAGCCACGTCCATCAGAATTGATCATTTATAATCTTGTTGTTGCCATGTATAATGATCTCCTGCTTCTGCTCATTGAAGAAATGAATTTAAACGGAAGGATCTAGTCTAAATAGGAAGAATTTATTGATTTTGGGACTGATGAAGAACTAGAAATCTTTAAGAATAGAGTCACTTTTATTTGGGGGAGGGGAGATACATTTTATTTGTAGGCAAGATCAAATGACCAGCTGGGTTCCTTACAGTTCTGTGAGCCTGTGACAACTAACTTCTTCACAATAGGAATCCTCTTAAGAGGGCTATTTTCTTATTAAAGGAGCATTGGTCAAGGAAACTGGTTAGGAAAAAAGAAAACAGCTCCCCATAATTACCCTCCCTAGGGCAAAGGATTAAAATTACAGACCTCATCAGCTCATTTAGTCCAGCTGGCATTGTCCTTGGACTGTTCATTTATTTGGGGAATAAAATAGGTAAAATTTATCATAAGAAAAGGTCCACCTTTGGCACCCTCTGAGTCAGGCACAAAATAAATAATGTTTGGTAACCGGAGACGCTGCCTAAAATACAAATACACAAAGCTATTTTTTTTTTTTCTGCCAAGAATCTTTGTAAGAAGAACAGAGGGGTGAAATATGTAGGAGTCTTATCCATTTATGACTCCCCAAGTGATACTTAGCCAATGTCGTGCCATATGTAAGCATGTTAGAGAAAAGCAAAACTAGAATTTTTCATTTAGTCTTTATTATGATCTAAATCACAGAAAACCCCATGTTAAAATTGTTGCTTTTTCTCCCCATTGTCCCCTAGGGTAGGGGTGGGGAATGTGAGCACCCCAGGTCTTCTGTAAGCAGAGTTGGGAAAAGCAAGCTGGAGCAGAATCTTCTCTGAGAGAGCTCCTTGCTACTTCAAAAGGAGAGAAGCTCAGGGAGATGTAACAATGAAGGAGACACCATCAATTTATTTATTAGTTCCTGGATTTGGTCCAGTGTAATTATGGTGCTGAACTCCAGATCAGATTCACTTGACATATGAGAAAGTCCATGGAAAAGAGTAATAATAAATGGATAATAAACCTTTCTGTCTCAAGCAGTAGAAAATAGAGGGGCTCCTGGGGAAGATTGGGAAAGAGTCTTTCAGATGATAAAGGCATCTCTTGAGGTTCTTTATTTATTTATTTTTTTTGCTATATTCCCCACAACTAAACCCCTCAAATGCACCCAGGA
The DNA here is from genome assembly GCF_016432865.1 of Antechinus flavipes. NCBI lineage: Eukaryota > Metazoa > Chordata > Mammalia > Dasyuromorphia > Dasyuridae > Antechinus > Antechinus flavipes. Next base: position 66,036,732 of record NC_067402.1, on the reverse strand, counting down.
GGTGTGTGGGTCTTGTGCCTGTTTGTTGTTAAGAAGAAGGCTGCAGTAAAATTCAAATCTGATGGATTCTGGGAGATGATCCAGCCTATTCTAATGGCACCATTTTAATCATTTACTGAAAACAGTACAAAAACAAGTTATGTAAAAAGCAAAAGCAAATAACATTTGAAAAGAGGGCCTATTTTTATGAAACTTTATGGTTTTACAAAAGGGAGTTACAATCATTTTGATTCTCAAAATATTTCTTCAAGTACCACTTGGCTTTTGAGAAAACTCAAAAGAGGTTGACAGAGAGGTAAATAGTTCTCAGTGATTGTGTGTTGGGGGGGAGGGGAGATTTAGGATTTAAAAGCAAGACTTCAGATCTTGATAGAAATCAAATATATATATTTTTAAAAGAGTTTTCTGTACAAAGATTTTTTTTGGGGGGGAGTTGTAAACAGTGGTTCTTTTTTTATTATAGCTTTTTATTTACAAGATATATGCATAGGTAATTTTATTTACAAGATATATACAGGTAACTTTTTAGCATGCACAAAGATATTCTTGATAGCATTACATATAATGAATAGCATAAACAAAATTCAAAACCACCTAATCATCCAATGTTAGGGAAATGATTCAATAAATTGTGGTACATTACTGTCAGAGAATGTTATAATGCAATTAAGACTAGCAGTTGTGGGGTACACAAAGAAACTGAGAACTGTAGGAAATAATGCAAAACAAACATTTACAAAAACTCAGAGTAGAATCATGAAACCCATACTCACTATAACCATGTATCAGGAAATGAGAATGAGAATGAATTGGTAAAGGAAGACTCTCATTGAGAATTTAAAAGATTAGGGGAACCGAAACGTTGTTATAATATTTTATACATTGAAATTCAGTCATTTAAAAGTCAATTTTTGCTAAGCAAATTTAATTGTTTTAATGTCAATCCTAATAAAACAATTAGCAAAAAATGTCTACATATTTCATTTGACTTATTTAATGTTTTCTGGTTGTTACATAGAAGACAATGAGTAGCACTGGTGTTTTCCATAACAGAAACATCCCTGGTCTGTCCCTTTCTACTGCAGACACTGAAGTTGTAACCTGAGTGGGGGCAGAGCTGTCTGACATACACACTGCTATAGCAGCATCCAGTTTTCATTTTTTGGTTGGCAGGGGCAACAGCTGTTTAGTTTTTCATTAGGGCCTGGATTAACACTCAGCTAACTTTCTTTTTTTCATTGCACCTGCCTCATTAGTGATCGTATTGGGTATCACAGCAGGACTGGAGATGTGATGAACATAAGGGGATAAGGGAAATAAATAAGGCACCATGTGTGGGGATTTCTAACTGCGAGTAGCATCCTTGGATCATCCTATTGTGTTCTCACTTGTTATTATGATGATTGGCTTATTATTGTATAACTGCAGGTACTGTGGTTGCTGAAGAGGTTTATCTTAAAAATGATTTTTTCAGTCTTCTTATGATTATATAATCCATTCAAGTATGTCTTGGAGAAACACAAGATGGAAGTCATATTGTACAGGATTGAATGGTGTAGTGGAAAGAGCCTTGGGGTAAGAGTCAAAAGACATATGTTTGGCTCTGTTATTTATTCAAGTTCCTATGGACTTTGACCAAATAACAGGGCTTTAGTTTCCTCACCAAAAAAATACTGGATTTGGAATAAGTGTCTTTCAAATTTTTCATCCTAGGAGTCTAAGATATAAAAAATGAACTAATTTGTTTGGATTGAAGGATACATATTTCATCTACTATATTAAAGTGGTGACTTTGGTTTAAGGATTGAAAATCTATGGGCTGTGGACAGAATTTGACCAATTTGACCAAGATCCTGACCAATTGTCATCACTGGGTATCCTGAATAGTGGGAGATCCTGCATCAGTTCAGTTTACCATCTTCGCAACCCAGGCCAATGTCACAGATTATTCCAAAGTGCCTACTGTACTGCATCTAGTTGTATATATTCTTAACAGTCACTACCCAGTCCCTACAAATATCAGCCATTTGCAAGCTGTAGGTATACATAGGACACAACTTAATGGTGTTCTGAATCTCATCACATTTTATCTTCATTATTGCGATAGAGTCCTAATCAATCTCTCTGCCTCCAACCTCTCTCCCTCCAAACTGTCCCCACATCTACAAATTGATATTTTGAAAGCATTGATTTGACTCTGCCATTTCCCTCCTGGAGAAGATTCAGAGGTTCCCTAACATGTCTCAGGGGGGGAAACTTCTTCTCTGTAGCATCTATTTTCTAGACTAATCTTGCATTACTTCCCTTTTCAAGCTCTGTGTTCTATCCATCAATGACATTCCATTTCTCAAGACTCTTGCCATTACAGACCCTCCCTATACTTGAAATATACCCCTATCTTCAAGGAATTAAATTAAAGTTTTATATCCTTCTATAAAGCATTTCTTGGTCTCCAAGTTGTTTCTGTCCCGTTTTGATCAATATGGATTTACTTAGTATATATTTTATATGTATCTACTAATGTACATAATATTTCCTCCCTCCTCCCCCCCAAAAAAAATGCTTCTTGAGGGCAGGGACTGTTTGAGTTTTTGTTCTTTGTATTCCCGTGCCTATGGGTACAGAGATCAATTTGTATAATAAGACGCAGTTGTTTTTTTTAATAGATCCTTACTTTGTCCTTGCTCCCTTTAATTAGGCTTGAGTTTTTCACCCACTGAAAAAGTGAAATAAAGATGACTACATTTCCCATAATACTCTAGGTCTCAAGGATGAATACATTTAGATGAGGTCTATGGTTCCCATTATGTTGTACAACTGTGGTGTAATCTAAGAAAGAGAAGGAAGATGAAAGTCTTACCTAGGGCTTTGTGTTCATGGTAGAAGAAAAGACTGAGAGTCTTTAAAATTCTTTAGATAACTGAAATAAAGGTGACCAGTATCTGAGAGCACCCAAGCTCAGAATTTCAAGAAGAACAGAATGAGAGAGCAGACAGAGATTCTGGAGGATAGCCTTTTTCCATATGTAATGTCAAAGTTACCTCTACTGATGACTTGAATCCTTCCTTAGACCAATATATGAGTCTTGGATGAGATGATTTCCAAAACATTCTGGGGATATAAAGGGAGGGCTCTATTCAATCATAAAGGTATGTGAGTTTATTTTCCTGTTACTTTACTGTGTTTTAGTTCCTATTCAATATTTAACTCTTTAAAGGCATGATTCTTGCCTCAGAGTAATGCAAATTGAATTTCATTAACCTTAGATGTTCCTAAGAAAATTAGAGAGGGCAAATAAGCTATATAATGTAAGTTATCTTCCTAAATGTCCCAACACTAAATCATAATCTATAAATAATAGGTAAGAGGAACAGACATAACTTTGAAAAGAGGATTCATATGGGATGACAATCTACCAGCTCAAGATGGTGGGAGAAGTATCCAAGAAAGGATGAGAATGTGTTGAAGCATATTTAACACAAGATGTTTCTATCTCAAGATGCTTGCCTTGAGAGTAAGTAACAAGAGTTTAGAGTTGGTATGGCAGATTTCTTATCTCTAAATGGGGAGAAGAACAACATGTGAAGCATCCTTGTGGTAACAGAGCACTTCACCCAGGCTTTCCCAAACAGAAACCAGAAGGCCTCCACAATAGGAAAAGTCTTGTGGAAGAAATAGTTCTCTATATATGGTTTCACTGCCAAGATTCACTCTGGTCTGGGTCAAGATTTTGAGAGAAAGCTGTTCAAAGAGGTGCTATCTTTGGCAGGAGACAGGCCATCTGGAGCTGTTGTGTACCAGCCAGAGCTGAATATGTTGAAGACTCTACAGCCTGAATAGAAATTTCAGTCAATCAATCAGTCAACATTGTAAAGCACCTACTATGTTCCATGTGCTAAGCCTGGTTCAATGGGGATAGCTCAAGATTTCTCCTGCACAAGCATTGAAGTTATTAGGGATTATAAGCCCACAGAATTCACCCCATATATGCTGGCATTTGGAAGAGCCACCGCTTCCTGTTGTGGAAGGGATAATTAAGTCCATAATTAAGTTGAGAGATTTATTGAAAGAAGCCTTAAGAACACATAGGTAATCAAATGGTATAATAAATTTGTTTTCAAGAATCCTGGTCAGGAAAGGGAGTCCTCCTATGAAATTTAGGTGTCGGGAAAGTACAAGACTAAACTGGAAGGTGAACTGAGTGGTTGAAAGAACTGGTTAAATGCTGGGATACAGACAGCCTGCGAATGGCCAAGGCTATAAAATAAAACCAACTGCTACTCATAAGGAAGCTGCAAACTCTAGCAAATGTAGATGAGGACATTGCAGAACTGTGCATTCAGGCCCCAAGAGCCATCAGTGATTGCCAGATAGTGGGTGCCAGATGATACCTCATATGGGTGAGACTTGAATCAAAAGCCAGAAAGAGATTTGAAGTCTCATTTTGGTAAACTCTTGTGGGTTGGGGACACCTGCCAACACTGCCTCATTTGTTTATTTCTATTGGATGCCAATCCACCTCGAGGGAAGATAATCTATTCTAAGAGGCTAATGGAAGAATTACCCTTCCAAAAGAAAACAACCCATTGGACCTGGAGTACTGAGAACACAAACAATAAATCCCAGTAAGAAGAACCAGGCTGAGACCTTTTTTGGAGAACAAGAGTTTGATACTCTGGCTCAAGGGAGCATAAGGTTGCTGAGTTAGAGCTGACAGAGACCCCAAAGGCCAGGAAGAAGGCCAAAATTTACGTGAATGGCAACATTTGAGGTGGGAGGGGTGAAGAAAGTCTTTGATAGTTTCAAGCTAATTCATATCATGAACTGCCTCAGTATCATGTGGCCTTGAGGCTATCAGAGCAAAACCATGTTACACTCAAAGGTTTTATTGAGAAACAATTCTCTTTTTTCCTGCCATGTGCCAACATGCTTTACAAATATTATCTCATCCAGTCCTCATAACAACTCTGTGAGGTAGATGCTATTATTATCCTCAATTTACAGTGGAGGGAACAAAATAGAGTGACTTGCTCAGGGTCACATGGGGAAAAGAGAGTGAGCCTCCTTATTCTACACATTGTTTCTTAAAGTCTCCATTTTCTTCATGTCTCTCTCAGTTATGATCTTCAGTGGTCAGCTTACTATATTTCCTGTCTTGGCAGTGAAACCATATATAGAAAGGAAATGTAATAAACTGACCACTGAAGGTCATAACAGGTATCAGTAGTGGACAAGAAGATTGAAAGGAGCAGGATCTGAGGTAATTTTCTGTTGCTCTTAATCTCTGACTGTACAAGGTGTCCCAGCATTCTCAGTAGAGTTTTAAGCTATTGAAATTTAAAACTGCATTAAGGGGGTAGCTAGTTGGTACAGTGGTTAGAGCACTGGCTTTGGAGTCAAAAAGACTTGAATTCAAATCTAGCCTGGACAAGTCACTAAATCTCTGTTATCTCACTTTCCTCAATGAGAATGATAATATTAACATCTGCCTTTCAGGGTTCTTATCCTACTTAATCTTAGTGCCTTCCCTTTGAGACAACACCAATTTAAACCTATTTCTTGTTTGCACATTGTTGTGTACCAGCTATTGGACTTGAGAACAGGGGCTGGTGTGTGTGTGTGTGTGTGTGTGTGTGTTCCTTTGTATCCCCTCCACTTAGCACAATGACTTGCATACAATAAGCGCTTAATAGATTCCTATTGATTGACTGACTTTTCTAATCAGTCGGCGTATCATGTTGTTTCTTTCCCTATAATATCTCTCATGTCTGTCCCCTGTGACATGTCAAATCACAAAGCCACAGTCCTAGCTTAGATTCTCATCATCTCTTACCTAGATTATAGCAATGGCTTCTTCATTGATCTTCTGTCACAAATCTCCTTCTTCTCTTAGCCATCCTCGACATAGCTCCCTTGATTCCATAAACTCCAGTGGGTCTTTATCATGTCTTGAATCAAATACAAACTTGTCTGGCATTTAAGGAGCACCACACCCCAATCTCTTCCTATCTTTCTCTCCCTTAAACCCTGAACATACATCTGCGACCTAGGGCGGCTATTGTCCCTCTCATGCTTTGCGCCACCTTCTGTCTCCTCATCTTTGCACTCGTGGTCCTTCATGCCTGAAATGCTCTCACTCCTCATCTGCACTTCTCAGTTCCCTGGTTCATCCCAAAAACCATCTTCTCCAGAAACCCCTCCCCTCTAAGGTTGCTCTGTTTTGAATCTGTACTTAATCTTGTAGATATCTTTTCATTCCTCCATTTGAACATAAACTCCTTAATTTTGCTTCTTCCCCCCCAAATTCCATAGTACTTGGCACATATTAAGCATTTAACAAGTGGTGTTAATTTATTGATTGATTTGGGTACAGGATACTTCCTAAAAAATTCAAAAGAAAATGAAAATTAGTGCCCTTGTAGAAAAAGAGTTTTGAAAAGAAGAGGTTATAAGACTGAGAAAAGACTAGAATTGGCCAAGGGTACTACTTCAGTTTCCAGTTAGATCTTAGTATTGTTATTCAAAATCTTGACAGCAAGAGAAAAAGGAAATGAAAATTTAAAGGAGCAGAAAGAAAGAGAGGATTAGCTGCCTTTCACCATATATTCTTTGATCTCCATTACTTCTTGAGTTTCTGGGGCTTAAAGACTTAACAGAATTAATTTTTTTCTGTTCAGTGACTGACACTCTACTAAATATCACATCATGGGATGATGCAAATCAAGATCTGGATTATTTTGACTTGTCAAACTTACTTCCTCCAAGCTATTCTCCTGGGGTCAGCTAATTCATATACATTTTCAGGTTGACTATCTGGGGTCAAAACTTTTCTGGAATCCTTGAACCTCGTGTAATAAATTGCTTTGATTCTTTTCTTCACTGTCCAGAATAGGGGGATATACTCTTCTCACCTTAGAGTAGGGCTTCTTAACATTTTTCCATGTCATAGACTTTCTTGGCAGTCCGGAGAAGCCTATGGTTCTCTTCTAAAGATAATGTTCATTATCTACATTAATAATTGAAGTAAATACTACATTTGGGTTAGAAGTTAGTGAAAATGAAGATATAAATTTTCCCCCACCAAAGTGGTCCCCTTGACATCCATCCATAGAATTTTTGAGAATGTATGGATGTAAAAGGTTAAGAAATTCTGCTCCAGAGAAACTTATACCTAAAAAACTTAAAATGACTTTAAAAAATGGGTTGATGGACAGGGTAGTGAGCCTACTTACTACTACTACTACTTCTATGACTATGACTACTACTACTACTGCTACTACTATTATTACTCCTCCTCTTCCTATTATTACTGCTACTACTATTATTATTCCTCCTCCTCCTCCTATTACTACTACTACTACAGCTACTACTATTACTACTACTACTATTATAACTAAAAAATTTAAAACAAAATAACTTTAAAAAATAGGTTGATGTACAGAGTAGTGAGCCTATTTGCTACTACTACTATTACTATGACTACGACTACTACTATTACTACTACTACTACTATTATTACTCCTCTTCCTATTACTACTGCTACTGCTATTATTACTATAACTACTACTATTATTACTACTACTACTCCTATTACTCCTCCTCCTCCTATTACTACTATTATTACTACTGCTACTTCTATTATTACTACAACAACTACTATTATTTTTATTATTACTGCTACTACTATTATTATACTGCTATTATTATTACTACTACTCTATTATTACTACTACTATTACTACTGCTACTACTATTACTACTACTGCTACTATTACTATTACTACTACTTGATCTATAGAAGAAGGGCTACTGAGAATCTGAGTAACTAGGAACAGTTAGTTAGGAATGGGAGAGCAGTATAGGTTCAAAGGAAAATCTAGTCAAGGACAGAGAATAGACTGTTTCCATCCTTCTGACTTGTTAGCTCTCCATTTTATTTCCTCACTCTCTGCTAGATACTTTCTTTCCTTCCAACACTCACAAAGTACAATAAGATAGGAGAACTCGAGGCATAGGAATGGTAATCTGTAGACACTGTAGAGAGAAAACACAGAATCCCTCTTTGTGTGCCCTTTCTCCTATCTTCTTGTTCACCCTTCATTCTCAAAGAGGACCAATGACATCATTTTGACTTGTAAGTAAATTGGATTGCAATGAGACAGAGCTATACATTCCTCTGTTTCACACTGTCCTCCAGAGACATCAGAGTCCAGTGGCAAAACATAAGTCAGGATGACTGGTAATGACCTTGGGAGATCTTGGCCTTTTAAGTCTAGGTCTTTCCCAGGTCTTGGTTTGTCTAAGGCAGTATCCACCTTGGTTAATGCCCTAGTTCTGGCTATGTTCACTAAATAATTGAAAGCAAGTGACTTAACTCCTCCAGACCTTCATTTACTTGGGAAATAGATACATTTCAGTTCCAAAATACTATAATAAAATGGAAATGTTTACATAAGCAAAAACAGTATTTTGTCTATATTTTTCTCAAAGAAAGAGAAGTTTGACTTCTTTGTATTCCTTTTCTTCATTTTATTATTATTTTGCTTTTCTGAAAACCAACAAATATTCCATATTTCATATTCATATTCAAATAAGGAGAGAAAAACTGCATATTTCCATTATATTCAGCTTATTTCTTTTATTAAAGTATGTAGTAAATTCAACAGATAATTTTAAAGCTAAGCTATCTTGCTTTTCATTTCATCTTATGTTTTATCTTTTGCTATTTGATGCATTCCCAGATCCAAGTCAGATTATACCATTTAGAAGAATGATTATAATCTCATTATAATCCAGTAGTCAAGGACTTGACTGGTACCAAGGGAAGTCTATTCAGCATGTTCCCATAACTATGGAGCTAAAACTAAATCAAGTGAAATTGATTTCATTAAATTAGTGTTTATTCCTCCTTTTGCCATTTTGTATTACATGACACTACAACATAGCAGTTACTATGCTAAGTACTGAGTATAAAAAATTAAAAAATGAAATAAATCCATACTCATGGAACTTGTATCTTACTGAAAGGAAGTCATATGTACACTAAGTAAATATACAGATATACAAAAGAAGCATGAAATAATTTCCAGGACTTTTTGATATCTTGATGCACTTTTTGCATCCTTAGAAATATACTACAGCCCACCATGCTTCTCTCCATTGCTCTACAAATCATCTACTACTTGGATCCCTTAAAGACTATGGTGTTTTAATCTTTATGTCATCCTTACTTCACCTTAAGCATCATTCTATATTTTCATTATAAAAATAGGACATTAGGGTTCAAATATGATACTTCTAAGGTCACTGATGATGAAGAGGAATTGTCATAAATAATTGTTTTCCATTGACAAATGTTTTCCGCTTCCATGGTCATTGGTTGTCCTTTCTTTATATTTTACATAAGAATGCTCTTGGGATCATTGAGCCTCACTGGGTCCTGGTCAGGAATGAAATCTTTATGGTTAGAATCCTACCATTAAGAGAATAATCCTTCAAATGAGGGAAACAACCCAATTGAAGATGTGTAGATATTTTAGAAAGAATGGTTATTCATCTGAAACATAAACCACTATGACTATCCATTTACTTTTTAAATTTTTGAACTATTGAATAAAATAATCTCTCTGCATCTGGAGTATTTCAAGTTGCAGTCAAGATTTTTGGCAAGAGGAGAAACCAGATGTTTTAGGTAGTCCATATGAGATTAGAATTTTCTTTTTTAAAATCTGTATTCTTTTGACCAAGTATTGCCTCAAAGATCTTTTAGGATCCATTTGCCAATTCAATCTACACAAAGGGCTCTGCTTTTTTCTTAAATCTATGATCTGATAAACCTGTGAATTTTACCAGGTTTCCCTTCTCATCTTGGACACAAAACAATTGGCATAACACTTAGAAATAGACCTGGATCAATATCAACATAATCAACAACAATAACCATTTATTGAACCTCCCCTTATATATGCTTTAGTTTATGAGTTTTCTAGACCCATTTTAGGGTGCAGATTTGGGGTCAGGAACCAAATAATGTAACAGTAGGAAAAAAATGAGATCACCAGCTTCTGCCAGCTATATTCCCCCATTTCCAAGTGATTGTCAATAAAGGATAGATCAAGACAATCATATAGTAAAGAATGCAAGGAAAAGCCCTACTAGTGATATATACAAGTATGTGTTAATAATGCCAAATAGTAACTTTTTCAATTATTGTGGGCATCATTAAAAAAAAAAAAGATAGGGGTCTATAAAACCCATTAGAACTTTATATGTCCTCTGTCCTAAACATTAACTTATAGAGGCATTTAACCTTTTTAGGATTTTAGGATATAGTAAGCCTATTTTTTTTCCTTTCAGATATATTGTTTCCAATTTTTAAAATTTATTGATATTTCCTTTGCAATCTTTATTTGTGAAGTAAATGCATGTCTTAATTTAAATCACTTTGTCTTCATTTGGATGCACACTTATCTACCATATCAAATAGAATGTTCTCATCCATAAAAAATTGATTTAGCTTAAAAATAGAAGACTCTTCCAATATTTAAGGACACTTCAGTCAAGAAACTTTGATCAAGGAAAATCAGAAATATGGTTTTCTGTAACATGAGAAGAATCCCTAAAGCAACAACTTAAGTGCTTCAAGAAGTTAACCAGCTTTACTAGTCATATGGATTGTGGAGGTGGTGGATTATTCCCTCAAGCTGGCTAAATTTAATAGGGAAAAGAATCAGGCTTAGAAGCCTCATTCAAAGCAGATTCCCTCCAGGGAGATTTTTGTTCATATTCCAGACAAATTCAGACCTAGATATTACAAAGAAGCTCAAGGTAAACATTTTAAAAACAAATGAAAAATTTGTTTTCTACGCACATTTCTTACATACAAGTAACATACATGCATGTATCTCCATGTACAGATGCATGCATTTCTAGAGAGCAAATCAATTTTGAATACATTATAATATATAGATAGATGTTAAGTGGCATAGCGGCTAAAGCATGGACCCTACAATCAGGAGGATTTTAGTTCAAATCCAACGTTAGAAACTTACTAGCTGTATGTACTATACTCTGCCTCAATTTTCTCATCTGTAAAATGAACTGGAGAAGGAAACCATTCTATTATCTTTGCAAAGATATTCTTCAGATGGGATTATAACTCTAGCCTATGGCCTGATTTGTTTCTTATAGTTTCATATAATCTATTTTGAGACAGGTAGGTGATGTAGTGGAAAGAGCACTAGGCTTTGAGTCAGGAAGATCTGAATTCAGATTCAACCTCAGAAACTTCCAGCCTTTCAAACCTGGGTGACTTTGGACAAATAATTTAGTCTCTGTTTGCCATTGGAGAAGGAAATGGCAAACCATTTTAATATCTTTGCCAAGAAAACCCTTTGGACAGATACCCCATAGGATTATAAAAAGTTAGACACAACTGAAAAGACTAAACAATAATAAGTCTGTTTTTTTTTTTAACCTGGATCCAAGAAATTGTTGAAAAAAATTTTTTTTCCACAACTGTATCTCAATACAGATTTCTTGGTAATTCTAAAATTTAAAACAGTCTTCTGAGAAGGGGTTCAGTGGCTTGGTCAAATTGATGAAGGAGTCCATGTCTCAAAAAAGTTAAGCACCCTGATTTTATTTTATCAGGAGTTCTCCATTTACTTTATTTTATTTTTACAATCCCCTTGTTTAATCAGTGAGGAAACTAATATAAAAAAGCAAAGGGACTTACTTGAGATCACTTGCAACTGATGGAACTAGATCCCAGGGTTCCTGACCCCTACCAAGGCCAGAGTTCTTTTCACCTTATTATGTTGCTGCTACATAAGGGGAAAAATTTTCTAATAGAAATTCTGAAAATCCCTTGAGCAGTTGTTGATACCCAAGTAAGACAATAGCAACATAGTACCCTAAACATAGGTCTCATGCTGACATTTGAGATGTTTCACTCGCCTAGCCAGTGATTTTCTCCTCTCCCTTTTTGCCTCACCCTTTGAACTCAGTGGGCAGAAAGATGGATGGGGAACAAGAATTGGACTCTTGCCTGATAGTGAAGCATTTGAGTGGGCAGGATGAGTAGCATTGTGCCTTCTAGGATAGAGTAAGCTATCAGAGCTTTTTAGATTGATGGGCTAGGTCTCCACAGTTCAAGTGAAATGGAGAATTAAGATAGTTACCTGGGAAATTGAAATTTAAAAGATCCTATTTTAGGCATCAAATTAATTTTATTTAGAAGAATTCCAAAAGTATCAATAATAATAATGTACATAAATAGAAGTTACATGCACCATGAAGACATGGGTTCAAATACTGACTTCATAGTCACTATTAGTGAAAAGTTTTTTTCAGCTTACATTTCTTTTTTTAATGACATTTTATTTTTTCCCCATTTACATGTAAAGACAATTTTTAACTTCATTTAAAATTTTTTTCAGTTCCAGATTTTCTATTTCCCTCTCCCCTCCTTGAATGGGTAATCTGATACAGATTATATATGTACAATTATGCAAAACATATTTCCATATTAGTCATGTTGTAAAAGAAGACACAGACCAAAGGGAAAAATAAATCATGATAAAAAACAAAAAATTAAAAGTAGCATACTTCAATCTGCATCCAGATTCCATCATTTCTTTCTTTGGAGGGAGATAGCATTTTTCACCATGAGTCCTTTAAAATTTTCTCAGAAAAGTTGAATTATTCAATTTGTCATTATACAGTTTTGCTATTACTGGGAACAATATTCTCTTGGTTCTGCTTATTTCACTTTGCATCAGTTAATATAAATCTTTTTATGTTTTTTCTGAAATCAACCTGCTCATCACAGCACAGTAATTACTCCATTACAATTATATATCACAATTTGTTCAGTCGTTGCTCAACTGATGAGCATTTTGTCAATCTCCAATTCTTGGCCACTATAAAAAGAGCTGCTATGTGCTAAAGGTATTTTTACAGATAGATCCTTTCCCCCTGAAATTTGTTGTTGTTATTTGTTTTGATCTCTTTGGGATAGAGATAGACCTAATAGCAGTATTGCTGGAGCAAGGTAAGCACAGTTTTATAGGCCTTTGGGCACACTTCCAAATTGTTCTCCAGAATGGTTGGGTCAGTTCACAATTCCACCAATAATTCATTTTGCATTTCTTAAGGGATCATTAACTTACCCTTAGTCACTAATATTAAAGAAAGGAGATGAGGGGAAGCCAGAAAAGGGCAAAGTACCTTTATATAAGGGTACCATCATGTCAATTACCAATGCCAAGCAAAGTGTTTTGCATATTGTGGACAACTGACAGACATTTGCTAAATTGTTGAAACTTTTCTTTAAATGCTCATTGGAAAAACCTAATTACAGGGCTGTCTTTGCATGGGAAGCACCATGGTTACTCTAATAGTTTCAGTTCCTTCAATCAATTTTCTATTAACATATTCTCTAAATTCCTCACCATCCTTGTCAAACTCCTCTAAATGTTGTTCAACTCATCAACAGGACATGTTAATTTACAATTTTTCCTTTTCATGTTGTCAACCTGAGTCCATTGATAAACATGATGTTATCGCAAACTTAGTGAAACTGAAAGAGTTAAGATTTGAAGTCTGGATTCAAAATCTGGCTCTTGCATTTCCCACCCATGTACTCTTCATAAAGTTACTTCATCAATTCTGAATTTGGTTTCTTTTTCTTTTTTGTAAAAATCACATTATAACAACCGCACTAGCACCCAGGACACCCCAGAATCAGCCAGAGTCAGGATAAGCAAAAGTCCTCAGTCTTTATTCTTGTTCTTAGATGCAGGATTGAATAGGATGGAAGCAGAATTTTTGCCACCACCTTCTTCCTCGTCTACCACCAAGAGTGTGTCCCTTGCTTGTCTTACTCCACCCCCTAGTCCCTCCAACAATCCTCTATACACCAATCATTGAGCCAGTATGGATAGTGGAAAGGACCATTTTCCAAGCATATGCCCATAGAGTATTGTCCAATCAGTAGTTAGCCTCAAGCGCTCAGCAGTCCCGACCTCAGTGCATCAACCCAATAATTTCAGCCCTCTACATCTTGCGCTTTCTTTTGTTTTAGAACACAGGTAGTCACACCATCCCTGACTTCTCAGGATGGTGAGAGCCCCCAAAAGGAGGTGATCACGCTCTCCCTGACTTCTCAGGAAGGGAAGTGAAAGCACTAAAAAGGAGATGATCACACCCTCCCTGACATCTCAGGAAGTGAGATGAAAAGCACCAAAAGTAAGTGGGAATTGCTAGCAGGTTTCTGGGCTGAAGGCTCTTATTAGAAACAGGTATGCACAAACCCATCAGCATGGGAGGTATTTCACAAGCATATAGCAATGACGCAGAGGCTATTAGTGATGACTCTCCCCACAGTCAGTACAGGCCTAATGTGGTGCAACAGACATGAATTGTATATGCAAGTAGTACTATAACAAACACTATAAATAATATGGTATTGTAAGAGATTTCCAGAAGTCCTAGAAGGAAGGTATGTAAACAGCAGTCACACATATACCTTCTTCAGCAGCCAAGAGATAGTCCAAAACCAATCTATTGTCCATTGCTTCACGTGTCAGGGAATCCAATGATCCCTGCAAGTTTTTGAAGTCCTGCAACAGTCTTTTCATGTGTTAGTGAATCCAATGATCCTAGCAGATTTTGAAGTCCTGCTACAGTCTTATCATTTCTTAGAAAATCCAATGATTCCTGAGGGTTTTCAAGTCCTACAACAGTCTTATTATATCTCAGAGAATCCAATGGTTCCTGAGAGTTTTGAGGTCCTACAACAATCTTATCATGTCTCAGAGAATCCAGTGATTCCTGAGGGTTTTGAAGTCCTACAACAATTTTTGATGTCCATGAGTCAAACACCATAACTGCCATGCTCTGTCAGTGGTGGACACAGTCAGCAATGGACCCAATTTTTTGGGTCTTCTCCTTTGTTTCAAGGGTCTGTTCCATCTCTCTCTGATGGACAAGGTGAATATGGCTTGTTGACACCCATCTGATTCCTTCTCCACCTGTGGAGATACAAGCAAATCCTCTTCCCCAAGCAGTTAATCTATCTGGTCCCTTCCATTCACCACTTTCTGGGTCTCTCCACATCACCTAGTGATTATCTAAAGATAGTGGAGCTGCTCACACTGGACACTGCACTTCCGGTGGGTTATAAAACCTGTCTGTTGGAGCCAGTGCATCTTTGTCAAAAATCAAGAAATTAATAGTATAAAGAGCTAGATTTAGAAGTTCTCTAGGGTTACTTGTGGCTCTCCCTTTCTTTTGTTTTTGGAGGAGCGTCTTAATGCCTCTGTTTCTCCTCTCTACTATTGCCTGTCCTTGAGGATTAAAGGGTATGCCAGTGGTGTGTAAAATCTTATACTGTGCACAAAAGTGTGCAAAATGTTTAGAAGTATATGCAGTCCATTATCTGTTTTTATGGCTTGTGGCACACCCATAATTGCAAATGCTTGTATAAGGAATTCAGTGACCACTCGGGCTGTCTCTTTTGCTGAAGGTATTGCAAAAATGAATTCTGAAAAAGTGAGTACCACAACATGGATAAAAGACAGACAACCAAAATATTTATAATGGATCACATCCATTTGCCAAATTTCAGTGGGTCTCAAAGCACAAGGGTTTTTCCCTGGAGGCAGTGTAGGAGCATGGAAATGAAGGCAAGCTGTATAGGCTTTTACTATGCTCCTTGTTTCCTCTTTCGTTATTCCAAATTGCAAATGTAAAGCTCGAGCAGCCTGCTGATAGGTAAAATGAGATTTTTGGGCTTCTTGAAATAAAGTAGTATTGGCCCACATAGTTAGAAGGCTATTTGCCTTTAAATTACCATCAAAAATTGGACCTGGAAGTCCACTATGAGAGTGGATCTGCAAAATATAAATCTTACCTGGATGCTTTCTCACTTGCTCTTGAAGTTCCTTGAAGAGCTGATATATATTAGAGGCTACAAATTTTATTTGGACTGTGGCAATTCTTTGTACCACACCTACTGAATAGGCCAAATCAGATATTATACTTACATCTCCTGAACAATAAGTAAGAGCTAGCATGATTGCATACAATTCATTCTGCTGAGTGGACTGAAAAGAAGTTCTGACTACTCTCTTTATAGTTAAGTCACGAGAGTATATAGCACCAATATTATGTTTCGATGCATCTGTAAAGATAGTTAATACTTTAAGAGGAACTTTAGAAACCTTCTCTTCAAGAATCCATCACCAATTATGTAATAGTCTGGTTATCTTTAATGGAGACCCATGTGTAAAATTTGGAGCCAAAGCTAATAAAATTTGCCACCTTGGGATGGTCTCACAGCACACATTAATTTGTATGTTGGTGTAAAAGGTGTATATCTTGTCAAGTCTTATCCCAGATAATTGTACTGCTTGCTTAATGGCCTTTAATAAAATTCTAGGCACAAGCACTGGGTAAGGAGTAAGGCTTTGTTCTGGTTGTTTTGGGAGGTTCACCCACTCTATCACACTATCTCCTTGATGAAGGACTGCTGTGGGTGTGTCTTGTGTAGCAAAACCCGATATTTCCAAGGGTTTTTGAGTGACTCTTGCAACCACATTGGATAAAACTAGTTCAACTTTTCTCAAAGCCTCTTGAGGTTCTTTTGTAAGCTGGCGTGGGGAGTTTAAAGCACTGTCTCCCCTTAAAATGTCATATAATGGTTGTAATTGATAGGTAGTCAAGCCTAACACTGGATGCATCCATTGGATATCTCCTATCAATTTATGAAAATCATTTAAGGTGTTTGCTTCTCTGTTCTTAAAGAAAGTTTTTGTACTGTGAGCACCTTAGGATATACTTTATATCCTAAATATTGAAAAGGAGCATGTCTTTGAATTTTTTCCATAGCTATGTACAATTTGTAATTCCTTAGTGTTTTTATGGTCTTTTGTAGATATGCTTCTGACATTTGTTCCTCAGGTGCACATCCCAATATATCATCCATATAATGTAATAACATTATTTTTGGAAATGCTTTTCTTACTGGAGTAAGAGCAGCAACAACATACATTTGACGCATAGTAGGGCTGTTTTTCATTTCCTGTGGCAAAATTGTTCATTCATATCTTTTATAAGGCTCAGCTAAGTTAACGCTGGGCACTGAAAAGGCAAATCTTTTCATATATTCCTTATCTAGAGGGATAGAATAGAAACAACCCTTAATGTCTATAACCCAAAGAGGCCAATTTCTAGGCAACTGAGTAGGAGATGGAAGTCTAGACTGAAGAGTTCCCATAGTTTCCATCTGTTCATTTACTTTTCTCATATTAGTCAATATCTTTCATTTTCCAGATTTCTTTCTTACAACCAATATAGGGGAATTCCAAGGATTTAGAGAAGGTTGTAAGTGTACTTGGTCAAGTTGCTCTTGTACTATATCTAATAAAACTTGAATTTTATCACTACCTAATGTCCACTGTTTTATCCACACTGGTGTATCAGTTTTCCATTGGATAGGAAAAGGTGAAAGAGTTGGCAGGCCTTCAACAGCAGTCCTGCCTAAAAAACCGAAGTACTCATTTTTAATCCTAATTGTTGTAAAATGTCTTGTTCCCACAGATTGATGGGGACTTTTTCAACTATAAAAGGAGTAAAAACTCCTGTTTCACCTTCAGAAGTCCATCTCAAAGGGGTAGTACTAACTTCAACTGCTATTGATCTCCCTACACCAGACATGTAGGTGTCTGCCTTAATCTTTGGCCAGTGACTGGGCCAGTGGGCACTTCTAATGACTGTACAATTTGCACCTGTGTCTACCAATTCTTCTAATGGTAGACCATTTATATAGATAGTGATCATAGGTCGGTTAGTTATCATAACTGCTGTCCAGAATATTCCTGGATTTTGTGGCTTGGAGTTAGAATCTGGGCGACTATCACCAGGTCGCTTATTAGGAGACTGTATTAGTAAATCTGATGCTACTACTTCTCATGGTTGATAAGTCATACATTGTCTACCTGTATTAGTGACTGCTCTCAGGAGGTGAAATGGTCAAGGATACTATGCCTAGAGGCAAGGGATCCATAGGCTGGAGAGGAACAGATTTCACCTCTCCAGGGGCTATCTCAGTTGTCCCAGCTGCATACAACTCTATTCTCCCATCAGGTTGCTTCCTGGCTGGTTGATTGTGTAATCCCTTTCTCCCATCATATGGCTTTCTGGCTGATTGGTCATGTCTGGGTACTGAACTTGTAGGCACTCTCTGGGTGCACCATCAACTACCATCATGCCCCAAGTATTTTTTGTCTTGGGCCCTGGGGCTGGGCCCCTCATCCCCTTTCCCTGAATCTGTCTACATTCTGAGGCCCAATGGATGCCTTTGTTGCATTTTGCATTGGGGTATTGGGTTTTATTCTCCCACCCTGTTTTCTCACTTTGTCTCTTTGCCAACATTGAGCTTTCAGATGCCCTACTTTACCACAATGAAAGCATTGACGAATCTTTCTGGAAGTCCCTTGCCAAAAGGGACCCTGTCTTCCCATATTGGGATCTTGGAAAGTCTGCATCATAGTCTGGCTGTAAAAGGCATTTGCGCTCACTGTGGCACAGCATCTTATGATCTTCTCTAAAGGAGCATCCTTGTACAGTCCTAATATAATTCTTCTACAAACCTCATTAGCATTTTCTTTAGCAAATTGCCTTATCATAATGTCTGTTACTGCATTTTCACCATTAGTACGTATGACAGCAGTCTGCAAATGTCCCACAAAATCAGCAAAGGGTTCATTTGGCCCTTGTGTTATTTTTGTGAAGGCTTCACCCTTGTCGTTCTTATTGGGGAGCAAAGTCCAGGCTTTGATAGCAGCAGCAGCAATTTGCTCATAAGCTGCTAAGGGGTAATTAATCTGTACTGAAATTTCTGCATAAGAACCTACACCTGTTGGTTGGTCACAGGTGATTGGAGGATTAAGTCCACCATGACCATTTTGTTGGGCTTGTATCCTACAGAGCTCACTATATTCAGAAAGCCACAAGTTTTGTCCAGGTTCTAAGCATGTCCTTGCTATAGATTTCCAGTCCCTAGGGGTTAAGACTTCATAAGCCAAATTCTGTAGTAACATCTTAACATAAGCTGATGTAGCCCCATAAAGAGTGCAAGCCTTTTTCAGGTTTTTGAGGATTTCTATATCAAAAGGAGCATATCTTCTACTTTCTTGACCTGAAGAATCAAACTCTTGAATCACTGGATACATTTCCAGTTGCAAATCACTTAAATTCTGGCCTTCTTCCCTGGCTTTAATTACTGCCTTTTGCAATCTAGTCATAGGAGGGGGCGATTTTTTTGGAGGGAGGTGCTGGTGGTATCATAGTCCCTCCTATTACTCCTTCCCGCTCCATCCTGGAAGGTGAAGTTGATGGGGGCATGTCAAGAACCAGTTTCGGTTTAATTGAAGCTGCTTTGTGAGAGTACTCCGCCCTTCACCATGCCCTTCACCCTCACTTAACTCCTCATGCCCTTTGGTGATATCACTGTTAATCCCTCCTTTGTCCTCCTCATTTTCCTCACACTTCCTCATCTGGCCATTTTTAGAATTTTCCTTCTTTCTATAACTTGCAGGATTTTTTTAAGGCCAATTATATTATGTTGTATGTATAGAATGTCTCCTTGGAAATTGAACGAGGACCTTGATCATTGTAGTATTCACATAATTGTTCTACCAGCTTCCAATTATCTAGCTCTATCTCTTCTTCCTTTAAGAACCAAGGGGAAGTGTGGTTTAATGTACCCAACAGTCTAGCCATCTGCAACCAAGTTACAATTAATCCTTGTCCCTTGATCAGCTTAAGCATGCTTTCTATAGCACCCGCTTGGGGTGGGTGTGGGTGTGGGGCTGGGGGTGGTTGTGTGGGGCTGAGGGTGGGGAAGCATCTTTTCCCAATATCTGCCCCACTGTAGCTAGAAAAGGTTACTAGTTTAGCCCTTAACAAAATTAAGTTCCCTGTTTATCTATTAAAATACTCACCTAATTTCCTGGTCACTGGAAACCAAAGACTTCTTCAGTGAAAGTAGGGTCCTTGGTTCCCATGCTTGGGCACCAAATGTAACAACTGCTAGCACCCAGGACACCCCAGAATCAGCCAGAGTGAGGATAAGCAAAAGTCTTAGATGCAGGATTGAATAGGATGGAAGTAGAATCTCCATCACTGCCTTCTCCCTCATCTACCACCAAGAGTGTGTCCCTTGCTTGTCTTACTCCATCCCCTAGTCCCTCCTACAATCCTCTATACACCAATCATTGAGCCAGTATGGATAGTGGAAAGGACCATTTTCCAAGCATATGCCCATAGAGTATTGTCCAATCAGTAGTTAGCCTCAGTGCATCAACCCAATAGTTTCAGCTCTCTCCATCACATGCCAAATTTTTTTATATATACTTAAAAAAACCCCAAAATGCACACAATCAAGATTCACAGTTTACCATATAATCCCATTTTTCTGTTGTATTATATATATGAAAATGGAAACGTTTTTTGGTGTTCTGTTCAGAATTTTCAAAAAGAGAAAGTTGAAATAAAAAGAGAAAGCTTATGGGCTGTAATTAAGGCTAGACTTTATAAAAAAAAAAAAAGGTCTGTCTGTCATATGTGCAATTAATACCCAATGTAATAAATGTAATTCCATGATGAAAATGTTTTATTTCGGTGAAGGATTTGGATTAGATGATATGAGGTCTATCCTATCTCTCTTGATATGATCTTTGTTGGAGTTCAGCTATGGAAGTCGTCTGGTATTTGAAGGAAGAGAAGAAAAAAATCTTTCTCTTCTTTTTCATAATCTTCCTCTCAGATAAATCTTATAATCAAATATTGGTTACTATGTTGGGCACTTAGAACTTTCTGCTTCCTAGAATAGAGGGCAAGATAACTCATCATGTTGAAAACAACTTGGAAGCTGTCATCCCTGAATTAAAAATCATGTGCTGGTTATAACATTCCATTCAGAGTGGGTCTGGGTCATCCCCACTTTTCAATTCCCAGTGACTAGCCCAGTCCAAACCAGCAAGTATTTGTTAAGTGTCTATTATATGCAAGCCACTATATGATGCACAGGGAATTAAAAGACAAAATGAAAAACAGCTCCTGCCCTCAAGAAGTCCACATTCTGCTAGCATAGAATATGTGCTAACTAAATGTAAAAGTGAATTTATTCAACTGAATTATACAACATATACTAATATTTTCCCACTAATGTCTCAGTATGGTGGGGACATGAACCTGGATTCTCTAAGGATATGACAGCAGAGAACAAACTCTGATGGGTCCTATCAAGCTGAAAAGATCTTGAATATGGTCCAGGGACACATTATGTTGTATGTCCTTTGTTCTCAAAGAGGACCAATGACACCATGAAAGTGATATCTTGACTTGCTTCTGAATTGGGATTTAAGTGAGGCAGTCCTACACAAAGTCATTGGTCTATTCTCTCTTCCAGAGTCATCAAACTTTTAGTGGTAAAAATCCAAACAAAAGTCAAGATGACTGGCTATGGCCCAGTGGGTAGCCTTGGGCTTTCTCAGAGACATAATACATCGAACAACCAAGAGTTAGCTGAATTAAATTGGAAGTGCTTTGGAACTAGATGATTTTCTTTTTAACAAAGAAACTTGTGATACAGTATAAAATAGGCTTTGAGTTAAAGAGCTTGGATTTAAATCTTGACACTGCACTTACTGTCACTTCAGACAAATGATTTAAACTATATACCTTAATTTTCTCACCTGTAAAAGGAAGGGCATTTTCAGCTCTAAGTCCATTGTCCTATGGTCTATTAAATATTAAAAAGTATCTTTGTCAGGTCTGGGAAAGGCAGAACCATACCAGATAAAATCACTATTCACACAGTGTTGAAATATATTAATATCGTTAATATGGTACAATATGTAACAGTATTGAAAAACTATGAATGAAGCATTTTTGGGAAAAATCATTAGGATAAATCTTACCAAAAAAGCATAATGACTAAGCCACTGGCAAACTAAACTAGAAACAGGAAATTCTGGATCTTCTTAATAGAGAAAAAACTATGACTGAAAGTATTTGGAGTAAAAATATTTGAAGATTTTCTACACAATAGCAAATAGCAATGGTAGACCCACGGTATGTCAATTCGACTCACTTCAGTTCAAACATCATTTTAAAAAATTGAGTGATGACTATTTGCAAAACGTTGTGTAATATGTTGTTGATATAGCCTCTGTTATACAAATGGTCATTGTATTTCTTTTCACAAGGAGAACTAGGAGAAGTGAGCAAAATAAGAATAGGTGCACGTGCCATCCCCTCCCATCTCTTCTAATCTCAAAAGTATATGGAAGACAATTTGGAGATTAGTGAGCCAAGATAAGTGTTACAAGGGTTTTGCTTTTATTTTTTCCCAAATGGAATGAGTGAAATGATGAAAAAAAGTAGATTTTTCTTAACTAATTTTAAGTAACCATGGCCAGTTTCCAGTCTTATTTTGTTATTTTGAAAGAACAATTTTATTCATCTTCCATGAGTTTCTCATCCTCTAGATGAGAAAACTGAAACATGAAAAAAGTTATATTAGTGCCTTTAAAGCAAGTGTTCTTAACCTTTTTTATGTGTCATGCACTCCTTTGGCAATCTGATGAAGGCTAGGGAGCCCATCTCAGTATAATGTTTTGAAAACATATATGGAATATTATTGTTCTGTAAGAAATGACCAGCAGGATGAATACAGAGAGGCTTGGAGAGACTTACATGAACTGATGCTAAGTGAAATGAGCAGAACACTTCGACAACGATATTGTATGAGGATGTATTCTGATGGAAGTGGATTTGACAAGAGACCTAACTGAGTTTCAATGGATAAATGATGGACAGAAGCAGCTACACCCAAAGAAAGAACACTGGGAAATGAATGTGAACTATTTGCATTTCTGTTTTTCTTCCCGGGTTATTTTTACCTTCTGAATCCAATTCTCCCTGTGCAACAAGAGAACTGTTCGGTTCTGCAAACATATATTGTATCTAGGATATACTGCAACATATCTAACATATACAGGACTGCTTGCCATCTAGGGGAGGGGGTGGAGGGAGGGAGGGGAAAAATTGGAACAGAAGTGAGTGCAGGGTAAAAAATTACCCTGGCATGGATTCTGGCAATATAAAGTTATTATTAAAAAAAACATAAAATAAAATACACAGGTTAGAGTTTAGAATCAAAAACATTTGTCAAGCACTTGTTGTGTTCCAGGCACTGTGCAGAACACTGGCAATCCAAAGAAAGGCATGAGTAAATCTCTTCAAGTTGCTCACAATCTAATGGGGATGACAATATTAGAAATAAACTGAAAAGTGGTGGTGGAAGGGGTGGTTAGGTGATTGGAAGATTTGAGAGTTTTTAGAGCTTATTTCATCTTTCAAAATGATGATTTTCTGCAGACCACAGAGTCCAGAAAACAAAAGAGAAGGTGAATTTTCTGAGAAGTCTTCTTATGTGGTGGAAGATCAGGGAAGAGGTCTTCTATGTCTCCCGGCTCCACCTCCAGTTGGAGGAAGGAGGGAGAAACTTAGGGCAGAGATCACTGAAGAAGTGTTTCAGAGTTGTTTTCCTCTTGGAGAATGACGAATTTCTGGAGATCATGCAGTCAGGATGGGATTTTTAGGTGAGGTGAATTCCCAAAGAGCCTTCCTTACAAAGGAACCAATTATATTGAAATCCAGTTATTGGAATATTGGTATAATAGGAGGTGCAGTGCATGTACAGACCTTATTGGCTTACTCAGCTGATACAACCTCTCCACATGGAGGATGCTGAGGAGATGGCATTCCAGTATAGAAGGAGAGACTGTGGACCATATAAAGGCATTCAGTAACTGGTTCCAGTCATGTAATAATACAGTGTAGTGCATAGAGTACCAGCCCTGATGTTAGGAGGACTTGAGTTCAAATATGGCCTTAGATATTTAACATGTCCTAGCTGTGTGACCGTGGCCAAGTCATTTAACCCCAATTGCTTCAGCAAAAAAAAAAAAAAAAAAAAAAAAAAAAAAAAAAAGGATAAACAATACAGTGACTCTTTAACTTTAACAGTGTCAATGATATTAAAAAAGGTTTGTAAGTTTTAGCTACTTTGTTTTTGCTTCTTTAAATTCTAGGAGAACTCAGCACCTCATGGTGTCTAGTGATCATCCATGATATTAAGGGAGTGTAGTTTCATGACTTAAATATTCCAAAATGCAATCATGAAGGTATTTCAGCATCAGGACGTTCCAAAGTCTGAATTCTAGACTGTTTGTTGCAGCAAATCCAGCATCAATGTCTAAGGAGAAGGGATTGATCTTTGGAAATAATCTTTTTTTACCTATGCCAATGAAAGATGTAATGAATTTTTAAAATTTGAGACACATTTTCTGGAAAACTTAATCATTATATTAACAATGCCAGCATTCTTAAAAAATGGTCATTTGGCCATCTCTCTCTTAAACCAAGGACAATCAAGGTGGTGGGCTCATCACTTATATGTCCGTTGGAAGAGGAGGTATTCATCATTTGGGGTGAATAACTTATGGTATATGAATGTAATGAAATACTATTGTTCTATAAGAAATGGTGAGGAGGCCGCTTTCAGAAAAGCTTGGAAAGACTTATATGAACTGATACTGAATGAAGTGAGCAGAACCAGGAGAACATTGTACACAGCTATAGCAAGATTATGTGATAATCAACTGTGATAGACTTGGTCTTTCTCAGCATTGTGGTGATACAAGACAATTCCTTGGGATAGAAAATCCCACCTGCGTCCAGAGAAAGAACTATGGAGATTGGATGTGGACTGAAGTATTATATTTTCTCTGCTGTTTTTTTTTTCTTTTTTTTCTCATAATTTTTTCCCCTTTTTGTCTGATTTTTCTTGTACAACATGACAAATATGGAAATACATTTAATCTTTAATCTTGTCAGATTACTTGCTCTCTTGGGGAGGAAGAAAGTGAGGGAAAGAGGTAGAAAAACTTGGAATGCAAAATCTTACAAAAATTAATGTTGGAAATTAATTTTATGTGTATTTTGGGGAAAAAATCTTATTGAGAGGGGGAAAAAGAGGAATATGGGGTATTCCCAAGATAGTAATCAAATGTTATTGGCTAATAATTGAGATTATTTCAATGAGGGCTGAACCTATTTAAATGAATTGT
This sequence comes from Antechinus flavipes, assembly GCF_016432865.1. NCBI lineage: Eukaryota > Metazoa > Chordata > Mammalia > Dasyuromorphia > Dasyuridae > Antechinus > Antechinus flavipes. The sequence goes on along the minus strand of NC_067402.1, from coordinate 66,011,527 downwards.
TTCATTTACTTCTAAATTATCACCCCTCCCCTATCTTGGGCAATCTATTCAAACAATATGTCCCTACCCAAATATGAGTGGAACATAATGGCATTCCCACTGGAGAGAGAAGAAGGTTAACTCAGCATTCAGAATCTGAGTTCTTGAAATGAGGATAAAACAAAAAGAGAACTCTGAATCTCCCTGATTCATTGGCTATTAATAATTGTTTCTCTCACGACTTATTCAATAGTGATGCTACCTTAGGATATGAACTTGGTAGGACCATTACTATGTAGGGACTAAGCTAAATTATGAAACTAATTCCTTCTCCCCAGACTGAGGTGGTATACGGAAGATTATGCTCTGCAAGGGGTATACTGAGGAAAATATTTGTACATTTTTTTCTTGCTGTAACTTTGAAGTAAAAATTTCTTAATAAAAGTTAAATGGTGCTAAGTGAGTCAATGAAATTGGGGTACTTATCACTAATAGTTAACAAAAAGGGGAACAGAGACAGTAAAAGCTCAAGTTGATGGCAGCAAAGTCTTCAGGATTATCCCTTGGAACCCATCTAGCTCTAAGAGCAGGGGGGTGGGGCTGGGGCAGAGTGACATGTTGCATCAAAGAAACAAGTCCATAGCTACAGGTTAAGAACTCCTATCCTAAAGCAATGGTCAGCTGGTCCATTGGTATGTTTCTAATGCAGTAAAATGTTATGGCTGTCATTTTTGTTTTTTTTGTGCTTGTTTTGATCCTTTTTGCAGAATCAATATAAATAGTGTCCTAATTCACCCCTGCTTTACTACTATCACTATAGAACCATCTGGTAGACTACTGAAGAGATTGGATTACAATAAAGATTTATGAAGAAATGTTTATTCCAACCATTAACTGTAAGGAACTGAGGATGCCTTCTCAAATTAGGCAGTTTTTGATCCCAGAGTTCCAAGGTCTCCATTTTATCTTATCTACTTTGAGGAGAGGCTTCTTTTCATTTCTCTGAAACTTTGGGAGTCCTGGTAAGGACAAGAGATATTGGAGTGGGGGTGGGGGCAATGGATAAGGACTACTGACAGCAAAGGTGACACTGGGGAGGGGGCTAGGAGTGCTGACAGTCAATTCTTGGAGTGAGGAAGGTGATATCTGCTACTAGCTGTATTGCTCATCCAAGCAAACTTTAAAAAAATAAAGCCTGTTCTAGTAGAAATATGATGGCTAGAGCAAGCTTTGAAATCAACCATGTAAACCTACTAGCTTGATCAGTGGAGCCTCATCTACTGACTGGAGACCTCGGTCCTAAGGTATATCTGCTATATTCCTTTGTGTCATTTGTATAATTAATTCTCTGGGTATCCCTTACTTCTTTGTTCATAAACCATGATTATAATAATAAGGGATATTCACCCCAGAACTGCAGATCCTCTACGGATATGAAAATGGAAAATAGTGATACATATATAGTGCAGTACAAATGAAAGAAAGAGATAAAAGAAAACAAGAACAACTAAACTTGTGTTTTCAAGGAGGTGGATAAAGAGAGAGAGAAAGAGAGGAAGAGAAGAAGGAAGGGAGGGAGGAGAGGGAGACACACACATACAGAGGGAGAAAAGGAACACAGAGATAGACACATAGAAAGAAACAGAGACAGAGAAGAGAAAGAGAAAGAGAAAGAGAAAGAGAAAGAGAAAGAGAAAGAGAGAGAGAGAGAGAGAGAGAGAGAGAGAGCGAGAGCGAGAGCGAGAGCGAGAGCGAGAGCGCAGTGGGTAAGAGTGTTGGACTTGGTAAGGAAAAAAAGACCCAAGTTTGAATCTTGCCTCAGACCTTTACTAGTAAGCATTGTATGATCCTTGGCAAGTGACATAACCTCTCAGCTTTTAGTTTTAACTATTAAATGGGGTTGTAATGAGAACCAAATGAGATGATATATATAAAGCACTTTTCAGACCCTAAAGTTTTATGCAAATACTAGCTATTATAAAACCTCCACATTAAAAAGTATGTCCAAGCCAAAGATGTCTTCATTTCTCTCTAGGTTGCACTCTTGACTCTCCAAACTTTCTTTATCACACCTCCACATAATCATTTCTTCCACTCTTCTCTGGCTCTGCTTCTCAGTTTTTTTAAAATTTTCTGTATTGTATTCTCCAATTAGAATGGAATCTTCTTGAAGGCAGGACCTGTTTTTCTTTCTGCTTGTATTTGTATTTCCAGTGTTTAGCACAATGCATGTACATAGTAAACACTTACTAACAACTTGTTGATTTGACTTGAATGGATCCAAAGAATTAAAGATTGCTAATGGGAATGAGTCAGGGAAAATGTCTGTATGAAAACACATGACAGAGAGATATCCAGCTATAAAAGTTTATTTGTTTTTTTCTCATCCTGACTCATCAGCTTTCATAGGGTTTCCAGCTGCAAGACAGTACCATTCAGGGATGTAGGAACATGACTGTGAAGTAGGAAACTTCAAAACAGAAGGAGGTGAATTTTAAATAACAACAACAAACGATCTGGGAGAGAAGCTGACTGATTCATGGGGTCAAGATTTAGGCAGCAGGAAACCAGGGCTAAAAGGACTTTGTAGTGGCTCAGGAGGTCAAAAATGGGCCATGAATCCACTGTATTCCATTTGGAACTCAGTGGGGGCAGATTTTATCTTCTCTGTATGAAAGCATCCCTTAATATAGAGATATTCTAGAGTATTGGCTAACGCAATGAACTTGAGGTTAGGGAAAGTTCAACTCAAATTCAACTTCAGACACTTAGTAGCTATGTGATACTGGACAGGTCACTTAAATGTTGTCAAACCTCAATTTCTTCATCTGTAAAATAGATGTAAAAATAGAAATTTCATAAGTATTTTTTAAAATTTCCCTTTAAAAAATATGAACATAACAAATATGAGCTCTTCAGTAAACAAAGACCAAAAGAAATAGAATGTATCTGAAGCCGTGTACTTCTTCTTCTTCTTCTTCTTTTTTTTAATTAAAGCTTTGTATTTTCAAAACATACGCATGGATAATTTTTCAACATTAACCCTTGCAAAACCTTGTGTTGGAATTTTTTCCCTTCTTTTGTCCACCTCCTCCCCTAAATGGGAGTAATCCAATATATATTAAACATGGTAAAAATATATCTTAAATCCAATATAGGTATACATATTTATATAATTATCATGCTGCACAAGAAAAATCAGATCAAAAAGGGAAAAAAAATAAAGAAAACAAAATTCAAGCAAATAACAACAAAAAGAGTGAAAATGTTATGTTATGATCCACATTCACTTTCCACAGTTTGGGTACAGATGACTTTCTTCATCTGGAAGATCACAAGATCATTGGAACTGGATTCAGTCATTTGTTGTTGAAAAGAGCCATGTCCACCAGAATTGATCATCATGTAGTCTTGTTGTTACCATGTATAATGATCTCCTGGTTCTGCTCATTTCACTCAGCATCAGTTCATTTATCTCCAGGCCTCTCTGTAATCATCCTGCTGATTGTGAAACCATATACTTCTGTAGCTGCAGTATTTTCTTTTTAATTTAACTTAGAAATAACAAAAGTGACCTCTTTGTATACTCCTGAACTTTTTTGTTTTCTTTTGAATGTTTAAAAATGTTTAATGATATTCCATTCGAAATCTCTATTACTATTCACTAATACTCCCTTTTGCCTTGTAAGAAGGTAATTTAGGTCAAAGCACTTAATACATTGATAGGTATTGACTATATCTTTAAATATGCTGCTTGATTTCTAGTTTATCACCTCTGCCAAAAGGCAGATGGCCTATGTCCCCATCAATCCTTTGAAATTATTATGGCTTGCTGTCTTGATCAGAATTCTGTAGATGTTCAGAATTATTTTCCTTCATATTAATGTGGTCTTTTACGAATTTTATAGCTTTTTTGTGAGGATCAAAGAATATAGCATATGTAAAGCAATTTTCAAAACTTAAAACACTAGGTAAACTAACATGTTATTTATTGTTTATAGTTGCTTATGAATATCCCACAGAATTTTGAAGGCAGAATACATTCAGTTGTGTGTTATAAATATATAAGAAAGAAAAAGTAGATAACTCATGAGCATAATTGTTTTAGATTATATCTCCAAAAATTCTGAATTAGACGATATTATCTGTCTTCAGCCATTTTTACACTTAAGCCTTATGGTACAGATGAGGATCTAGTCTATTTTTAAAGATTTCCCAGAAAATGATATAGCATTACCAGCCTCCTCTCCCCCCCTCCCTCCCCCTCCAGTAGTCACCCATTCCAGAGTTTAATAATCCTCTATGGAATTTTTAAGCTTCACACTACCTAAATTCTCCCATGTTGCTATCTAAGCCCATTCCCTCATATCCTATCCCCCATGGAGATAGGGAATAGGAACAGCTGGTCACCATCCTTCCTGTTATAGTATTTCATATACTTGAAAAGCATTACCAGGTCATCTCACAAGTTAAATAATGTCAATTCTTTTCATCTTTCAGGATAAGAAATATTTTTTCTATTTCTGTAACTATAATTTTCTAGAGTTTTGTCCTGAACTGTGTCTTCTAGTCTTTCGCTGTACACAGCTTATTGATGGTCTAATTCAGTTCTAAATATAATGGGAAATTTGCCTCATGTTCCCTTTATGCTTTCAGCAACATCTTTCCTACTCAGACATCCTCACCTATGCTTACTATTATCTCCTCACTATTCTGAGTCTTTTTGTATGGGGTCCTGTTCTCAAATGTTTGATGTTGATTAATATTGATAGAAGTAACTAGTTGGTACAGTGGTTAGAGTTCTGGTCCTGAGATCAAATCTAGCCTCAGACACTCTGGGGAAGTCAATTAGCCTCTGTTTGCTTCAGTTTCCTGAATTATAAAATGGAGATAATTAAAGCACCTACTTCCCTTTATTGTTGTCAGCATCAAATGAGAAAATATTTGTAAAGTACTTAGCAGAGGGCCTGGCACATAGGAAGTGCCAAACAAATGCTAGCCATCATCATCATCATCATCATCATTGGCTTATTGTCCCTCCTTTAATGGGGGGGGGAATCAAAACAAAAAGACCCTTCAGAATGTCAAAGAACAGATCTGTCACTATGCTAGTCAGAGAAAATATCAGAAGGCAATTAGGTATTTTTTTAAGAACAAATTTACTTTGAAATCTTTTTGCATTTTAAGTTATAGTATTATGTTGCTGATTATGATTGTCCATTAAAATATTAATTTTCCCCCTCTAATGTTGACATATAAAATCAATTCTTGCATTTTATGTCTTTATGATTATGGATTAGTTAACTTCATGCTGTTCTATGACTGTAGCCAGGAATCTAAAAAAATGACTTTTACTTGTCTTGAGAACATTAATGGAAGTATAAATGGTTCAGGTCTAATTCACCACTACTATTAGCAAAATGTCACCAAGTAAATATTCCATTTATTCTGGAAGTTTCACCTTTGTATATGGAAAAGACAGTATATATACACACATACATACATATATATATATACATAATCAGAATTTTATATAATTATGTATCTGCCAGAATATATAATCTCTCTATATAATATATGATACATCTATATAAATATTTTTGTACATATGCACATGTCAATTATTTTTTAAAATGTTATTGTTGTTGGCCCTTCATTCTTGAAGAGGACTAATGACATTGTGAGGATCATGTCTTGATTTGTGAGTGAATTGGATATGAATGAGACAGAGCTATACTCTCTCCTTCCTTTCTAAGTGATGAATTCAACTTTTTGCCTTACTGGTCTTTGTTCATTTCTGGTGACTTTAAATTGGAAAAAAATTAGATAATAGAGCTAGAAGATAGATACTTTAGATAACATCCTGAGTTTTTGATTTTGAGCCCATAAACTTGTTATTTAAAAAAAAATGACAACTGTATTTCAATATAATCAACAATCATTCAATATTTATTAAGTTCCTATTATTTGCCAGGAACTGTATTAATATGAAAAAAGAAAAACAGCCCCTGACTTCGAAAAGCTTATAATCTAATGAGCGAAGACAACACAAAAGAAAGCTGAAAAATAAGAATTGGAAGGGGGCAGTGAAGGGGGAGAGGAAGGTATACAATGAAAGGAATCAATTAGACAAGTCCTAAAGTGTGCAGCCAGGTGAGAAATGAGGAGAATATAATTATTTTCCTTTATAATTCTATGTATATGCTACATATTTTATTTATGTATACTACACCTGGGAAGGGGTTTATAGGCTTGATCAGACTTCTAAAGGGATCCATGACACCTAAAAGACAACACCTAACCAAATCCAGTTAGTTGTAGTAATACAGTATCTGAAAAAAGACATGAATGACTCAATAAGCATTTTTAAGTACCTATTGTGTGGCAGGCACTGATAAGTATATATATTAAAAAAATTTTTTTTAATTTCAAGGAGCTTTCATTCTATCAGAGGAGATAATGTGTACATATAAAAAATAGATACAAAACATACAAAAGAGATTAATTTTTTTTGCTTGATTAAAAATGAATTTCCTTATAGAATCTTGTAATAAGAAACAATTACTCTTGAGAAAGGTCACAACTTGGTGTGACTCAATTAACCAGAATGCTTTTCTCATGTTAGGAGGGATCATGGTCATATGGAGGAGCAGGGGACCAGGAGTCAGAAGCATTTTATTGTAGCTGTCTTTTAGCTGTGTGATTTTAGTAGTCAATATCTGGGGAAAATAGTTGTGTTGAATGAGTTTCTATGAGGTAAAAGCATAGGAAAGACTAACTTTTCAGTTTTTCCTGAGTTGTCCTTCCCTTTTGTCCTTGTAACCATTTTAAAATCTCATGACAATCTGGTTTGTCCTTTTGCTTAAATGTTAACATCACGAGCTTCTTGGGCAGGGTCTCCAAAATGGGCGTTCTCTACCTAAAAGCATTCTTTGCACTCATAGATGATGAATCACAATCATGGGAAACCAAATACCATTGTTTGGGGATTTCCCACTGCAGCAACTGAAAATGTTATACAAATACCACTTGTCCTCCCTTAGGATCATGGGACAAAACTGATGGTGTTATCTGTCCATCTTTTGGTGAAGAGATTAAGATAAAAAGAAAGTAAAAGAACTTTCCTCAAGTCCAGAAATGAATCCTTCTTTTCCATAGGATTGATTTAATTTGACATGATAGGAAGATTAGGTAGTCAAAGTCACAATCCCAAAATGCCACAAGTAGTTCTTAGATAGCCCATCGATTTATGTCCAGGAAGGACAGGAAAAGAGGTCTTAGGGCACCTCTATAAAATGGGAATGTTGACAACTATACCTGTTCCATTGGATAGGATTGCAAAATTAAGTGTGAATACTTGGATGTATTTTTTAAGCCGGTAAAAGCAATACAAAATGTTATGGTATTATTAATTATAACAATATCCCAGTTATTAACAGTAATAACGAACAAGCTGAAGAAGGATTGTTCATTAGAAAGAGAAAACGCCAAAGTTCCATATTATCTCATTATTAAGGGGAAACCAGAGTCTAATGTAATAGTCAAATAATGAGTTAGGTTGCCCCCTGGGATCCAGTTCTCATTTCCTTTTTGCCAGATACTTAGAACTAAATCTGCTTAAATCTCCTATCCTTGTTAAGATATAGTAAATGATCTAAATCAAAATTATCAGCATATGCATATGCAGACACACAAATATATTTAATGATCATTAAAGATTATATATATATATAAATATATATGCACAGGTACTATAATTGTCCCTCATTGTTCTTATTGATGAGTTAACAGTAATAATAATAATAATGATAATAATTATTATTATTATAGCTAGCATTTATATGGCACAGTAAGATTTATAAAGCTATATTCATAGGTTATCTCATTTGGATCCCATAACTACCCTGCAAAGTAGGTTCTGTAATGATCCCTGTTTTCAGAAGAGGAAACTGAGGCAAATAGGATTAAGTGACTGGCCTGGAGTCAAACAGCTAGAATCAGAATGGGAACTCGGATCTTCCTGATTCCCGACTTTACAGTCAGCTAACTGCAATGATGGCATTCCTGGTGCCTCACCCAATGGATCAGAGGCCAGTCACTACTGAAAGCTTCATTTCAACATTGATGATCTCAATTTGAGGCAGGAACTCCTTGTCTTATCCTGGGTGGCTTGACAGGGTATTGAGGATGACTAATTTATAGCCAGTTCATGCACTTGTGTTACACCCTTGGATATATAGGAGACAAGAGACACAGGAGCACAATGAACAAGAGCCAGAAGGTCAGACACAGAGAAACTGATGAGGCATACATGAGCTTAGTTTCCTGTTGGGAACCCTGTTTAGCCATTGTCTCCTCCAGTGAATTGTGGCTATCAGGGGATCATGTGCTCTAGGGCAGGGCTTCTTAAACTCTTTCCACTTGTGACCCTTTTTCACCTGAGAAATTTTTATGTGACTTCAGGTATATAGACTATAAAATGGATATACAAATTAAACATTTACTGATAACAAATCATAATTTCACAACTTCCCACATGGTGTTTTTAAGGGTCTCCCTTTAAAATTTAAGGGAGAAAAAAATTTAAGAAGCTAGGCTCTAGGGAACCAAGTACATGTGTTTTCAACCAATTGATCTTCATCCAATCTCCCAACTCTTCCATCTTCTTTCCTCCTCCTCATCTTCTCCTCTTTCTCCTCCTTCTCTTTTTCTCTCCCCCAGCTCCTCTCTCTTTTCTGTCTGTCTCTGTTTCTCTTTCTCTTTGTCTCTGAGCAAGCTCCCTAGAGATAACTATGAGGGGCTACACTCAAAGAAGGAACACTGGGAAATGAATGTGAACTATTTGATTTTTGATTTTCTTCCTGAGTTATTTTTACCTTCTGAATCCAATTCTCCCTGTGCAGCGGGAGAACTGTTCAGTTCTGCAAATATGTATTGTATCTAGGATATACTGCAACATATTTAACATATATAGGACTGCTTGCCATCTTGGGGGGGGGGGGGAGGGAGGGAGGGGAAAAAACGAAACATAAGTGATTGCAAGGGATAATGCTGTGTAAAAATTATCCTGGCATGGATTCTGTCAATACAAAGTTATTATTAAATAAAATTAAATTTAAAAAAAAAAAGAGATAACTATGAGGGCTAAAACAAAGTTCTCAGCACTGGGACATTGATAGTAAAAAACCGGGCATGCATTTTACACCAGTAAGGTTTATCCCAACCAGAAAAAGGTTGACATCATTCTAATATGATAAATTTAAAATGGGGTAGAGGACAACTCTTAAAGTTAAAGGAATTCTTAATTACTACACCTAGAAAAAGGCCTAAACAAACCATCAGAATGATTAGTAAAGAAAAGGGTACTAGATACAAGCCATAGCTTCTTGAACATCAAGTACCATTTCTGTATCCCAAGGAGATCATAAAAGGACAGAAAAAGACCCACATGTACAAAAAGTTTGTAGCAGCATCTTTTGTGTAATGGCAAGGAACTGAAAATTGATTGGATGCCCATTAGTTGGTGAATGTTATGGTCTGTGAATGCAATGGAATATTATTTTCTATAAGAAATGATCAGCAGGATGATTTCAGAAAAGCCTGAAAAGACTTATGTCTACTGATGCTGAGTGAAGTGAGCAGAACCAAAAGAATTTTGTATGCAATAACAAGATTATATGATGATCAACTGTGATGAACTTGGTTCTTTTCAACAATGTAGTGATTCAAAGTAATCCCAATAGACCTGGGATGGAAAATGCTATCTGTATCCAGAAACAGAACCATGGAGACTGAATTTATGGGTTGAAGCATAGTATTTTTTTATCATTTTTAGGTTTTTTTCTTAAGTTTTTTTCCATTTGGTCTGAGTTTTCTTGTACAACATGACAAATATAGAAATATGTTTAAAAGAATTGCACATATTTAATATATATCAGATTACTAGCTATCTTAGGAAGAGGGAGGTAAGAAAGGGAGAAAAAAATTAAAATACAAAGTCTTACAAAAATGAATATTGAAAACTATCTTTAAATGTATTTGAACAAATTAAAATACTATTAAAATATATATACATACATATATACATATGTATATATATACACACACACACACACACACACATATTTGTGTCTAATGGTTAGCCACCTCTAGGGTCAGAGGAAAAAGGAGGGAAAAAAATTTACATGATAACTTTATTATATATTGAAAAGGAATAGCAAGTTATATATAATAGATTTGCAGTTTTCATGTGCAATCATCTTTTTAAAAAAAGTTATACTATGTTATGGAAATGTTTGTTTTATTCTATAAATTATAATAAAATAAATAAAACATAAAAAGATATACCAATCAATCAATTAGAAAGATCAGGATGCCATGATTTTAAGTTTTGATAGGGCACATGGAGTAAAACAGAAAGTAGCTGTGTAAACTGAGGGAGTTTTCCACAGAGAAATAGGGATAAGATAGTGATATTCTGTCTATCAAAAATTTTGCCTCTTAAAAACTATTCTAATTCCTAGCCAATGATTAAGAATCAGGAAATCTAAACTCTAGTAGTCTACCAGTAATATCTGTGTGACTATGGTGCAAATCAATTAATCTCTTTCTGGTTCAGTGGTAAGAGAGGTACAATAACATTTTCTCTACTCAATTCATAGGATTGATGTGAGCCATCTGTAAAATGGGGCAGCTGGCCTAGATGATTTTGAAGCTCCTTTCTGTCTAAATCTCATTATTCTATGAACAAATAAAATAGCGAAGCACTTAGATACTAGATTCAGTGTAACTATCATATGCTATATATATGATATAACTGCTTCTTTATGAAAACAAAATTCTAGGAAGAATCTGACAAAATCCTCTGAGAAAAGTAGATATACTTCTTGATATTTGTTGATTTAGATACAAAAGTGGACCTGGGGAAGCTGAAGGACACAGGCCAAAGGTTTATGGATGACTCAAATACTATCTCGTGCTTGTTGATCACAAATACTTTTTATTAAAGGAACATCAGAAGAGTCTAATGACAAATGACAAATACCTAGCAACATCATAAAAATGTAAATTTTTATCTTTATATTAAAAAAATTAGCTACTGGACATAGAAATCATTTCATAATCAACTATGCAGCTATGTCAGTTCATCTATTGGTTAAAAGTCAATTTGAGGAAATAAAATTATGACCCTGTGTACAATTATAGCAGCTATCAACAAGTTGTTAAACTTTGGAAAATGGCAAATGGACAAAACTTTAGGAGGGGACATGGACAAGAATTCCACACAACGGGCAAGCAAAGATGAGTTTCTATTTTCATTGCTGGAAAACTCCAAATCAGTGAAACCACAGATACATTTAAATGAAACAAAAGACATTTATTCTGCTCTTCAGAACCTCTTGGAGAGCTTTAGCAGATGCCATACAGAACTAAAAGAATCCATAAGTCACTTCATCCAGTAAACGCAATCTTCTCACCACACACAGAGAAAGTAGAGGAAAACACTGTTAAATATAAGGTCATTTGCAAAACCATTATGGAGAAGAAGGATGGAAAACTGAAAAAAACATTGCCTCATAAAACTGTAAAAAGAAGGAAAGATGACTCTACAGAGGATGAAACCATGCTGGGTATATGTGGAGTTTATCTTCAGAGCCTTTATCAATTAAAGTAAGAAGGCAAAAAAAAATTAGGTGGCAAAGAGAATAGAACATAGGGCCTGGAGTCAGGAAGATCTGAATTCAAATGTAATTTCAGACACTTATTAATTGTGAACTCTGATCAAGTCACCTAATTCTGCCTCAGTTTTCTCATCTGTAAAATGAGTTGGAGAAGGACATGACAAATCACCCTAGTATCATTGCCAAGAAAACCTCAGCTGAGGTCCAGAAGGGAAACAAAGCAATATGAAATGGGCCACTGACACTTAAGAAGATAAAGTCAGAGAAAGCAACTGGACCTGATAACAAGTAAAGCCAATCTGGAAACAACATCATGTTAAGGTTAAATAGTGAATAAATTTTGAGATATCTCAAAAAAGACAAAGTTTAAAATGAAAGGAAAAGGGGATCAACCTTATGTTTTTATTTTATTACGGAATTGTGATTTCATTGGTGGAATAGAAAAACTGATATCATAATGATGATGCATATGACATGCAGTCTTAAAGAGTTACCTGGGCAACGAGGGGTTAAGTGATTTGTCCAAGGTAACTCTGCAAGTATATGTGTGTGTGTGTGTGACATGAACCTAGGGGTGTGGGTGTGTGGGGTATGAGTGAATGGTATGTGTAAAGATAGGGAGGAGAGGAGAGAGAAAAACAGAGACAGAGAGAAAAAGAGAAAGAGACAGAGAGGGTGAGAGAGAGACAGAGACAGAATTGGAGAGGGAGGGAAACAGAGGGGAGAAGGACAGAAAGAGAAACAGACAAACAGTAAAGAAAGACAGTAAGTAAATGCTAAACTACTTAAAGGTATCTGTGACCTCATTGATTTGGGGTTTTTTCCAACAATGAAGATAGAAACTTATCTGTCTGCCCATTATGTGGAAATTGGTCTACCGATTACATAGCCGTACACCTAGCATTCCCCTCCAGTCACATGGCCTAGCCATCCCTTCTCTTCCTCCTATCATCAAGTTATCCCGGTTCCTTCCAGTTTCTTATTGGTCATATAGCAGCCTGCTCAGATCCACCATGTACCTTTCCTTTGCCCTTTGAATTATATCAATATATCAATAAATATCAGTAACTCTTGGTAGGGGCATCTCATATCAGTTAAAAAGAGCTGATTGTTAAATTTCAGTAGGAGTATTTGTATCTCATCATCGAATACTTCAAATAAGTCAGGACTTGATCAAATAAATTGGACATGATTTATTGTTTTGCTGATGTGTCTAGACTTAAGAAAGTGATGGAGAAAATGATATTCATGTAGATGAAATATAAAAGTGTCATGTATAAACATATTCCTCTGGAGAGTAAAAATTAAATTTAAATGATAAACATTTACTAGCATACCTCTTAAGCTTACCTATATGTCTACTTTTTTTAACTCAATAAAATCTTTATGAGAATGGTCCAAGAATACTGTGATAAAATGCTTGATGAAACTTTGAGAAGGGCACAATCAGATTTCTGCAGATTTTCTACAGCAGAACACTTTCTTGGCAGTGAAAAAATATGGAAAATATGGGATGTCAGATTTTTTATTGATTACCCCCCAAAATGGAATTAACTTGCTAGGACAAAATTCAGCCCTAAAATAGCCTCCTTAATAAAGTAACTTGTATGCATATATTAAAATTATACAAGATTCCACAATAGCTATAACTTTGTTCAATAACCTACTGGGAAGTGCTCTCAATTTAGAGAATGCTACTGAATACTACTCCCTGTTAGTGATGCTTGAACAACATTATTGAAGGGCTTTGATTTTATTTTGCATGACATACAACCTATTGGGATAAAACTGTTAGGCAATTTTTTTTTTATTTTGAACCATTTAGAATTCCCTTGTTCTTTTGTGGCCACCTTTGAATCAAAGTTATTGAGTAAATAGTAATCCCCTTGTTTACCTAAGGTGTTAATCACTACAGGACATTATGAGTCACAAAGTCCAAATAGAAGAAGGATTCCATTTAGAGGTTAAGATTTTCCCAGGTGCTTCCGTTTGCAGATGATATTGTGCTGATTATACCACATAATCAGGTCATCCTCAATGAAATTAATGGAAATCTAGAAGAAAACTGGCATAGTCACCCACATTGGAAAAAGGAAGTAGACTGAAGAATACAGAACATATAAATTATGACATGAAGTTGGATGAGCAATTCATTGAATTCATCCATTTTGGACTATTATCTAGGACAGACTCTAGAGATTGACAATGAACTAAGAGACTACTTTATGGATTGCATTTGGGGAATCATGTAACACTTTCAGTGATAATAATCTTCACACTATTGCATAAAACTATTTTTTAATATCAATAATCCTCTGATGATGTCAAAGAGATGTAGACTAAAAGGTGACCCAAAAGAGCAATGCAAAAGTATAACATACTGTTGTTATAAACAATGGCCTATGGATGAAAAATGATAGAAAAGACATCATCAAGAATATATGTAACCAGAAAAGGCAGGCTACTCATATGTAAGATTATTTAAGGAAGATGTATAAAAAAAACATGGTTAAGAATAACAAAGAATGAGAAAGTGCAGAAGATCAGTGATCAGCTCTAGTGGAGGGAATATTTCCTGGTGAAGTCCACTGAAGGCTGAAAAATACTCTTATAGAAAATATATTGAAATATACTCTTGAATATTTGATCAGCACATTCATTTAATCAAATATACAACTTGTTACCTGGTAAAAACACCTCATATACAAATTATTGCTTTTATATTTGACCAGGAAACCAATCCTCTCCAGACTTTGGAAATATCTTTGAATATCTTCTAAGTTCCTGCCTCACAAATAGTAGATTTTTTAATAGCCTGATAAATGCCAAAGAAAGTATATATTCCGTCCCAAATAATATCTCCAATAAAACAGTGAAGGATGTTATTCATTTTGTTTCACCTTTGTTACTGTCCAAATAGAAACTAAAAATATCTTGTACAATGAACCAGGCACTATTATTGTTCAAGAATCATCACTTCTATCATACCCTAAATGGTATCTTTAAAACTTGCTTTTCCAGAGTCATCACCTTTATTTTTAAGCCTTCTACAATGCCACTGGAGTAACGGGGCTAATTTTTTTTCCTGCTCTTTCCAGGGTATGGAAAGATCTTGGGACAGAAATCTTAGTTTGGCCAAAATGCCAGTCCTGATTGGTTAATGATGTAAACAGTAAGTCCCTCCATTTAGGAGAAGGGTCTAGAAAAGAGATTTCTGACACAACCACATTTTGGAAAAGATCCAAGCTGTTAAACATCTTCATGCTAAGTGGCTCACTCTCACTCTGAATTTAATGAGCCATTTCTAGAACTGGATGAGTATTCACAGGCCTGCGACATGAAGAATTGTTCTGAGGACTGATGTATGATGCTTGGCATTCCAGCTGAGCAGACAAAAAAGCAGCAACACTCCATGACTGTCGAAATGATCAACATGTGTTGACAGAAGTTCATTTCAGTTTTATGACTTATTTCCAAACTGCATCCAGTTTGCACCCCATAATATACAAGGTGTACTCCACTGGCCCATTAGCCTGTGAGACACTATCAACTCTTTTTTTTCACTCAGTAAGGTTCTTTCCTTCATTCTGGGAAAGAAAGATTCCTGTGTTCCTTTGAAATTATGAGTGGACGATTAAGCAGTACCAGTTCCTAATAAGGCTGTTCACATTCTCACTGCTACATAATGAAGTCCATGTTCCCTCCGCAAGGAATGCAGGGCTGCAAGACAAACATCTATTTATATGTTTAGTGATAATGGTGTTTATCTACTATTTAATCATTTGTGTAAAGTCTTAGCAAAGCGGGGTGTGGGGAAGGCTCTTGGTAATTATCCTGGTATGAACCATTCACATCCAAAGATACAGAACTGGAAGGTTGGGAACATTACAGTTAAAATAGCATACATATTCTTTATGATACATATTCTAACATAACCTAACTATTTTGAGGATGAAGATAAGGTGCATTAGCAAGTTTGATTAATGAGTGAGATAATCTTGAGATGGTGTTAGCTGGAGATTGAGTTGAGCCTGTCTGGAGACCCGCACTTTGTCTCCTTTTAAAGAGTGGCATTTTATTATATTTGAGGGGAGTGTCCTTCACTATTTGCCCCAGTCTGAACTGAGAGTGGAATGCACTACAGAATAAAAGAGGACCAAGCTGGGACAATGAAACCAGATGAGTCTATGGATAACATGCTGGAATGTTAGACTGAAGCTGGGTTCTGACTTGCCTGGAGGAGTTTGGGGGGCAAAACCCTATTTGGGGATGCCTGGGTTGCTGCTGGAAGCTTCCCCCCCTCCAATTACTTACATTTTTATGAGCCCACAAGTATTTCTGGGGCCCCTTTCATATAAGATTCCTGCATACAGCCTTGGGAGAAAGCTTTTTCAGTCTAACAGAAACATAAATGCAGTGACTATCCTTATTTCTGAAAAAAATAGGAGTAACTCACAGGTCAGGTGGGCTTCCTTGCTTTGTTCTATATTTTAGAACATTCTAGCTTCCTCTAGGACTGAACTCAAGAGTCTACTGTCTCCCACACAAGCCTTTTTCCATTCACGCTTCTCTGTGTATTTGGGCTTTTTGTTGTTTTATTTTTTGTTTAGTTTTTTGTTGTTTAGTTGATTCGTAGTGTACTGCTCTCCATGATCCTAACTGGGGTTTTCTTGGTAAAGATACTCAAGCAGATGAGAAAACTGAGGCAAACAGGGTTAAAAAAATTATATAGGATCATACAGTTAGGAAGTTTTGAACTCAACTGGCACTCTATACATCACATCACTAGCTGCCCTTTGTATTTATTTATCTGTAGCTATGTTGTTTCTTCCCAGTAATATGCAAACTTCTTGAGGATAGATACTGTTTCATTACTGACTTTGGATATCTAGCACCTAACCAAGTGTCTCATGAATAAGAAGGTGCATAATAAATTCTGATTGAATTTAATTCAATTCTATTTTTCTATTTGTTCCTCTTCTTCCCCTTGTTCTGGTGCTTTCCTTAAACTGTGAGCTCCTTGAGAGCAGGGATACAGTTTTTGTTCTTTTTTTGGTAGTCCCATTACTTAACACGATGCCTGGTAACATAGTAGCAGTGCTTAGTATAATAAATGCTCATCGACTACCAAAGTATTCAGTTTGTATATTATTTCTAATACTCTATACTCTATACTGTATACTATATAGTACAGTAAATACTATATACTAATATATGTTTATGCCTCTTCTGATAGAGTGTAAATAAGCTCTTTGAAAGCAAGAGATGGCACCATCTCTGTCTAAATGTCTAGGAGCTTAATAAATGCTTGTTGATTATGTTTTCCCCTTATATATACTTCTTTTTCTCTCATGAAATAAAGGAATTGTTTAATTTGGGTTTTAGATATGAATAGCAAATAAATTAATAAGATATTTGACAACCCTTTTGATTTGGAAGTTATATTTGTTTTATTTAGATGAAATGATAATGAATTTAAGACTAGGCAGAACAAAAATTGGTTTAAACTATTTCCCTGAAAAATGCCAAATTTTATGTGAATTATTTTTGAATTATTGTGCTAGTAGCATATTTCAAATACAGAAGAAATTGTTGGCATCAGTAATTCCAGCATTCACTATACTTAGGTCTGTTTCTCATATTTACAGTACATGAATATTTGTGAAAAATGACAAAAGAGGGGTGTGTGTGTGTGTGTGTGTATCTACCCCTTCCTTCACATACTTCTTTAAAAATACAGGGTAGTTATAAAGTCAGTTTTCTAAGACCTAGGAATTGCAGAGGGACAATGTTAATAGCAATAGCTATTCCCACAGACCATGATTTTTTTTTTTTTTTTTGACACTTAGGGTCAGGAAGGATCTATTGGACTTATTTCATAGATGAGGTACCCGTTATCAAGAGGGATCTTAGAATCAGAAATTTAGAACAGGATGGAACCTTGGAAATCATTTCTTCTAAGTCCCTTCATTTTACAGATCAATAAATAGAGGATAACAGAGATGAAAAAGAGGAAGAAAGGAATCAAGGTAACCCAGTTAGGAAAACAGTGTAGAAAGTCAAAAGGCCTGGGTACTTTTTATGATTCTGGCACCAAATGAGAAGTCATGTGGAGGTAGATGATTGACCACTAGTATTGCAGTCAGAAAGACCTTGATTTGAATCTGCTCTGGACATTTATTAGTTTAATGACCCTGTATAAGTCACTTTGGTTTTTTTATGCCTCATTTTCCTTATGTGCAAAGTGAGGGGATTGGACTCAAATCTGTGATCCTATAATCCAAAGCTTATTTAACTGCATGTTGAAATTCTACATGAGGTCTTATAACTGAATGTGGGTATTGTGAAATTATCATTTATTACTTGTATATATATATATATATATATATATATATATATGTGTGTGTGTGTGTGTGTATGTATATATATAATTATATTAATTACATATATGTATTACATATGTTACATATATCTATATAATTATAATATATAATATATATAGTATTATGTGTATACACACACACACGCACACATATATACAAAAATGTATAGAGAGTATATGTTTGATTTGTATACCTATTTTACTTATGTATATACCTAGGGTCTCATCAAAATTTCTGGGGCAAAAAGGCATAGTGAGTGAAAAAATTTAAGAACCCTTGCTAAAGTCCATGAGTTAATGAGAGGAAGCTAATTGCATAGTGACAACAGTGAATCAGAAGACCTGGTTTTGAATCCTGCTTCTAACACTATCTGAAATAAATAACCGTACTTTTCTGAATCTCCGCTTTTCAATCCATAAAAGAGGCACGGCCTGCTGAGGAACCTTCTAGCTCAATGTATAGATAAGTTTCTGTCCAATTCTGGAGAGATCCTTGAACATATCTAAGCATCTATTTTCTCAGCTATGAAATGAGAAGTTTGGACTCAAAAATTCTTAAGCTTCCTTCTAGTGCTAAAATCCTAATCTTTCTGTTTGTAGCCATACTTCCAATCCTGGGATACTTGAAGGAACAGGGCACATTCCTAACAGAAGGCAGCGTTCATGACTACAGGCCCCACCTTGCTGATTGCTGCTGGAGCCCAAGCTTGGACCCCAACCTTGGTAGGACAGCTGCAGTGACATCCTTGAGGAAAGCTGTGACTTTTCTTTCCCAACCTGAGCTTCTTATGAAGTTCAGCCTACTCTCCCCTGAATATTTAATAACTTCCAGTCAATGACTGTTCTCTTTTCTGAATTCTTAGGGCATTTAATATCCCTAAGGTGTACTTAAATCTCATACTTTTCATCTACTGTTCGGACACCTGTATTTTGTTACTTAATATTACATATATCTCGCCTTCTTAACTAGATTATAAATGCCTGGAGGACAAAGATTATTATTATTATTATTATTTGTTTCTTTATTATCCTTAAATCTTCAAACTTTATCCCAAATGATCCTGCTGTAAAATGTGGGAGAGGCATATTGATCTAAAGTCAAAAAAAACAATCTAATTGTCTCAGACACTTATTAAGCTGTGTGAACCTGGGTAGGTCACTTCTCCTAACCTCAGCATGCCTAACTGAGATAATAATAACTGTTACCTTTCAGGAGTGACTTTAAGGAAAAAATGAGATGGAATATGAAAAACCTTTTTCAAAGTTTAAAATACCATATAAACAATAGCTAAAAAAACCCCAAAGTGTATAAAGTCAAAACAAAATTTATGTATCTCATTTAATTCTCAGAAATGCTGTGACATAGGTATTATTATTATCAGCTCCATTAGACACCTGAGGAGTGAGGCCAGGAAAATAAATTGTAAATATTTGAAGTAGAATTTGAACTCAGATTCCTGACTGCTAAGTTCAGCACTTAAGAATATCTGGAAGAACCATACTGCATCAATTGACAATGAAGGTTTATTATTATTATTATTATTAGTTGTAGCAAAGAAAATAGAGATAGGATGGAAATTTTTATTTCAAAGCAAAATTATAGTATTTGTAATTATTCATCTTTAAAGTACATTTGTACAGATAGGAAATTGTGGTAAATGACAAAAAAAATTTATCATATCAATTGTCACATCTGTACTTTCATTTGTTAAGATGGAGGAACTCAAGGTTCTTCCAGTTATCACATGATATGAAGAGGTAGTAGGTGCTATTTCCTTCCTTCCTTTCTTCCTTCCTTCTTCCTTCCTTTTTTTCTCTCCTTCTCCCCTCCTCTTTCTTTATTTCAACAATTGGGATTAAGTGACTTGTCCATTCTCACAGCTAGAAAGTGTTAAGTGTTTGAGGCTGGATTTGAACTCAGGTCTTCCTGACTTCATATTTTATTTTTTTTAAAGAGCGAATGAAAGTTTTTTGGGAAAACTTTTGGGAGCAAGGAGAGTAATAAATCAAACTTCCAATTCAACAATCAAGAGAAATATCTGATTATGGGAAGACATTCTTAGCACAGATCTTACTAGAGTAAATAAATGAGGCAGATAAAGAATTGGACAACAAAAATCTTAAAGACTATCTAAAATAAACAGTAAGTAAAAAGGAACCCAATTCTTTAGTATACAGCAAGACACAGTTCATCAAAAATTTATTAGTATTATAAAGATAGACATTTTGATTATTTTAGTCAAATATTATATTTCCCTTCTAAGAATGATCCTATACTTACAAAACTGAAAACATTTAAACAAATCCATCAGGTGGTCTATTTTCTGTTTCTGATAAAATATGAGAAAGGATGCTTTGCCAACCAGTCCATAAAGATAAACATATTTTTCTAGTTTTATTCTTTATTATTTTATAGTCGTTAAGCCTTTAGATTTATTTCTTTTATTGAATTCAAGGTGATGATGGTTCTATCCATGAGAAAGAAGTGTGTTCACCATCCACTGATAAAAATCTTGGAAAGTTACCCTAAACCACAGAGGAAGCCTTTAAACAATAATAAATTCCCTCAGGAATTTACTATGCTTTTCAATAATTCTCATTATCTACTCTATCATTTGAATCATGGGCCCATGAGTAAAATTTTCCTAAGGGGCCCACTGTGCTGCTTTCAACATGCTCACTCTAGATCCTGGAGGGGAATCGGGGGAGGGCATAGGTAGAGAGAAATATGGAAGACTTTTTTAAAGAATACTAGATACTAGAGGAGTAGGGCAACTTATTAGCAACTTCATATGAAATGTTCCTTTATACAGCTTGCACCCACTTCAAAAGGCCCAGCCTGTGGGAAATGCACAGACAAATCCGATTCAGCCTCATGTTTTAAACTTTCCTTTCACTGATACATCAATAAATCTAAGACAACATATTTTTCTAGAAATAATGAAAGGACTTCCTTCCTTCCTTTTTCTTCTTTCTTCCTTTTCCACCTCCCTTCATTCTTCCCTTCTTTCCTTCTTTTTCTTTCTTAGTAATATATCATATTCTTTTAAAATATTTATCACTTGTAAATAAAATGCTATAATAAAAAATATTTATCATAACAAATTTGCCATTTTTACAAACATTAGTAGCATACAGAGTCCATTCTGCATAATAAGAATCACTGAAATTTGGAGTTTGGGTTCCAACTGGCCTACCTGGTGTTTCCCAACTTGTTTTTCTACCTCACATTTGTGTATTTTTGTCTGGGTTATATTGAATGCCTGGATTGCATCTTCTCATCTTCATAACTTCTTAAAATTCTTTGCCTCTTTCATGGCTCAGCTAAAATGTAACATCCTATGGGAAGCCTTTTCTGCTTTTTCTAACTATTCATGCTCTCTGCTTCAAGTTATATTTTTAAATTTATTTGAATGTTGCACTCTTCCTACATTATTTCCATAGATAAAGTTTCTAGAAGTATGTTTAATAATAGTAGGTAGAGGTATAATCCTTTTTATAAAAAATATATGTATCTATATCTTTATGAGAAAGCTTTCATTATATTCCATTACTTTCATTACTTTCCATTGCAAGTAATCCTGCTCTTAACCTTACTTAGACACACACTTTTAGTCATATCAAAGAAGAGTCCTTTGATGTCTATACTTTTTAATTAAAATTTTTTAAAACATGAATGAGTGCTATATTGTCACAGATTTTTCCTGTATCTATTCAGATGTTCATAAGATTTATGTAGTTTATACGTTGTTATGCTATTTTTTTCTTAATGTTGAACTCTTCTTGCATTCCTGGCATGAAACTTTCTTGACCAGAGTGAATTATTTTCTGGATATATTTCTATAGTCCCTTTGTTAGGATGCCATTGAAAATCCTTAGATGCTATGCCATTTGTTGCATATGTACTCAATAATTTTATTTTTCCATTGTCTGTGGTATCTAAAGCAAAAGATAGCTTCTCTTTTTTCTTTCTTAAAATTACTAGATTTTTAAAACTAATTTTAAAGTATTGAAGTTTCTGCTTTTTTGTAGTCATGGAAAGCATGCAAGATTCTGTTCTATCCCTTCATTTTTCTTCTATATGTGTCTATGTTTTAAACAAGTTTTTTATATGTGATAAATTGTTGTACTTTGAATTTTTTTTAATACATCACTTCATTATCTTCCTTTTTATTGGAGAGTCTTATCCATTCATATTTAGGGATATAATTGTACATTTGTCTTAAAATTTTTTTTTTGAAATATCTTTTCCTCTCCTCTTTTATATTAACATTTAGTTTAAGTGGTTTATTTTACTTACACTAATCTGATCCTAGTCTCATTTGCTCCTTCTCTCATTTCTCTTTCTTCCTTTTACAGCTGATTTAATAATATTGTACCAATTCCTCCTGGCATCCTGTTACATCATCCCATTCTGACTTGCATGGCTTTGATATACAAAGCCGCTTTCCAAGAAATATCACTTTAATTTTACCTCCTTCCTTCTAGGATATGCCAGAATCTAATTTCCCATTCACAGATTCTGGACTTACACATTCCTGCCTAATGATGTATCCTTTAAATTTATTGGGTTTTTAGGAAACAGAAGCTCTGCTCTTATTTTTAACCAGACTATCTACTAGCATGGTTATATAATTCTCTTCTCCACCTCACCCCCACTATCATTCTTATCCAGCTTTCTCTTTATATGGTTTTGGAAGGATCTTCTTCTTGGAACCCTCTTTTTTTTTAGGAATATTAATCCATGAAAAAAGCAATAAGATGCAATAGGAAGTGTTCGATAACTCAAGCCCCAGAGGGCCCTGTCTTATTTCTTCTTTTACCTTTATGCTTAATCTTCCCCTCGCAGCTATGTGTTTTTATCTGAGGTTCTCTGAGTGGGGCCCCAAAAACTGAATCTCTTCCCCATCCCCCTAGTTAGAGATAGTCTAAGAAGCAAAATTCCTGTTTCAAGAAGTTGTTCTCCTGAAATATCAGATTCATAGACTCTGAGTTAGAAAGGATCTTAGAGGCTATTTAATCTAATCCGTATATTTTATGAATAAGAAAATTTAAGAATGCAACAATGAATTAATTTACCCAAAGACACACCTATAATAAGTCATAGAGCTGGGTTTCAAACCCACATTTTCAGAATCCAAACCCAGCAATTTTCTCACTGTATCTCACTTCAAAGGCTTAGGAAGAATATAATCTCTTTGAGTTCACTTTGTCAAAGACATGTCACTGATAATAAATCTCTCTCTAGGGAATAAGGAATAATAGTTTTCTATTAGCAGAAAACTAAGAGCAAACACTGGGAAATAAGGCAATTAAAATAATATCAACTAGATCATTTAAAAAAGGATTATCATTGGTCTTTCATGTAAATCCTAACCCAAATCATGACAGAAAATTAATGAAAGCAGTAAACTGCTGTATGAATCATGGAAAAATGAGTAAGTAAATCAATTGTTAAGTCATTAAAAGAGCAAAGAAAATTTGGAAGCAGCTGCAAAAAGTATTTTCAGATTAGAACTGAAGAATATAAGTTTAAATCTTTCTGTGAAGTAAAAGAGTTGAAAAGAGATAGAGAAATGATGAGGTGCAAATCTGGAGGAAAGCTATTTCAGATAAAGGAAGGTTGAGAAGAGAAGACTTTCCTTCTAAATGTGGAAAGAATGCTGCCTAGAATCTGTCCAGGAAATGCTAACTTCTTGTCATTGGCAAGCAATTAGTTATTCCTATGGAAAGCAATTGCCCCACAACAGTCAATTAGTTCTTCTTCTCTAATGTCAAGGGATTGGTCATCAAGAGAGATTGAATTACACTGCTAGGTGGCACAATGGATAGAGTACTGGCCCTGGAATCAATAGTACTCGAGTTCAAATTTGGCCTCAGATATTTGACACTTATTAGCTGTGTGAATCCTAGGAAAGTCACATTTTTTTCCAATAGTATTTTATTTTCCCACATTTTCATATGTACATCTTTGCATATGTAAAGAGAGTTTTCAACATCCATTTCTGTAAGATTGTATTCCTAATTTTCTCCCTCCCTCTGTTAGTTAGCAAGCAATCTGATATAGGTTAAGCTCATGCAATCCTTTTAAATATTTTTATATTTGTCATGTTGTATAAGAAAAATCAGATCAAAAGGGAAAGAAAAACATGAGAAAGAAAGATAAAAAGAAAGAAAAAAGGTAAAAATGCTATGCTTCAATTCACATTCTTTCTCCATAGTTTTCTCTCTGGATGTGGGTGGAATTTTTCTATCCAAAGTCTATTGGAATTTCTGGGGAAGTCACTTAACCTGACTGGCTAGGGGGAGGATGGGGGAAGGGAAGAAGGGAGGGAGGAAGAAAAGAAAGGAAGAAGGAAGGAAGAGAGGGAAAGAGGGAAAGGGAGAGACAGAGACAGAAGATTGAAAATGAATTAAATGAAAGATTTTCATTTCCTTTGGTTTGTAGAACCTAGAAGGTACATCAATCAGAATTCTTATGGAGAAAAGTCTAGAGGGAATGAAAAGATCATAGAACAAAATCTAAAATGGATATAGAGAAGGAGGGTCAAGCAGTGGAAGTAAACTGATTCATCATGATATATTTCTGGAAAGTAGAAAAATGTGGAATATGTTAGCTAATGATAATAATAATAGCTAAGATTTAAGGTCTATGAAGTATTTTATCATAAATATGCCCTTGCTGAAAAGGGAGAAGAGGATGTAAAGGAAAAAAAGGAGAAGATGAAGGAAGATAGTTGGATCCAGTGAAGGAAAATTGTGTAAATTAGGAAAATATTTTTGGGGAATATGTTAACAGTAATAATTAGAGGAGATGACCTTTGAATTTGACTTTAAAAGACAGATACATTGAATAGAGTAGGAAGTATATTCCAATCACAGAGAACAATGAAAAGGAGGCTTATACAGGAGGTGGAGACTTTTTTTTAATATTTGAGAGGTCAGCATAAGAAATTAAATGTGAATTTGGGGGGCAGATGACACACAGAGGCTAGTAGGTGATATATACATGATATATCGCTTATGATCAAACACTTAACCAAAATTTTATAGAGAAATCCAGACTTTTAATGTCAATGTTCTTCCACTGATGCTAATGTTCACATGAAATATTATCACAGAAGAATGAAAATTGTACATGATTCAAAGAACAATGGAAAAATACACAGTGACCACAATTAGGCTGCTGTACTATACCAGTGATCATATATACATAAATAGTTGTGTAAAAGGCATTAAGGCACAATGACTAGGAAAGAGAAAAGATATGAAATATGGCTAGAGTGAGGGATAACAACAAGACAAACTTAATTCTGTTCTAGTAGCCACAAAAATATGAAAGAATTAGAAAAAGACTACTAGTGTACTGTGAGATTCTCTATGGAAGATTTAAGGAAAGCCATGGTCAAGAATCATGTAGAATCAGAAAGAGATTGCAGTCAACCTTGTTAGAGTTAGTTGATACTCAAACCAGTGGGATCCTGGATTCCTTGAAAAAGGTAAGATGTTGATTATGTTGCAACTTGTTTTACTATAGTGCAGAATGCTTATTAATCTTCCCTCACTTACATAAATGAATTCAGTCTGAAACTTAACTCATTATCTCTATTTAGCTTTAATTTGTACTTAGAAATTTTAAATCTTTAAAATGGTGTGCAAAGTAGTTTTGAAATTCTTCCTTCCCTGAAAAAAAATTTATCAAACTATGTCTTCCCAGGAAAGAAATAGATTCCTTCCTCTGAACTCAACACTTTTTGTTTATGTTACTCATTTGGCAATTAGACTAGATAACCTTGGCTTCTCCAAATCTATGCTCCAATGACCCGGTGAGTCATGGGCTATCTTTTGATATTTCTCTTATTGCTACTTAAGCATTTCTTGCATTTGTATCTTATCTCTCCAACTATGTCATAAGCTCTTTGAGGACAGAGAACATGTCTTGTATATCTTTATCTTGGTTAGGACATAGAGAAAAATAATTATAGGACTTAGAAAGAACTAGAAGGGACTTTAGAAGATATGTAGTCCAACCTCTTCATTTTAAAGTTGAGAAAACAGGCTTTAGGAAGAAGAAAGATTTTACTCAAGGTCACATGGATAGTAAATAATGGAGCCAGGATTGGAACCCTCTCTCCAAGGTACCACACTGTGGACTTTGTACATGGCAGGCACTCAATAAATAATAGGCCAATGTTGATTCATTTCACTGGGCTAGAAATGCCATGTTAGACTAAGAAAACCATGAAGAGTCATTTGTTTACTGACAATCCTGAAACAATTTAAAGTTATTTAAGAATAACTTTGCCTTGTCAAAGAAATTCAAAGATTTTTTACTAGAAGCTTATATACACAAAAATATAAATATCACATATACATACACATGTACATACACACATATATAACATATACACATACATATGTATATATCTTTTATATAGTATATACATATACACATTTATAAAAGCTTTCATAAATATGTAACAAAATAGAACATACTCATTTAGAAATGAGGAAATAAGACATCATGCCATCTGCCTATTATGTTTTAAAATCATAGCTCATAGTTCATTAAAATCACACAATTGAAAAAGAAAAAAGATCACATCATCTAACTCATCCCCTTCATTTTATCGAGGAAGGGGAACTAGGACCTAAGAAAGTTAAAATGACTTGTTCAGAGTTGCTCAAGCAGTATCAGAGATTAGATTTGCTCTTTGCGTAATTCATAGAGTAGGAGGTCTCCTCAGTTAAGTGACTTACTCCAGAACACATAGCTAGTTATCAACAAATCCAGCCCTAGAATTCAGGTCTCTTGACTCCTAGTCCCAACAAGGTTTTTAAAACTAAACTAAACTAAACTTAAAAAAAAAAAAGAGCTACAAGACTTTCTTTGTTTCTCCCTCCTGGGCTACAGAGATAACTGCCACTCTCACTGCTCCACCCCCATCCCAATCCACTCACACACTGTCTATTCTTTACACAAAAGGTCTGGAAGGGATGATGCCCTACAGTCCCTTGATAAGGGACTTATTGCATATCAAATGTAATGTTTAAATAATCCTATTCTTGCCTTTCTCTGACACAGCTGTGTCTGAGAACTGACAGGCACTGTGGGAGGTAAACAAAGATAGCAGCCAATCAAAGAGAGGGGGGTGGGGTGAGGCTTGAGTTGATGGGGCTACCAGAGGTCTTAGTCCAAGAGAACTAAGACTTTGAGATAAAAGAATCACTACATGGAGCACACATCTGCCAGTCAGCAGGGATGTAAGGACTGTTTCATTTAGTAAGACAAATCATTTGGATAGAGACATGAACATGAATAGATTAATACCAAATGTTTTGCTCCCATGGCATGGCAAAGAAATGGGGGGGGGGGAGTGAAGTGGGGTTAAGGACAAATTGTTAAATGTCAATAAGCCAATTGCCAGCTGGAGTTTCAAATGATTTCTCCAATAACTTGACATTCAGTAAACAAAAAAAGAAAAAAAAAGAGGAAGATTAGAAAATGTGATATCAGTTTTTCTGGACATACCAGGGGAAGACAAGTATATAATTTGACCGGTAAGAAAATAAATCAACAGAGCAGTGAAACTTTCCAAAGAATGCAACCCAGATGCTTATTTTCCTTATCATTACTTCAGGATACAGAGAAGCATAGAATCCCGGGATTTGGGTCCCCAGTGACTGCTGAGAGTAGTGTGATCAGAGACATGCACATGTGGCAGTGGGCTGCAGCTTTGCCCATTCATGGGTCTTGTGCTGTGTTCAGTGGGCAGCTTTCCCTTCTCCCTTGTGGTGCCATCGGATAGTTAGTTTCTTTGAGTCCCTGCCATTGGAATGATGATGTTCTGAATTTTTATATGGGCAGTCATCGCTCAGTGTTTTGCAAGTCATTTTCCTCGTTTCAGACCATACATGGTTAGGGTTTATGTCTATTTATTTTCAAGGTTCAGTTAGTTAGGTCCTGCAGGACTTCACATGCAACCCAGTGTAAACCTAGGGCTTTGGTATTCTGGAAAAAAAAAAAAGTGACTCAGGGGTGGCTGGGAAAGTTACCCATCCAGAAGACTGACAGAAAGAGGCTATGAACTCTATGGGAATTTCTACAGGTGGGCTCTGGCAACATACCTTCCTTTAAAAACAATGTGTTCAGGCAAAGCCCTGATGTTTTAAAATGACATGAAGCTGGCAGAAAAATGGGCCTGAATTACTGCTCTGTTGATGGAATTTTACACTTGTCACTGCAATGTATTTGCTGTAGGTGAAAAAAGAGGATTGTGATTTTGTTCTGAGATAAGTGCATTCAGAAAACACTCGATGATTTATAAGCATCATGATTCAGGAAGAGTCCTACCCCATGGATCATTTACAAAGTTGAAAGAAAAATGGAGCACCCTAAAAACTTCAGGTGGGGGGAAAGGTCTGTGGATACTGGTCTTGTGGTCCTTTTTCTAGTACAGGCCCCAACCCACTACACAAAAGAAAAAACATCTTATATTGGAATGGGATCATTGTTAAACAGCTTTAAAGGTTATCACATATAAGGTGTGAATTTAGTGGAATTAAATCATTTTTTAAAAGTTAAAGTTTTTTATTTTCAAAACATATGCATGGATAATTTTCAGTATTCACCCTTGCAAAACCTTGTGTTCCATTTTTTCCCCTTCCTTTCTCCCATCCCCTCCCCTAGACAGTAAGTAATCTAATACATGTTAAACATGTGCAATTCTTCTATACATATTTCCCCAAATATCTTGTTGCACAAGAAAAATCAGATTAAAAAGGAAAATAATGAGAAAGAAAACAAATGCAAGCAAAAAGCAACAAAAAGAGTGAGAATGTTATGTTATGATCCACACTCAGTTCCCACTGACTCCTCTCTTTGGATGTAGATGGCTCTCTTCATCATAAAGAACTGGCCTTAATCATCTCATTGTTGAAGAGAGCCATGTCCATCAGAGTTGATCATCGTATAATCTTGTTATTATGTACAGTGATCTCCTCCTGGTTTTGCTCATTTCACTCAGCATCAATTAGCCTCTCCAGGTCTCTCTGAAATCATCCTGTTGGTCATTTTTTATAGAACAATAATATTCCATAACATTCATAGACCATAACTTATTCAGCCATTCCCCAACTGATGGGCATCCACTCACTTTCCAGTTTCTTGCCACTACAAAATGGGCTGCCACAAACATTTTTGCCTAATCCAATCTCAAATGATCCTTACAATCTGGTTTCATGTTATTTTACTTCATGAGCAGTCTGTTCCAGCCAAATGGGATTTCTGACTTTGAACTCAATATGCTGTATATCCTGTCTCTGTGTAGAATGACTTCACTGTTGAAATTCAGTCCTTTCTCATCAATGCTTTTCAGAGCCTTCCTTGAAGGCTCAGGTCATGGACTTCTCTCAGATCCCAGCTGACAATGGTCTCTCCCTCCTCAAATATTTCTAAGATACTTTGATCCAATCACATCTTACTTTATATTGATTTCTTTGTTTACTCTGTCCTCCCAGTAATTGAGTTTGATGATTGGGTCATTTTTTAGTCTTTTAATCTCCATTGCCAAAAAGAGTTCTTTGTTCCTTAATAGGTACATAACAAATGTTTGTTGTTGAATAATCTTCAAGGATTAAGGGCAATGTAGGTACAAAGATTGATTGGTACAACTCAGAGCCTGAAATCAAGAAGACATATCTTCATGAGTTCAAGATACTTACTTGCTGTGTGACATTGAGCAAGTCACTTTATCTTGTTTCCCTCAACTTCTTTATCTGTACAATGAACTGGAGAAGGAAAGGGCCAACTATTCTGCTCTCTTTGCCAAGGAAGCCCCAAATGGGGTCACAAAGAGTAGTACACAATTGAAGGACAAAAGGTGGAGATTAAAGTCCATTTTAAAAAGTGGAATACTAGTCACATCTTACAGAGAAGAAATAAAGGCAAGTATGTGCTGGTAAATATTTAACAACTGGTTCTCTGAGAGAGAGAAATGTCTGCGCAACCCTGATTAAGGGAATCATCGAAATATAGAACCAGAGCTCAAAGGAACTTCAGAGACCTCTAAATCCAATCCTCTCATTTTATGGATAAAAAATTTGATGCCCCAAAGGGGAGAGTGATCTGCCCAATGTCAAATACCTAGTAAGTATCTGGAAAGTAACTGGAATCTAGGCTTTCCAGAGTTAACCCAGTTTGAAAAAAATACTTCCTTATATCCTAGATCTCCTCACATTCAAATCTTTCTGGCCTTACAAGACTAAAGGACAGGTTAAGTAAAGAGATGGTAAATTGGAGTTCTTAGTTGGGGGATCCTTAAAGACAAGTGGGGGTTATAGCCCTTTTGAGTCTAGATACTTTGATCTACATTTAGCAGATGGAGCGGCAAATCTATCTCCATTCAATTTAAGCCATGGAGATCTAAAGCAAATGCAGGAGAGAGCTGTATTTAAAAATGTGATTATCAGTAGAGTAGCTAGATGGTGCAATGGATAGAGAGCCAGTCCTGGAATCACCCCCCAAACAACAACAACAACAACAAACAACGGAAAAAGAGAATACAACATCATCTTCTTGGAGTGATCTTTGGCTTCTTTTTCAGCTCACTCTCTCTCTTCCCCAGTCCCTGTCATTAACGACTGGTTTATTTCCTCTTCACCTCCTTAGCTCCATTCCATCCTCCCTTCTGTTTTCCTGCTCAGGTCTCTTTTGTCTCCCATCCTACTCTTCTGCTCACTCCACTCTGTCATCCTAAGATTACTCACCACTCAGGGAGTATTAGCATAATTCATGCAATGGAAAGACTATCATAACTATATAACCTCAAAAATAGATTAAATAAATGAAACTACATGTGATAAAATGATTCAACATTTATTTTTTTCAGAATCATAAACAAGATTTATCTTTTCTTAACTTTGCATAAGTGAGTAGAGAGTATTTGTATCCAAGTGTTAAATAATCCTATTCTGAAGGTGATGGCAAGGAAAAATATGGGTCATTTATGGAAATGGAGCAGAAAAAAGATTGAATTTAGTACAAATATGACCTAAATCAACTTCATCTCCCAAGTTCTCTGTCAATGGTACTTCATTCTCCCACTCATTTAGGTTTGAGAACTTGAAGATATTTTTAATTCTTCCCTTTCCTTCATGTTTCAATTCTATTCAGTTAACAAGTACTGTGTCCTGCCTTTTCTTTCCTTCTTCCCTTTCTCTTTCCCTCCCTCCTTCCCTTTCTCTTTCCCTCCCTTTTTCTCTCCCTTCCTTTCCCCCTTCCTCCCTCCCTTCTTTTTCCCTTCCTCCCTCTCTCCCTCCCTCCTTCTCTCCCTCTCTTCCTCCTTTCTTCCCTCCCTTCCTCCCTCCCTCCTCCCTTCCTTCCTTCCTTCCTCCCTTCCTTCCTTTTTTCCTTCCTTCCTTTCTTCCTTCCTTCCTTCCTTCCTTCCTTCCTTCCTTCCTTCCTTCCTTCCTTCTTTCCTTCCTTCCTTCCTCTCTTCCTCCCTTTCTTCTTTTCTCCCTCCCTCCCTCCCTTCTTCTCTCCCTTCCTTCTCTTGTTTCTTTAACTCCAGTTTCTTCCCAATCCAATTACTTCTATTTTAAAAAGTCAGGTAATGCTTCCTAAAATTGCTATCACAACACTCTCCTGCTAGAAAATAAACAAAACAAACATTCTTTTGTTTCTATGATTGCCACGACACACTTCTGCTGGACTTTTAAGGCCCCATGACCCTCCACTGTCTGACTACACCCTTCCCACAAACATTATTTCTCACTATCCCTCACTATTTACCATCCTTTATAGTCAAGATGGTCTTTTCAGCCTACAGCATGTGGTCATTTAATCCTGGGAAATCCCTTAAATTTAAATCTAATCCCTTCTCAGTCTCATTTTCCTCAGCTATAAAATCAAGAAAATTATAGCACCTACTTTACAGGACTATTTTTGAGAACCAAATTTTTATACATGTAAACCATTTTATTGACTTTAAAGCACTATATAAATACTGGTTGCTATTATTATTAATCTGGATTGGGAGACATTCTAAATTGGAGTATAAAGTTGGCTTTCATTGAATGGCCAGTAACAGGCCTAGCTCACACCTCTGTGGTTCTTTAGTTTGGTTTTGATGGCTTAGAATGAATGTAAATAGCAATGGTTCTCTGTTCTGATCATAAATTCTGAAAGTTTTTCCTCTGACTGAGATCTTTGGGATAATCAATTGGGCCATTTTTGGTCTCAATTCTTACCCAGTCCTTAGTCATTGGATGGATATGGCCTCAGACAAACTGACACCTGGGGAAGACCCTAATAGAGAAAGGCCAAAGTCACCCACTATATCCCAGCTAGTGCCAATCATCCTGACCCCTGTTTTGCCATGGAATTTAGATGACTGGAGGAGAGAATAAGACTGACAATATTGCACAGCCTTGCCTAATTCAAATTCAATTCACTCACAAGTCAAGATCACACTTGATTGGTTCTCTTCCAGAATGAAGGATAAACAATAACAACCTGGACTGGGAGTCATTCTAAATAGGAGTATAAAGTTTGAGGTCCATTTTGAGGAGTTTCCAGAAATTGTTCAGATTCCATTCCCTTCTTTGATTTATTTGCAATTCTCATAGACATTCAGTCAATCACAAGCAAGATTTATTCAATCCTTGTTATGTGCTTAGATGATTATAAATATATGTATGTATGTATATATATTTTAAATAGCAACTGCAACAAAAATCCCTTTAAGGAGCTTATATTCTAATGAAAGATGCAACATATATAATGCACAAGATAAATATATAATAGATACAAAATATTTCATTGTATATAGTGAAGCTAGAGAACTTTTTGGATAGTTCTGCTATGTATACACACCCTAGGCTTCCTATATCTGACTTAAGAGGAAGAGGGGGGTTGATACACCCTTAGATCATTTTCCATCTGAAAGTGTGAGGGCACCTCAAAGTTAGATTTTTCTCCAAAAGATAAGAAAGTGTTAGTTTCACCATCATCTGTATTGGTCCATGGAATTGCCTATGGCTGGCAAGCTCTTCCCAGAGGCCTCCAGTGGACCCAGTAGGGGTGAGAGGAGGAGATGTCAAAAATTTTGATTGAGGGGTGCTGGCAGTACTCAGTGGAAAAGATGTTCCAATTTTAAGCTTGAGGTATGGCTTTGAGTCCCTTCCCACTTTCATGAGGACTAAATTCATGTTCTCATTTAGACAGGCACTCTAAACATTGCCTCTTAAATGTTCTGAACATTGCCATGGGGGCACTGTCTGCTAAGAGCCACATGATCCCTTGCTAGAGGGCTGTGAGGTTACCCTGGCTGAGGGACTAGTCTGTAATAAATTACAAGGACACTTTCCTTTGTCATAGGAAGAGTTCAAAGGACTCTTCTCCCTTTAGAACTTCCTCCCTCATTTATTCATACTCTTTCATCTTAAAAAAAAAACACAAAGACTTAATAACTTTGAATAAAATCAAAATAAGCTAACAAAAAAGGACAAAATCATATATAAAGCCATGAACTCCAAACTTTTGTGTGTGTTTGACAGCACCTGTGATTTTAGTTGTCTAGGGACTTCCCAATGGGGAAATTCTTACTACCAGTGCCAACTAGTTCCTAATCTGCAATTTACAGTCTTAGGGAATTACTATGAATTCAGGGAGACAGGGAGTCACTGATTTATTCAATTAGGGTCACATAATCAATGTTGGACCCTGGTCTTCCAGGGTCAGCTCTTTGTCAACTATGCCATGATTGCTTCTCCTTTTCTTTAAAAAAAAAATCACATATATGTATATAAATTTTAATAGCAACTCCCTCACACAACCATTGACATCATTTGCCTCTCAGTTTTCTTCGAATCATTTTTTGCATATGTGAATTTATCAAGGTTCTTTTTAAAATTGCCAAATGTTATATTTTTTAGTCTGATTCTGCTTTCTTTGCTTTGCATCATATGTATTGAGTCTTTTGCCAGTTTCTTTAGCCATTTAGGACCTTGGAAATCATCCAATCCAGTGTCTTCTTTCTATAGATGAAGAAACTAAGACCCAACGAGTTTAGCCACTCACCTATAATCACATAGCTCTAATGGATGTCATTGCCAGAGTTCAGACACTAGTTTTCCTATTCCAAATCCAAAAGTCTCCTCCTGGTTTCTAAGTGTGACAAAAGACTTCAAACAGTATCTTTCTTGGAGATTCTGGGGCTGATTGGAAATACAATATGTAAAGAAATATACTGAGCAAGTTCTGGCTGCAGTCTGATTGGATGGCATTCTGTGAAGTGTCAACATTATATTTCATCTCAGCTAAATACATTAGCATATAATCCACAGAACAAGGTAGAAGGCACAAGAGTGCCTGGGGGTTCCCAAGTGAGGTTGCTAAAGAGTCAGCCTGTACTCTGTTGGAAAAGTTGGGGTAGATACACATCTAGCCAATTTCTTCCCTAGACGACGGAAGCAAAACTTTTTGCCAAGATAATAACTAGGATGATTTCATTACTTCCTTTTGTTGACAGCAAAAGTCCTCACTATCTTAATTTGGGACACGGAAGAAGAGAGCCAAGAGAATTAACATTTGTAAGGTTTTTATCTATATGCCAGGACTAATGTGGGAGATATCTATATGCTATGAACTATGGGGTCTTGGGGAGGTCTTACCATTGATTCGATTACCATTCAGTATTGATTCAGATACCATTTATTAACGGCCTAGCCATCTGTAGAGCAAGTCAAGTTAGCAAGCACTTACGAATTACCTGTCATGCACCAGATACTGTGTCAAATGCTGGGGACACAAAGAAAGGCAAAAAGTCCAGTCCCTGTCCTTAAGGAGCTCAAAGTCTAATGGGGGGAAGACAACTTATACAATTGTTATTATCTTAATTGATAGTGATAGTGTTAGAGAGTCATTATGGTTTATTAAGTAAAGGAATGATATGATATGGGGATATTGTCTACACAGCTTCCCTGGTATCTTAATGCACATTTAATATTATACAGTAAGTCCTTGTACAATAAGACCTTAACCAAGTTTGAGACTATAACCAAAGGGGGGAAAATATGTATGTCTATAGATGAAGCAGGTTGTGGTTTCTTTAAGAAACTGTATTTCCTTTTGATCTGTGATCCCTTTCAGATTCTTCCTGGGTATATTCCTCCTAGACAAGTTACCTTTCCAGGATGCTAGAGCCTTTGATTCAAGTAGAAATCCTGGTCAAAAAGCCACCCCTTTTGAAGTGTTGTTAATTGCAATAGGAGATCTGGGTTGATAAGAATCTAACCCCAGGAACCTGGGCTGTCCCAGTCCCCCACCAAGACACTCAATATAACAGCCTTCCTTCAACGGAAGTCTTTGCAGATGGACCTAGATAGCTCACTCAGCTGTCAGGACCCTTCTGTCCACCGAGAAAGCTGTCTCAGTGCAAAACTCCATTTTCCAATAGATCTGCCACTATAGAAGTTAGTCTCTTGGCAAACTGATTTCTATCCAATAGAATAACTTTCATTTTGCAACTAATAATTCAGGAATGAGTAAATTCTTTCACTCTAAACCTGTGGTCGATTTAAAGGGGATTCTTAACAACTCTCTTATTGCCATTAACCTCTAGACCACCAGGAATCTAGACCACTCAAAACGCATCATATACATACATATCAACAATATACACAAATTTATATTAAAAAAAATACATTGTACGGGGTAAATTGGGAATAATCCCAGAGGGAAAACACTGTGATTAAGGAGGATCAGGAAAATCTTTGTGCAGAAAGCAGGATTTTATTGTTATTGTTGCTATTTGTCCTTCATTTTTAAGCTGAGGTTTTTTAAACAGGTTTTAGGATGATTGAGGCAACAAGCAATCAGTGATTAAAGATAAGTAAGAAAAGGCAGAAAATGGTGCTTTTACCTAATTTTTTAAAAAATTAGTCAGGGAGGGGAAGACTCTCAGGGTTTCTGACCAAAACAATTGATATTAAAATTCATTCTGAATCTGAGACCTATTCTGAGATCTCTTTTGGCCAATCAATAAGAATCAGAGTTATTGAGTTTAAAAACTTAGTCCTTAAAAGAAATCTGGCCTCATACACTTAATAGTTGTTTGAGCATGGGCAAGTCACTTAAACTCTAATTGTCTCAAAACAAATAAACAAGAGATTCTGGGGATTTGGTATTTGAAGTCACGATTCATAGGCAAGAGAGTTTCAGGTGTGGGAGACAGCCATTGGAGGATAGTAAAGTATAAAAAGACTAGAAATTTAGGAAGAGAACTAGATATTAAGGACTTTGAAATCCAATCAAAGAATGTTATATTTAGACCTGAAGATTGTAGAAAGCCATAATTATCATTGAACTCTGCAATTCTATTGGCTGACTCATTAGAATTTATGCTCTGAAAATAGTTTTCACAATGGAACCCAAGATATTCACTATGTGATACTATCCTGAAGGACCTCTGACCACCAGGCTTCTGGGATACAAACTTTCAAACATACTTTTTTTTAACATTCATTTCTAAGAATCATTTGGAAAAACCCAACCATTTGACACTATCATCTTCCCCTTACCCAAACTCTGCAATTAATATTGTCATCAGGGAGACAGAACAACTGGAACTTTGTTTTAGGGTACTAACATGGGGTGGGCATTTCCTCTCCATGGCAGTCATTTATTTTGCTATTTTAAATCTCATGGTCCTCTGTTCAACTTGTGTTACGCACTTCAAATGTCCACTACCTCACTTTGCCAGGGGCAAATACTAGGTCTTTCATCCATTGACAAGTCTTCTAGAGTTCATCATCCTAGTAGCTGGGAGGTGGGAGGGGGGGAGAGGAGGGAGAGAGAGAGAGAAGGGGTTGGACTATTGGCTAAGCCACAGGAGAATAGGCCAGACTCGAAGGATAGTTTGCTCCTCCTTCCAAGAAACAACACCTCAAATAGACTATTTGTTGCATCATTTTCACCTCTTTCTGTTGCTCCCCTCAGACACACAAAGAAAAAACAACAGTCTGATTTTGTTCCTAACACTATAAATTATCAATAATTTATAAAAGTGGAGTTTCCCACTGTGATAAAATCCTAGGACTAATGAAAACAGACACAAGCAGGGATTTAAAGTAAACATGTAATATGCCTTCAAATATTTGAAAGCTGTTATGTACAAGAGGAAAAAGTAACAAATATGGAAGTTGCGGTTATGTTTAAAGTTCCTTTGTCAGAGAGGGAAGATGAGGGAGTTTTGTTCCTATTATCTTTTTTTTACCAGATTAAAAAAACCAGTTGATTTAGGAAGTTCTAGGGAGACAGATTTCAGGACAACAGAAGAAAGGATTCACTAAGAACTCAAGCTTTTTAAAAGCAGAATGGACTGCAGCAATAGAGCATAAACTCCCTATAACTAGAAGACTTTAATAAGAGACCAGATGTTTACTTGCTGAGGATGTCCTTAGAATGAGTTCCTCGGGATCAGAGATTATTTTATTGTTGTCTTTTTGTCTTTAGTGCATAGTAGGGACCTGGTATATAGGAAGCATTTAATAAATGCTTGATGGATTGATAAACTGATAGTTTTCTTAAGATACCAGTGGGACAAGAAGACTTCTAAGGTCCTTTCCAACTCTGAAATTCTTATTTTAATGTTCTGCTTTAGGGATTCCATGATTTATATGCAAAGTAATCACTCTAGACTGTAAAACCTAACCTAAATTTGGCTCAGAAATAGTTAAATAAGTCAAATGCAAATTTAAAAAATGCAGTACATGTGAGAAGTGCACATATGCATTTTTTGTATTATACATTATTTTCTTCTATCTTCAAAGAAAAGGAATTTCTATAAAGTGTGTATGCATGTATGTATACATGCATGCACATGTACTGTACATCTGGCATCAGATTTGTTCAAGATCACTATAAAAATATTATTTATAACTCAATAGCTACTTTTGTTTACTACATAGATTACATCATCATCCTGAATAGTTACATTAAACCACCATTTCCCACTTTTATTACCTTTGCTATCCAGCTTATGGCTCCGGCACAAAACCCTTATAAAAAGTTATCCAGCAGATAATGAATAACATTTGGTTCCAGTTGTCTAGTCTTCTAAGAGAATCTTTTCTCTCTGTCTCTGTCTGTCTCTGTGTCTCTGTCCTTCCCTCTCTGTCTCTGCCCTTTGTCTTTGTCTCTGTGTCTCTGTCTCTGTCTGTCTGTCTCTCTCCTGACACATTAACCACAGAAGTGTTTCAAAGTGATCAATAATTATAGGGACCTAATTTGAACCTCCCAACAATTCAAGGAAGAAATTACTATCAATATTTTATAGATGAAGAAAATGAGACATAGAGAGATTGAGTACTTTCCTCAATGTCCCCCAGCTAACTAGTGCCAGAGCAAGAATTTAATTCTGACCAGGATTCATTCTTTTATTCTACCCTTGTTTTTCTTCTTCATTCTGATATTTTTCATTTTTATTTGAGAGAAGTAAGAGGAGGGGGGAGCAAAAGTTCATATCTAAACTTAGATCATTCCCATCACTTCACAACATTAAGAATTGCATTGAGTAAGGAAATACAACAAGAGAAGAGAAAGGAAAATAATCTCATAAGAAAATAGCACAGGAAAATCACCAGAGAAACTGAATAAATAAGGCATTTAAAAAAGGTACTCCCAATAAAATTTAAAAAATATATTTTGGGATAGAAATCCATAGAATAACTCCATAGTAACTACAACTAGAGCTCAAGAAATGAGATAGATCAACTGTAAGAATCTCCTAGAGTGAAAAATCTGACAAAAAAGGAAATAAAAATAAAAATCAGAGCTCTTCTATAAAACTCAAAAATGGACAGTTTAGAATGGAGCCTGTAAAATTTTCAAGAAGTAGTAGAACACTGGAAAAGAGAATGGAAGAAATGAAGCATAAAAATTTAGAGATGCAACAAGAAATACAGGAGCAAAATTTTTTTTCCTTTTTTTTTTAAGTACCAAAATTAAAAAAGGATAAGATCTTACAAACCAAAATAACTGATTTTGAAAATGTAATTTAGCAATACAAACTGTGGTATCAAAGAACTGAAATCAAAGCAGGTGTCCATCAATTGAAGAATAGTTAAACCAATTGTAGTATATGAAGAAATGGAGTATTATTGTATTGTAGGATAAATAATAATAAAAATACAAAATAAAATAATACAAAAAAATTAAAAATAATAAACTTTGGAGAAACTTGGAAAGACTTAAACTGATACAAACTGAATAAATAGAACTCGAAGAACAATTTACACAATGACCATAATACATAAAGGAAAACAATTTTGAGAGATTAACTAATGCACTAAAGAATATAATTATCAGTTTACTGACCAATTGTGGCTTCACAAGACTGATGAGGAAATATGCCTCTGCTTCTTGTCAGGAACTAGAGTTTTGGAAGGAAACATATTTTCAGACATGGCTAATGTGTTAATTTATTTTGTTTGACTTTATTTACATCATGAGGATGGTTATGTGGAGGTAGGAGTAGTGGAAAGTGACAGAAATGCAAGAAGGAAAAAAGAACAACATCAATAAAAGAGAAAAAAAATATCAGAATAAAACAAAAAAAATTGAGAAGTGGAGATAGGAACAAATAGAACAATGTTTTTGTTGCCTTTTAAAATTTAATATCTTCTTTAAAAAATCATAAACTAGTTTATAGTTTCACTCAGTCTTCTTTTAAGTTCATCTTTGTGTATTTGAATATTTATCTTTGTTGATGATTAAGTTTATAATAAAAAAGAAAATATAAAAAAAAATTAATGGAAATCTTATAGAATTAATGCCTCTAGGAATTTCCTTTGAGAAAACTAAAATAGAACAGACTATTTGAAAAACAAATACAAGAGACAAAAAAGTTAAGGAAACTAGAACTAGCTTAGGTGTAGCCCAGTGCTTAGATACCAAAAGGGAAAAACAACATGATTGTCCCTTAGGAATCTCATCATTTCTATCCAATATTGAGGAAGCAAAGGGAGACAAATTACAGACTTGCATATTCAAAGAGAAACACTAGATCAGGGTTTCTTAAACTTTTTTCATTCTCGACCCCTTTTTGCTGGAGAAATTTTTACACAACTCTGGGTACATGGCTATATAAAATAGGTATACAAATCAAACATTTATTTATTTATTTATTTTGTTGAGGCAATTGGGGTTAAGTGACTTGCCCAAGGTCACATAGTTAGAAAGTGTTAAGTGTCTTAGGTCATATTTGAACTCAGGTCCTTCTGACTTCAGAGCTAGTGCTCTGTCCACTGCACCACCTACCTGCCCCAAATCAAACATTTATTGATAAGAAATCACAATTTCATGATTCCCACATTCAGTTGTGTGATCCCTTATGAGGTTGCCACCCACAGT
Source organism: Antechinus flavipes (assembly GCF_016432865.1). Taxonomy (NCBI): domain Eukaryota; kingdom Metazoa; phylum Chordata; class Mammalia; order Dasyuromorphia; family Dasyuridae; genus Antechinus; species Antechinus flavipes. The sequence goes on along the minus strand of NC_067402.1, from coordinate 65,971,071 downwards.
TTAAAAAGCTTTACTTTAGATGAGGTGGGAGAGAGAGAGTTAATATCATTAATAAACATATGTATCAAATAGCTTAGCATTTATATCACAGGAATTTAATCTTTTTTATATTCTAGATTCCCTTGGTAGGCTGGTAATTTTATGGACCCATTCTAAGTATGGTGTTTTAAAATGCATAAAGTAAAACACATAGAATTATAAATAAATTATAATCAATTACATTGAAATACAATTATCAAAACATTTAAAAACAAAAAAAGAAGTTGTCATACCCTGGAATAATAACCCCTGATTTAAACTATTGATAGCTATCAAAGCTTAAACTGCACTAAGACTTTGAGATACAATATTTTGAGATACAATCTATCTAAAGGGAAAGTTAACTGAATTACAAAAAGATCTAATTATTAAGGCAATAGTTACATTGACTTCAATGTGTTTCTCTCACAGGTAAGATAAATTTAACAGAAATGAATGATGGTTCTTGATAATGTTAGAAAAAGTAGATATAGTGGAACTGATTAAGTATTAGGAGAACACAAAGAACTCAGACAAATGCCAGGTAGGTCCTGGACAAGTCAAATTAATTCAGTAAGTCAAAAGAATTAAACATTTATGAACCATGGCTCTAGAATGTTATAATCTAAAAAAGAATGCCTTGATATAGATCAGAAAACAACAACAACAACATACAAATTGTTTGTGGTAACTAACTAGCAATATTTTAACCTAAAATACAAGTCATGATTTGTGGGAGTGATCTATTTTTAGGACACATGAATCTTGGCACCCTTTACGTATCCCCATGCTTGGTCTCACAATGGCTGCACAGCCTGACCACACAGGGTCAACCCTGAGAGACATGTATGGCTACAATCATGCTGAGGGAATGACATGCTCACTTATTTCTCCTTCTGAAAGTATTTTGCTGTAGTAGATAAAACTGGATTCTTGAGTTCTAGTCCTTTTTTTCTTGCCCTGGCTATTTGTGTGACTTTGGACAAGTCATTTAAACATATCTGTGACTCATTTCTTTATATCACGACGGGGCTGTATTAGGTGATTTCAAGTCTCTTCCCAGCTCTAAGCTCTAACTGTGACCCCATATTTGAGAACTTCCAAAGTACTCTGAAAATGGACCATTGCTCTTACAAGAAGAGGGCTGAATTGATGCTTTGACTTACTTACAATCCTCTAGTCTCTTCTTAAAATCTTTTGATCCTTTAAGTGGCTTTAAAATCAACAGCAACTGAAGAAAATCAATATTGATTAGCAGCTTTTGTTGTTAATGCTTTCTACTCAAACTTCATGACTATAATCATTGTTTCTGTACTTCCTGTTAACAACCTCTGACACGAATCCAGATGTTACCATGTGAATTTCCTCATATTGTTGTTTTCCTTCCTCCCCCAAACCTACCTTATTTAACTTAGGCTGTGATTCATGGCAGGAGCAGGAAGCTGGGGCAACGCAGAGCCCTCACTTATCTCTTTCATCTTTGGCTGCTCTAAGGCAAGAATAGCAAAGGCAAATCTTTGTCCTCCCATTTCTAGCTATAGAAACACAATAAAGCTCAGGGAATCACACATGAGCCATGTACAGAATGGGAAAGGAAAATAGAAATGTTTGATGGAACAGAAAACCTTCAAACCACAAATCTGGTTTTGAACAAGGATGTCACTCAGACTCACGTCAAGCACCTTAATCATTCCAAGTATATTTCCAAGTGGAAAATAATATTGTCTATTCACTGGAGTCAGAGTTTTTGCTTGGCAAAGTATTTGACAGATATTATCTGGTTATTCATATTAATTTTCATCTTTTAAAGAAAGGGGAGGAATGGAACAAGCCATCACTTTCCAAGGAAATAGAATATTGGAGAAATACAGAGTGAATCTGTCAGCAATCAAGAGCATTTAGATTGTTTCTGGAATCCAAACAAGATTATTAAGAGACTTTTTTTTTTTTTTTGGTAGAAATCAATTTTCATTTTTTTATTGAAATCTTTATCTCATTTTCATTTTCTCCCCTTCTCTTGGCCATCCTTTGTAACAAAAAAATTTTTTTAATGAGAAAAAGAAGAGTAGTTCAGCAAAATTAACCAGCACATCACCCAACTCTGGTAGTGTATTTGACATTCTCAATCACTTTTGTAAGAGAAGAAGGGAGGAGCATTTCCTCTACTCTTCTTCAGAACTAAGCTTGGTCACTGTAATTTAAAAGCATTCAGTTTAGTTTGTCATTATTTTTTCTATATACATTGTTGTAGCAACATCATGAATGTTGCTTTCCTGCTTCTTCTTACTTCATTCTGTATCAGTCCATAGTCTTCCCATGCTTCTTTGAATTCCTTATATGCCTTTGTTTCTTGTGATGCTGTAACATTCTTTTCCCATTTCTGTACCATAATTTCTTTGGCTGATTCTCTTTAACTTTTTTTTTCCTGAGACAATTGGGGTTAAGTGATTTGCTGAGGGGCACACAGCTGGAAGTGTTAAGTGTCTGAGGTTGGATTTGAACTCAGGTCCTTCTGACTTCAGGGCCAGCACTCTATCTGTGTGCCATATAGCTATCCTCACTTTATTTTTACATAAAATTTTTCTGTGAGAGATATCTTCTTCCAAAAGACTGATGACCAAGATTATTGATAGAATGATATCTCAGAGATACTACTGTTATTCCACCAGACAGAGCCTCTATCTAAATCAGCTAATCTCTGGGATATAGTTCTCCTGCTTCTTGCTTGTTGATTACCCGACTTCATGAGTAACAACTTAAAAAACTGGGAGCTAACCTCCCCCAATTTGTTGCCCTGAAAGAGTCTATGTCTTGCCATTGGATTCTTTTTTTTAAAATTTGTTTTGCTTTTTTTTGTCTGTTTCATTATTATTATTATTAATTATAGCTTTTTATTTATAAAACATATGCATAGGTAATTTTTTAACACTGGCCCTTGCAAAACTTCTGTTCCAACTTTTACCCTCCTTCCCTTCACCCCCTTCCCTAGCTGGCAGATAGTCCAACACATGTTAAATATAGTTAATATATATATTAAATCCAATATATGTATGCATATTTATACAGTTATCTTACTACACAAGAAAAATTGGATCTAGAAAGAAACAAAAAAAAAATCTGAGAAGGAATACAAAAATGCAAGCACACAATAACAGAAAGAGTGGAAATATTATGTTGTGGTCCACACTCATTTCCCATAGTTCTCTCTTTGGGTATAACTGATTCTTTTTATTACTGAACATTTGGTACTTGTGATGACCGCGTATTTTAAAATCAGCCGGAGTCAGGAATTCAGGTTAAGGGAATATCTTCGATCTTTATTCTCTGTGGAGGGGAAGGGGGAATTAGCAATGTGAGCAGCACGACAGGAACCCACCCAGCAGTCTCTTTCCACCTCTCTCCCTGCCCCTCTGCCTCCACCCACCAAAATCATCCCTAAGTCATTTCCTATACAACACATCAGGACTTGCACAAAGAGTGGGCAAGGGCCATTCTTTTTCCAAACATATATATTAATACAGTATGGTCCAATTACTACTTAGCCTCACGTGCTTGGGATCTCACTGCGTCAACTTGAGCCTCAGCCCATTACAGGAACTGGTTTGAATTGCCTCACTGTTGAGGAGAGCCACATCCATCAGAATTGATCGTCATACAGTCTTGTTGTTGCAAATGATCTGGTTCTGCTCACTTCACTTAGCATCAATTCATGTAAGTCTCTCCAGGCCTTTCTGAAATCATCCTGCTGGTCATTTCTTATAGAACAATAATATTCCATAACATGCATATACCACAATTTATTCAGCCATTCTCCAATTGATGGGCATTCACTCAGTTTCCAGTTTCTGGCCACTACAAACAGGGCTGCCACAAACATTTTTGGACATGTGGGTCCCTTTTGCCATTGGATTCTGATGGCTCTGGAAGAGAGAGTGAGACATCAGACTCTGTTTCACTTAAATCCAATTCACTGCAGGTAAGACATTGCCCATCTGATGTCATTGGTCCTCTTCAAGAATGAAGGACAAATAACAATCTGTGAGTAGTGGTAAATGTTCTCTGGGGGACCCAAGAGGCAGTTCTAATTGGACAATGATGCTAGTTCCTCCTCTTCCTCCTTCTCCTCTTCTTCTATGTGTGCAGACTCTGTCCAAAGGAATATCAATTTCGATTGCTTATACTTTGCAAAGTATTTTGGGACTTGGGGGTTAGAATTTTTTTTTTCCTTCCTTGTTTATTGCTCTTATAATGATGTGCAGAAACTCTTCCAAATTTTATCTAGGACTCAAAATAACCACAGAGTAGAGAGAAGCAGGGATGGCTCCAGGCCAGATCTAGAATAATATTTGTCTTTATTTAAAGCAATTCATGGCGTGCTTCAGCACCTTTATTTATCTATTTATCTATCTATCTATCTATCTATCTATCTATCTATTTATTTATTTATTTATTTATTTATTTATTGGTCCATGGACCCCTTTAATGTTCTGGTGAACCCTACTGACCTCTTCTTAGAATAATACTTTTAAATGTAATATGTAGGATTACAGGGAAAATAAATCATATTGAAATACAATTACCAAGATTTTAATAAACAAATATGGTCATGTTCCCCAGATTAAGAATCTTTGCTTTAGACTCTCCTTTCTCTAGGACTGATCCTCTAATTCTAGTTCACATATTTTTGCTTAGTGATAACCATGTAAGTGAGATAACTATGAGTTGGTGATTTAATGAGGAAGTGATCTCTCCCAGATTAATTATTTGTGCTGTAATAGAAATCATGATAGAAGGGATTACTTTGTTCCAATGAAAGAGATTAACAGGTTGGTTACAAGGAATGGAGGTCTGTAGTAGTTGATCTCTAAGTTCCAGGCAGTTGGGCCTAAATTAAAAGTATTGCTCCATTCAACTTTTGAATGCTGTAGTCAGGTGAAATAGAAATATCTGATTTCAACCTAGGTAACAGAGCAGAGGAGGGAGAAAAGAATGTAGTAATGCTTAGGTCAAATATAAGAAGGTTAAGGGGCTGATTGATATGTGTTCCGTCATACAAATAGCCAATTTGCCCTCAGGGAAGCTGGCAAAGAGTTAGGATGAGCATAATGGGTGCTTGCCAATGTTTATCTGGTTGGAGAACTATTGGGAATAGACACTCAGCTCCTCTCCTTCCAAAGAAGAGAAGAACAGGAGATCCTCTGAAGGGATGATGTCAGGGAAGAAAGGCAAGCTCATTACAGGAGTGATGAAGAACTGTAGAAGTCAGTCTATGGTCATGGAAAGCAATCATGTCAAAGGAAGGGGGAAGATAGAGGCAAGAATGACTGTCTCCAGCCCTTCCCAATCCCCCAGTTCTGTGCTTAATGGGCTGGGAGGTTGAGTGCTGTGGACCAAAAAAGGGAGGTGGGTGGAGTTCCCCAGGACCAGCTGCTGCTCCTGCTGCTGCCACTATCTTGAATAAGAAGTGGGGGTGGGTGGGAATGGGGAGCTAAACTATGTTGAAGTCACTGGGGTCAATGCAGGAGAAACTGTAGCTCTGTGTTTGTTGAGAACTAAGATGGTGACTTTTCCCTCTCCTGTCTGTGGAGGGGTGGGGGAGAGAGAGAGAGAGAGAGAGAGAGAGAGAGAGAGAGAGAGAGAGAGAGAGAGAGAGAGAGAGAGAGAGAGAGAGAGAGAGAGAGAGAGAGAGAGAGAGAGAGAGAGAGAGAGAGAGAAACAGACAGACACAGAGAGAGACAAAGACACAAAGAGAAAGACTGAAAGACACAGAGACAGAGTCAGAGAGAGTCAGTGAGACACAGAGACAGAGACAGATAGAGGCAGAGAGACAAAAAGACAGAGATACCAAGACAGACAGAAAAGGAAAGATAGGAAGAGAAAGAAGAAAAAGAGAAAGGAGAGAGTATTTAATCCCTAGGTCACTTAGCAGGAAACTCAAATTAGGGAAATCTTTGTTGAAAGTCTATTAAACTCCCTAAACAAAGAACTTATATCTGCACTATTTATTGTTTCTCCAAACAGATAATGAAATAATGATTAATAATGGTCACTCTTATTAATATCAATAATAAAGAGCTAGAGGGTAGGTTGTCACAGGGTCTCAGACATATTTCCTCTCCATTAGCCCATGTCTTCTGCTGTTCAGGGTAACTCTTACCATTGCAGGGGCGCAGACAGGCTGGCATTAGAGAGAGTTGTCTGAGAGTCATTGAGAAAGAGTGGCCCCATTCATATAAGATAGAGGTGGGATGAAAGGGAGGGATCAGTCATCTTTATGCAAGGCTATGTATTGTGATTTCTATAGACTGGTGATCCCACCATGACTATTCCTTCTACCAGTAGGATCATGTTCAAGGCTTTCATTCCTCCCTAAAGGATCAACCCACTGTTCAGGGAACTCACTTTCACTACATGACCAGCACACCACTTTCTTTTCCAGTAACATATGGCAAGTAAATAAGAGGAGTCAGGAGAGACCTGGGTTCAGATCTAGTTTCTGTGTCCTTGTCTTTGAGATAGAGGATTTATCAAGAAATGATTTTGTGTCAGGCACTGAGTTAAGCACTGGGGATGCAAGTGCAAGCAAGCAAAACCATCCTTGTTTTCAAGGAGCTTGCATTCTTTTTTTAAAATAGTATTTTATTTTCCCAAATACATGTAAAGATAGTTTTCAAAATTCCTTTTTATAAGACTATGTGTTTCAAATTTTTCTTCCTCTCTCCTTCCCTCACTTCCCCTCTCTCCAAGGCAACAAATAATCTGACATAGGTTAAATATGTGTAATTCTTTCAAGTAGATTTCCATATTTGTCATGTTGTGCAAGAAAAATCATATCAAAAGGGAAAAAACCATGAGAAAGAAAAAAAAAGCAAACAACAATAGCAACAAAAAGGTGAAAATAGTACGCTTTGATCCATATTCAGTCAAGGAGCTTATAATCTAATGGAGGAAGATTACATAAATAGGAGTGGCAGAAAGAAAGAAAGAAGGCTATGCAAGAAGGAAGGGGCTGTGCTGCAGCTAAAGAGCAGGAGGTTTCCAAAGAGAGCCTTTTGAGAAGATGAAACATGGATGGGACCCTTTAAACACTCTTGGTGCTAGGGAGGGAATCATAAACAAGGAAAAGAAGATCCAGGTTGGAGATTTCTCAGGTGCAATGTGGCAGGTGAGGAGAAGAAAAGGATTCTGGAGAGTGACCACCTACATCTACCTCACAAGGCAATTAGTGAGACTCAAATGACATAATGTTTAGAAAACACTAGATCAGTGACAGCTATTATTATTGCATATGCCTTTTACTCAACACCTCACAAGCAATTGTCAATAAGAAACTGCAGGCTGCTCACACCCACCATGAATCTTTGCATTGTCTTTGGATCGGTTACAACTTGGACATTTCTGAGGTCATGGTGTTCTGTGATTTGCAGCCCATGTAGCATTTGGGTAATATGGGTGTTTTGAAAAGATGGACTTTTTGCCACAGTGAATAGCTTGAAATCATCAAGGTGTCTTGTGTCTTAGACATGTAGTGGTCAGGATAAGGATGAATGACAGTCATGGACAGCTCTCCCTCCTGAGTCCTGGAAGAATTTTGATAGGAAATAGTGATATTTAAGATAATATGAATGTTACATGTTATATAATACTTTGTATAATCTAGTAAGAGTTATATAGCTAGTGATATTATATATTATCATATTTCATATTTGTAGTTCCTCCTTCATTTTGAAGAGAATTAGTGACATCATGGGGTGATGTCTTGACTTGCTCATGAACTGGATTTAAGTTCATGAGGCAAAATTACACAAAGTCATCAGTTTTACTCTTCCAGAGTTATTGGAATCCAGGAACAAGACAAAAATCAGGATATTTGGGATGGCCCAGGATGCAATGAATGACCTTGGTGTTTGAGATGCATTGAATGACCTTGGTGTCTGGGATACATTGAATGACCTTGGTGTCTGACCAAACTCTAAGCCTCCACAGTACCTACTTTTGCCATTTTCAGGGCATTGGAAGTTCTCATTTGCCCATTCAACCAGGGGAGTCTTTACATGCTTCGGGTAGACATGCCCTTAAGTCACTGACAGGTCTCCTTAGCCTGGTTTAGCCTGTCTGTCAAAGATGGTTTTACCAGGCTGTGGCTGCTGTGCATAATACAGCTTCTTGGAGCCTCAGATGAGGGTTGGGTGAAAGGTGGACACCAAAGGTGGATGAGTTTACCTGCCAAGGGCTCGGCAAGCCCTCACACCAGAGGTTCTGGTCTTCCTTAAACAATAATCCTAGAAGATAGCATGTTTATCATTTCACAGCACAGATGACAGAACTGAACCCTAGAGCAGTTAAGTGACTCACCCCAGTTACACAGGTTGGAGGGATCAGAGGTAGAACTCAAGGCAAAGTCTTTTACATCTGCTAGTCCCATGACACCATGCTGCCTCAAAATTGCAAAAAAAAAAAAAGTCACAATGTGAGGAAAGATGAGTAAAAGCTGGCTAGCTAGAGGGATTGTGGGAGGAGATGTCAAATGTAAAGAACAGAGACAGATGGGTCTGGAGTGAGGAGGTCAACAGCTGAACAGAGTCAACTCCCAGTCATCTGTGCCAACAAAGAGCTAGCATTGTACAGGAAATGGATCCCTTACCCCTCCTTCCCCCCTTCGCTCCCAAAAGGGGGATAATCCAAAATTAGTTTCTCTTTTGATTTGGAATGTATCTTATTTTTATATCCAAATAAGGGGTGTCTCTGATGTTCTAGGAAAATATAACACTTCAGGCTAAATAATGGGGCCCCACTCTGAAGGGCTGACTCAGCCAATGATGTAAAGCTGATCTCTTCTTCCAGCACCTGTGAACATTTCTTCTTTTTCTTGTCCTTCCTGGGAGTGCAGGACATCACTTGTTACATTGATACAAATACACCAACCTAAGCAAAGCAGCCTTCTTGGCTCCATGTTGACTGTTTTCCTTATTTATACCTTCTCTTGAGATAATTAAATGTTTCAACAAGGTCTTTTCTTCCATCTGCTATTGGATGGTCTGACGGAACATGAATAAATAGAATAAAAGGTATCAAGCAAGTGTTTAAGAAGGTGGGGGAAGATCTCTAGAAAAATGGAAATTCTGCACTTTGCAGATTAATTGCAACAAGAAAACTCAGTTTACGCTTATAGAAAATTACAGGATTTGACTAAATATTTTCTAAAAGCTTTGTAAGCTCAAAAGTTCTGTGATTGTAGGGGAAGATGTGATAGACATGAAAAGGGTCATATTTATATGGAAATCTATGAACCTTTGTTCAGAAAGCACGGTAGAAAAAGATTTAGATAATGATTAAAAGCAAGAAGAAAAAAAAAGAGTTGTGTTGTTGTGGGAGAAAGCCAGCCACATGGAGGATATGGGTAATATTTTCCTAATAACAGATCATGAAACTGGCACAGAGGCAAGAATGATAGAAACTTTAAAAAATCCATATATGCAGGATAAGGAACCAGAAAGTCTGATTTTGTGAAAAGTAAAGTATCTGAAAATTACTGTTGACAATTTCATTTCTTAGGAAATGGAGAAAATATGTTCTGAGTCAGATGAATAACTGGATGTAAGAAAGAAACATGATCATCTTAGCTTTGTAATAGCAAGGAAACATTGGGCATAATAAGCATGAACTTTAAAGGTTGTGGACAACAGGTGAAAGGTGGGATATACAAAACCAAGAGTGAAAATAAGAGCATAACTTCAGAAGCCACCTAGTTCAATTCATTCATTTTACAGATGAAGAAACTAACTGTAGGAACTCTTAAGGGAATAGTCCTGGATCACAGAAATAATGAAATAAAGTAGTCAAGAATAGAATTTGAACTCAGATCCTCTGATTTTAGAGATTAGAAGAGAATTCTCTTGACTTCCCTCTTTGTTTTTTATTCCCCCCAGTATACAACACCAAGAATTGTATGAACTTAAGAGAAGAAGAGGCTTTGTACTTTTGCTTCAGGAGAGAAAAATAGAGAAGGGCCAGAATGCTGAAATGGGGTGGATAGTTTAATGATAATGACAGAAAGAAAGTATAACTATCCAATTCTTAATTTTTATTGTCTTCTACATCAAGAGACTTTACCTTGAAACTGGAAAGAGTGGAATGAGAATGATTGAAAGGAAACTAAAGGCTAAGATAGGTGAGGAGATGATAAGAGGATTTTAATATAGGTTCTGATCTTTGGACCAAACACAGCAATCATTGAGCAAGCATTTATTAAGTACTCATTGTGGACACTGGGTCAGGTCCTGGTGACATATCAGAGTTGTTTAAAAAGAAGAAAAAGAAAAGGGAGTCATTGAAGCATTTTTCAAAAATGCATAAAGAACAACAGAAGGAAATACAAATAAACCAGTTAGTTTTGAAAGTTTCATGTTCAATTAATTTTATATTTAAAAGGAAAAGATAATTACATGTAATAGATTTATGATTTTGTCTAAAAACCCTCTTCTATTCATATTTGGAAATGCTCATTTTATTTGATATTTGTGAAGTTCAGGATAAAAAATAAACTAAATTAAATTTAAAATTTTAGTTGATTTTTCCTTATGAGCTAAACAATGTAATTTGGCTTCCAGAAATGCTAACAAAATTTCTGAGGACTAAGACAGTCATCACAACAACCTAAGTACCTTAGGGACTTTGGTTTAAGACATGTAAAAAGGAAGAGATAGTCACACCTTTGAGAAAAGATCAGAAGTAGGAATTTTTAATTTATTTTTAAGTTGATTTTCCCCCCAAAATATATGCATTGTTTTCAACATGTACCCTTGTAAAATCTTGTGTTCCAAATTTTTTCTTCCTCCCTTCCCCCATCTCCCTATTCAGCAAATAATCCAACATATGTTAAACACATGGAATTATTCTGCGCATATTACCACAGTTATCAGATCAAAAAGGAAAGAAAACAAAAAGCAAGCAAACAACAACAAAAAAGGTGAAACTACTATGTTGTGGTCCACATTCAGTTCCCAAAGTCCTCTTTCTGTATGTAGATGGCTCTCTCCATCACAAGTCCATTGGAATTGGCCTGAATCACCTCATTGTTGAAAAAAAGCTAAGTCCATCAGAATTGATCATTGTATAATCTTATTGTTGCTATGTACAATGTTCTCTTGGTTCTACTCACTTCCTTAGCATCAGTTCATGTAACTCTTCCCAGGCCTCTCTGAAGTCATCCTCCTGATCATTTCTTATAGAACAATAATATTGCATATCATTCATATACTATAACTTATTCAACCATTCCCCCACTGATGGGCATCCACCCTGTTTTTCCAGTTCCTTGATACTACAAAAAGGGCTGCCACAATTTTGCACATGTGAGACCTTTTTCCTTTTTTATGATCTTTTTGGATACAGGCACAGGTTTTTAAATGATTATTTTATTTTCACATTTTGAATTTTTTAATAATAGCTTTCTATTTTTCCAAATACATGCTAAGATGGTTTTCAACATTTGTCTTTGCAGAACCTTGTATTCCAATTTTGTCTCCCTCCCTCCCCTAGGAAAAAAAGGGACTATTTTAGTTTAGAGAAGAGAAAATTTGGTGGGAGGCAAGATGATAGTTTTTTCAATCTTGTAATTTCAACTTTCTGAGCCTCAGCTCCTCATCTATTAAAAATTTAAAAGGAGATTCTATTCAATGGCCTCTCTGGTCCCTGTTGGTTTTAACCCCAGCATTTAGCAAAGAGCCGGAAATATAATAAATGCTTTAATGATTGCTTGTGGATTGACTGATGATCTTGTGATGATATGATTCAAATATTTGCAGAGGAATAAAATTTATCCTGGGTAACTCCAGAAGGTTGAGCTAGGACAAAGACAAAGGTAGAAGCTATAGAGGCGCCAAATGGAGCAGATCCCAATAGGAATTATCTTGCCTGGTGAAGTACTGAGATTCCTGTTGCTAAAAGTATTCCAGCAGAAGGTGGAGGTCAAGGATATTGTAGAGGTTATTGAGTGGTTGGATTATATGTCTCCTAAATTCTCTCCCAAGTCCAAAATTTTGTGATTATCTGATTCTATAGAGATATACAACATCATAAAACCAGGACATCTTTAATAAGAAGGATTTGGGGTGCTATTGCCAGATAGAAGAATATGTTTGGCCAGTGAATGTTCTGGTGTGTCTCAAATCACACACTGAAAGCACTACCATTTTGACCCTGTTGGAGACAGCCCAGTGCTCTGAACCCAAGAGTCTTGGGAACAACAGCCTTCTTGCAACCATCCTTCAGGGAAGATGGAGATAGCCTGGCAACTGCTCCTGAATGCATTATGGTCAAAGTTACTGAAGACATAAAAAAGAACATTCTTCCTGCTTTAATTCTTGGCACGGGGATAGGGTCCAACATCAGAAACTGATAGGATTTTGCCAATGGAAATGTCATTAGAGAAAAGACATTAATATCTGCTTTGCCCCTGCATCCTAAGGATCATGGGACTTTCTATATGACTTCCAGCTGAACCCTTCCATATGTATTGCCTCTCCCATTAGAATATGAATTTTCTGCTAGCAGACTTTGTTTTACTTTTCTATTTATATTTCCAGCCATTAGCACAGTGCTTTGCACATAGCAAGTGCTTAATAAATGCTTTGTTTATTCCTATTTATTCAAACACCTGCCTATTCTGTCAATGCTTAGGCCAGTATCCATTCCAGAATTTTATCCATTTGAAAAAAAAAAGTCTTTTTGAAAGCTTGTGATTAATCAGTGACCTTATTGGGCTCAGCCCAAGGTTCTGGCTTTTCATATTGGCAACCACAATCTCACCGTCATTGGTCTGTAATGCAACCGGGGTAGAGTTAACTCATTTTCCATATGGTTGGGGGTGCAAAAAACTCAACTTTCCTGTTCATTTTTCCTGGAATGTTTGATCTTTTTCTGTCATGAACATTACACATCACATCTGGGCTATTCAGAGTAATAAAATGTCTTTCTCATTTATAGATGTGGATGATGAGATGTGTAAGATGGTCCAGGGGCTGACTTTCTTAAATACATTCCTTGACTAGACTCACAGCACCTATAAAATTCTGGCCCTTTTCTAGCAGTTAGAACTCTGTAATTTCCACATATATGTTAGGGCACCTGCAAAGACATGTATGTCCTGAAGGTTTGGTCTGGCTACGCCTTTCTCTGCAAGGCAGGCAGGCTTTTATGAAAATCAGATGCAGTTTGATGCCTTGAAGGTTGATTTGCCTATGTAGGTACAGCTCAGAGATAACCACAACAGAATTTGGTTGTGTCTGACTCTTCCTGACCCCATTTGGGATTTTCTTGGCAGACACTGGAAGGATTGGCCATTTCCTTCTCCAGCTCATTTTACAGATGAGGAAATTGAGGCAGACAAGTTTGCTTGCCCAGGATTATACAGATAGTAAGTGTCCGAAGTTGGATTTTGAATACTAGAACATAGATGATGCTATTATATGGCTTTCTAAGTCAATATGCAGCCTGCAAGAATTATTATATATAATAAGAGACCCCTGAGTCTACTTGAATTTGACATTATTGGTATACTCTAACTCTTCCATTTTTCAGATGAAGCAACCCAAGGCCTAGCAAGATTGAGACTTGCCAAAGATTTTTCATTGTAATCAATCAATCCACAAGCATTCATTAAAACATTTATTATGTTCCAGGCTCTTTGCTAAATGCTGGGGTTAAAACTAGCAGGGACCAAAAAGACCATTGAATAGAATCTCCTTTAAATCTTTTTTTCCTACTGAGGCAATTGGGATTAAATGCCTTGCCCAGGGTCAGACAGCCAGAACGTGTGAAGTGTCTGAGATCAGGACTGATGCTCTCTCCACTTGGCCATCTAGCTGCCCCTCCTTTAAATTTTTTAACAAGATTTTTCAGAGGCAGATTTTGAACCCAGGTTCTCCTCTTACTCTAGAAAAAAAGTTCTTCTCCTTGTACCAATGCTGTCTCCTCTCTTTGTATCCTTCAATACAGATATTAATATACTAATATATGCCAGAATCTGAACATGAAGTCGAGATTTTCTAACTCCAAGACTATAGAATTTTTAATTACGCTGTCATTTCTGAAAGCTATATAAGTTTACTGGCTTTTTAAGGAGATGTTAACATATTAAAATTAGGTTTTTGTTCAGCTAGGCGAAATGATCATTTCTGCTTGTGTTTATGCTTTTGTTCCCAAAGCTAATTCTTAATGTTAGCACCTGTTTGGCGTCCAAATTATCCCTAAGGAAGATACTCAAATTTCCTTTACTTACTTTAAAGTTTAATCTATAGTATTAGAACTTTTCCCCATCAGTTTTTCAAGCCAAATAACTAACAAAACAGTAAATCAAGCCCAGATTTGCCTCATTTGTACATTTCTGAGGTATAAAAAGTTCATACTGAAATTTGAACTTATTCAAACTGGCTCCAGGATACATAAAAATGTAACATAAATAACACACATATATCGAGGGCTTTGGGCATGCAAGAGCATATGTGTAGCCATATATTTATACATGCACATTTGTATGCATATGCACATGTATATATTCATGCATGTAATAAATATACAATGTAATGTGCATATAGTTTCCATATTCTAATACAAGTTCATCAACAGTTTTTAATTTAAAAGTTTTTTTTTTAAACTGTAAATTGCCTAGTGAAATTCTAGAATTCAGTTGTCATAAAATTGGACATGAAAAATGAATGGAAAACCAAGAACATTTTTCACTGAAAGTGAAATTTAATTACTCTGAGAAAATGCCACGAGATTCAGAACAATTGGGGAAGAAACATGTCCTCCACCCTTCTGTACAGTGTTGGGCCTAGGAAATGTGCTCCAGGAAGGTCCTTCTGCCCTATTCCCTCCCTGTCCCCTATAAACCTCTCCCACAATCTGGTGATTTCCTGAAATTTCCCAATTAGAAATTCATTTATATGTTATTAGAGTTTTAAAAAGTAAATTATTCCAGAGTGGTTTCAGGAAGTTTTCTTAGTCCCCTCATATCCCCTAGCTGATGTTAATACTGTCCCCTTAGATTAACTTCCATATATTCTCTCTCTCGGGACAGCTGTGTATGTGCAGTGTATAGAGTATTTGGTCTAGAGTTAGGAAGCCTAAGTCCAAATCCATCCTCAGACATTTCCTGGCTGTGTGACCCTGGGCTAGTCACTACTAACCCTGTTTACCTCAGTTTTTTTTTTTTTTTTCATTTTTTTAGAATGATCTGGAGAGGGAAATGGCAAACTACTCCAGTATCTTTGCCAAGAAAATCCCATGATCAATAATGGCATTCTATGGCCAGTGGAGTCATGAGTCAGGAACGACTGAAGAACAGCAGAGTTACTAGAACTTGGAGAGAAGTAGGGAATGCTATTCTGCTGTGAAAAGAAGAAAAGTTTGAGTTAGTGGGCATGGGTAGGGGACAAAGCATGGATTTTGGACAAAGGATTTAGGATTATTTGGATTCAAATCCTGTCTTAGATACTCTGAATCTGGGCAAGACACTTAGCAGAATGGCTCCTGTAAAGCTCATTTTACAGTGTATTAGTGAAGATCAAAAGTGAGAAATATGGAAAGTTCTCAGCAAACCTTAGAATTCTCTATAAATGTCATTTACTATGATTTCAGTATTTACTTCTTTTCCAAAACCTGCACATTTTGATGAAAAGACATTGGAAATAAAGGCAGTGATGAAGGTGGGGAAAGGAGGAAAGTGGGTGCATGTGGGGAGTGGATTGGGACATTGGAGAGAGGGACACTCCCTGCAATGGGTTTAAATCAGGGGCAAGTGTATGTGCATCTGGGGAGGCTTAGAAGCAAAATGATGGAGGGGGAAGCAGAGAATGGGGTGGGGATGGGATGGGGGAAAGTAGGTGATCATGATCATGTTTCCCAGGCTGAGCAAGCACTGGGAATGATCTTTTGTGCATCTTCTGGTGAGTGTGAATGTGAGTGTTAAGTATGGGAAGAGGGGAAGTAGGGAAGGGAGCTTCAGTGATACCAACTAAGGGCTGTCACTTGCAAAGGGATTTGAGAAATAAAGAATGGATTCTGACCCAAAAGATTTATTCATTTGAGTCAGGTATTCTTAACCCTTTCTGGCTCATGGACCCCTAGGACAGTCTAGGGAAGCCTGTGGACCCCTTTTCAGAATAATCTTTTTTTCAAAGCAGCAAATAAAAAACGAGATTACAAAGAAAACCAATTATGTTAAAATATGATTATCAGATTTTTAAAAGTTTATAGACTTCTTATCAATTTTTAAAAGTTATATTAAAAAACAATTATCAAGTTTTTAAAAGTTTATAGACTTCTTAATTTTTAGTTATATTAAAAATAATTATCAATTTTTTCAAGTTCACAGACTTCTTATCAATTTTGAATAATCTTTTTCAAAGCAGCAAATAAAACACAAGATTACAAAGAAAACCAATTATATTAAAATACAATTATCAATTTTTTAAGTTCATAGACTTCTTATCAATTTTTTGAAGTTATATTAAAATACAATTATCAGTTTTTGTTTATTTTTTTTAAGTTCATAGACTTCAGCTGGATATGAGCCTCTGATTTAAGGCAGGTTCTTTATTTGAGAATTACTTCCGAGTTGCTAAAACAAAGTTACAGCCACTGTTGTTTAACCTTGGGGATTAAGGAGCCTCCTTCCCTCTCTCCTTCCCTCCTCCCTCCTCAAGATTTCTTTGCGCGGTGGGGGGAGGGGAGGGGAACCAGCGAATGCCCAACTGGACAGCCTTAGAAAGGGTGTGAATTCCTCAGACAAGTGTGTGGGGGGCGGGGAGTGGGGGGAGTGGGAGGGGTGCTGGGTGGAGGGCAGGATTGTGCTTGCAGATTTCCAGATCTGGAGTAAAGGTGCTATGTTCCCAAGGATGACCGAATAAGGCTTCTTCCCCTTTGTCCCTTAGGAGTGCTTAAGGCAGAGATAGGACTCTGTTCTCCCTGGCAGTCCCAAGAAGTCTGCAGTGTTTAGGTTTGCTGAGTACCACTCTGAGTCCTGGCCAGAGGCCCCGCGAGAGGGCTGGGGAGCATGTTTGTCTCCCCTGCCATGGGGGTGTCAGTTCCAGGAATGATGGAATCAGAAGGCAAGGGGGGTGGGGGGGGAACCATGAGGGACTTGGAAGGGTGGGACCTTCCAATACTCAATCTCTGATCCTTTTTATAGTCTTGATATTTTCAAAATCTTTCACATGCACTACCCTGTTTGATTCTTAAAACAATCTTGTGGTGTGGGTAGGACAGATGTGATTCTTACTTTATATCACAGATACAGAATCTTTAGATCATTGGTTCACTATGGGAAGGAAGATCAGAAGACAACTCCCCTCACTTTACAGATGAGGAAATTGAATCCCATCCGGATTCAATGATCTCTCTAAATTCATTCAGGGTTACAGACCAAGACCAAGATATTAATTTAGACTTCTATGGAGTTGTCGAGTGTTATAAAAGATTTCCTTCACAATAAGCATGAATTATTATACAGGGAAGGAAACTGAGGCTTACAAATTCAAGGAGCTAGGTTGCGTAGTAGAGAAAATACTGGATTTAGAGTCACAAAAACCTGAATTCAAATCCTACCAGGGACATTTATCAGCCATATGATCTTGGGCAAGTCATTTAAACTATCTGAGCCTCAGTTTCTTCATCTATAAAAAGGGGAGTTAATAACAGAACCTATTGTATGTGCTCATTTTTGTGAGGATCAAATTAGATCATAAATATAAAGTGTTTTGAAACTTTAAAATATTATATAAACATCATTGCCACTTTAATGTACTAGTTGTGCCCTACTCTTTGTAATGACCTTTGGGTTTTCTTGGCAGAGTGATTTGCCATCTTTCTCTTGCTCATTTTACAGATAAAGAAACTGAGGCAGACAGGTAAATCATATAGCTAGTAAGTATCTGTGGCTGCATTTGAACTCAGGAAGATGAGTCTTCTTGAATCTAAGCTCTATCTACTGCACCATCTAGCTGCCCACATAAACATGACTCAAGTCTGATTACTCCCCCTTCCCTCCCTCCCACCTCCACCCCAATCCATGGATCTTTCCACAAGCTGCCTCTTTTGTAGTTGGGTCAGCTACTCAGAATAATAAAGATAGGTTTGGGGGCTGGGTGCACTTTGAGCTTTGGAGGGGGATAGGGTGGAGTGGGTGGGGATTTAGGACTGAGATGAGCTTTGGAAATGGTCTTTTGATGACACTTCGAGATACCCAGCCAGGAGACTTGGAGTGTGGGTGGGTGTGGGAGGTATGAGAGGGAAACATTTCTGCCCCTTCCATTCCCCATCCATGCTCCTTTGGAAGCTTGCTTATTAACAGAACTCTTGGCCAAATGTTCCCCTTGTCCTGATCGTTGCGTCCTGAATAAAGTGTCCTAAGACATCACTCTAAGGAAGAGTTGTGCCTTTGAGAAGTCTAGACCTATTTTAAAGTCTTAAGAGCAGATTTTAATACTGAACATAGTGTTGCTCTGATAATTGTCTTAAATCATCCTCTCTTAGTCTGATGGATGAAGTCGACATCCAGCCTCAGCCAAGTTCGTGTTGAATATCTTTCTCTGTTTCAAATGACCTGATAGGTAGAGTGCCAGGAGTGGAGTCAGAGGGATGTGTTCAAATCCACCATGCTTAGACTCTTAGTAGCTGTGTGAGCCTGCACAAGTCATTTCCCTTCTGTTTCTTCAACTGTAAAATGGGGATTATAATAGCATGCAGTTTGTTGTGAGAATCAATGCTTGGCACATAGTAGGTGCTATATATATTCTATTTCCTCTATTCCTAGAAATACTGACCCAGGACTTCCTGGGGCTTTGGTACTGTTTACCCAGACCCAGCTTGAGGAAGTTGTGATAATGTCTGTTGATTATTTTGTGAACCTTTCTAATGGCTGCTTTTAAATGTTTTCTTAAATAATAATAATAAAAAAAGCCACACTGCCTTTCTTAAAATATTAAAAAAAAAAATCCTGGTGCTGAGGATTTTTTTTGGACAAAAGAATGCCTGAAATATTATGTTCATTTGTAAAAATTTAAGAGACAAACTTTTATCAGATTTCTGGACCTTAATTTTCTTTTCTTCTCTGAACTCTTTGATCAGGACATGTCTAATTTTGGCCCTTAATCATACACTGCCTTAGGTCATCTTTCATGTTCATGTCTTCAGCTATGTTGTTCAGTTGTTTTCAGTTGTGTCTAAGTTTTCATGATTCATTTAGGGGATTTCTTGGCAAAGTTACTAGAGTGATTTCGTCATTTCCAGTTCACTTTATAAATAAGAAAATTGAGGTAAACAGGATTAAATGACTGCTAGGATGTCATATGCTAAATTTGAATTTAGGCTCAGCACTTTATCCACTGTGCCCCCTTGCCATCCTGTTCTTGTCTTCGACTTATATTGCTATTTAACTTCTCATGTTATATTTCTTCTGATGTTTGTCATGAGCTCTCCAACAAGATCATAAGTGTTCTGAGGACAAGGACTTTGTACATATTATTATAATTCTTTTTCTTGCATCCCAAAGGGATGTATATGCCAGATGTATATGTATATGCCAGACACTGTGCTAAGTGCTTTATAAATAATATCTTATTTAATAGATCTTAAAATGGTGTCATTAAGTTTATGATGCTGTGAAATTGCATGCATGGTGCCTCTTGACTCATCAGACAGACAGGCAGTAGAAAGAAGGGCAGTGGTGTCCTGAGACAATAGGTGTCTTTTAAGAGGGAGGTGGAGCCTTTGTCTGGCAGCTTTACTCAAAGAACTGAATAGAACAAGAATGACTGACTACTTTAAGAAAAACGAACAACCCCAAAGCCACACTGAACAATTCAAACTCTGTCTCTATGAATAGGACAATAGAAAGAAGCAGCCACTGAGTAACCACATTCTATTGCTTTCCCAGCCACACCAGGTATCTGCCCATTTCCAGGATTCTTTGTGGGAATCACAAAACACTTAGAACAGGGATTAGTTACCACCTGAGGTCTGTGAATTTGTCTTTAATATTTTGATAACTGAATTTCAACCTAACTGGTTTACTTTCAATATAATTGGAGACAGGTTGATGGTGCATTGGATAATATGCTGAGTTTGTCAAACAGACCTGAATCTGACCTCAGACCCAAGCTGTGGGAGCTGGGTGGCAAGTCATTCAAACTTTCTCAACCTCAATTTCCTTATGAGAAAGACAGGAATAATAGCACCTACCTCCCAGAGTTGTGAGAATCAAATGAGAAACTCATGATGGAGGGAAGGGGGGTGGAGAAAAGGCAAAGACTCACTTGGACTCTCCTAAGTTCCCCTCCAAACAACTTTAAATAACACCTTATAAATTCTGGAGTGACAGAACCCACAAAGGATGAGGTGAACAGTTTTCCAGCCCAAGACAACCTAGAAGATTGGCAGGAAAGGTTTGTTGAGCCAGAGTCAGAGTCTAGCTAGGGCTGTGCCAGTATAAGTTGCACTACAGGAGATCAGAAGCACATCTTGGAGGCAACTGAATCAGTGGCTACTGTGGCTGCTTTTGGAACCCTCAGTTCACAGATGGCAAGGCAGTCAGACAACTGGTCAGAAAGGAATTACAGAGGTCTTTTTTTGCACTTGCAGAGTTCTGCCGCATTACTCATTTTCAGATACAGATAACAGTCTCAGGGCAGAGGGAATCACCGGCACAGTGCCAGTTCTAGGGCTGAAAAGAGTGCTTATGGTCACTCACAGACCGCAGCACAGGCCAGGAGAATAAAAATGTACACACATCTTTTTGGATCCTACTACCTTGGAAGAACTGAAGACTTACAGAACTAGCTCTGAAAACAGCATCCCAAAAGCTCAAACTTGGGAAAATACCCCTTCTATTGTAGAAGTAGAACTCAACTTTAATATAAAGTTAAAAGTCAAGAAAGAGGCTAGAAAAATGAGCAAACCAAAAAAAAAAAATCCCGATCATAGAGCATTACTATGGTTACAGAGAAGAGCAAAGCACACATTTTTTTGGATACTACTACCTAAGAAGGACTGAAGACATACAGACTTCTAGAATTAGTTCTGAAAATAGCATCACAAAAAACTCAAACTTGGGAAAGTGCCCCTTCTGTTGTAGCAGTAGAACCCAAATTTAATATTTAAAAGTCAAGAAAGAGGCTAGAAAAATGAGCAAAGAAAAAAAATCCTGATCATAGAACATTACAGAGAAGAGCAAAACACAAATTCAGAAGACAACAAAGTCCAAAATGGTTATGTCCAAAGCCTCCAAGAAGATTGTGAATTGGTCTTGGGCCCAAAGAGAATTCCTAAAAGAGCTCAAAAAGAATTTAAAAAATCAAGTAAGAGAAGTAGAAAAATTGGGAAAAGAAATTAAGCAATGCAAGAAAATTACAAAAAAAAAAAGCGTCAACAGCTTGGTAAAGGAGGTATAAAAAATGCTAAAGAAAATAACACTTAAAAAAAAAACAGGCCAAATGGTAAAAAAAAGATACAAAAAAAGGATGCCTTAAAAAGCAGAATAGGCCTATGGAAAAGAAGGTACAAAAATTCAATGGGGAATATAATTCTTTTAAAAAAAATTATTGTAGCTTTTTATTTATAAAACATATGCATGGTAATTTTTCAACATTGACCCTTGCAAAATCTTCTGTTCCAACTTTTCCCCTCTTTCCCTTCACCCCCTCCTCCCCTAGATGGCAGATAGTCCAATACATGTTAAATATGTTAAAGTATATATTAAGTCCAATATATGTATACATATTTATACATTTATCTTGCTGCATAAGGAAAATCGGATCTAGAGAGAAAGGAAAAAAAACTAAAAAGCAAACAATAGCAGAAAGAGTAGAAATGCTATGTTGTGGTCTATACTCATTTCCCATAGTTCTCTCTCTGAGTGTAGCTGATTTCTTCTTTACTGAACAACTGGAACTGGTTTGAATCATCTCATTGTTGAAGAGAGCCACGTTCATCAGAATTGATCGTCATATGATCTTGTTATTGTGTATAATGATCTCCTGGTTCTGCTCACTTCATTTAGCATCAGTTCATGTAAGTCTCTCCAAGCCTTTCTGAAATCATCCTTCTGGTCATTTCTTATAGATATTCTACAACATTCATATACCACAATTTATTCAGCCATTCTCCAATTGATGGGCATCCACTTGGTTTCCAGTTTCTTGCCATTACAAAAAGGGCTGCCACAAACATTTTTGCATATGTGGGACTCTTTCCCTTCTTTAAGCTCTCTTTGGGATATAAACCCAGTAGTGACACTGCTGGATCAAAGAGTAGGCACAGTTTGATAACTTTTTGAGCATAGCTCCAAATTGTTCTCCAGAATGGTTGGATATAGTCACAATTCCACCAACAATGCATCAGTGTCCCAGTTTTCCTGCATCCTCTCCAATATTTGTCATCTTTTCCTGCTATCTTAGCCAATCTGAGAAGTGTGTAGTGGTATCTCAGAGTTATCTTAATTTGCATTTCTCTGATCAATAATGATTTGGAGCATATTTTCATATGACTAGAAAAAGTTTCAATTTCTTTATCTGAAAATTGTCTGTTCATATCCTTTGACTTTTTATCAATTGGAGAATGGCTTAATTTCTTATAAATTTGAGTCAATTCTATATTAGTTTAGAAATGAGGCCTTTATCAGAATCTTTGAATGTTTTCTCAGTTTATTGCTTACCTTCTAATCTTGCCTGCATTAGTTTTGTTTGTACAAAAACTTTAGTAATTTTCTATTTTGTGATCAATAATGATCCCTAGTTCTTCTTTGGTCACAAATTCCTTCCTCCTCCACAGGTCTGAGAGGTAAACTCTCCTATGTTCTTCTAATTTATTCATAATCTCATACTTTATGCCTAGGTGATGAACCCATTTTGACCTTGGTGTTGTGTAGGTCAATGCCTAGGTTTCTGCCATACTAGTTGGGAAATATAATTCTTTAAAAATTAGAATTGGGCAAATGGAAGCTAATGAGTATATGAGACATCAAAAAGCAATAGGTCAAAATAAAAAAGAATAAAAAAATACAAGAAAATGTAAAACATTTCATTAGGAAAACAGATCCAGGAGAAATAATTTAAGAATGATTGGAAAATTATCTAAAAATCATGAGTTGTTTTTTTTTAAAGACTAGACTAGCCATTTTCCTATTGATGGGCATCCATTCAATTTCCAGTTTCTAGCCACTATAAAAAGGGTTGCTATTTTGGCACATACAGGTCCCTTTCTCTTCTTTAATATCTCTTTGATATATAAGTGAAATAGTTAACACTGCTGGATCAAGAGTATGCACAGTTTGATAAATTTTTGAGGATAGTTCCAAATTGTTCTCCAGAATGGTTGGATACATTCACAACTCCACCAACAATGCATCAGTGTCCCAGTTTTTCCGCATCCCCTCTAACATTCATCATTATCTTTTCCTATCATCTTAGCCAATCTGACAGGTATGTAGTGGTATCTCAGGGTTGTCTTAATTTGCATTTCTCTGATCAATAATGATTTGGAGCACCTTTTCATATGACAAGAAACAGTTTGAATTTCCTCATCTGAAAATTGTTCATATCCTTTGACCATTTATCAATTGGAGAATGAGTCAATTCTCCTATATATTTTGGAAATGAGACCTTTATCAGAACTTTTAACTGTAAAATTTTTTTTTTGCTTCCCTTCTAATCTTGTTTGCATTAGTTTTGTTTGTACAAAAGCTTTTTTAACCTTGATATAATCAAAATTTTCTATTTTGTGATCAATAATGATGTTTAGTTCTTTGATCACAAATTCCAGGAAAGAGAAATCTTAATTCAATAAACATATTACCCACGGGTTACCTTCATGTTTGGGAAGATGATATTTATAACTCCTAAAACCTTTTTGATTATTAGGGCAATCAGAAGGTGTATACATAGATAGAAGGCATAGCTATAATGGAATGATATCTAAAAAAATGAAATTAAAGGATGATGCTTTAATTGTGCTATAAGAAATAATGAACAGGATCATTTCAGAAAAATCTGTGAATAATTTCATGAATTCACAGAAAGTAAAGGGATCAGAAGTGGGAGAATATTGTACCCACTAATAGCAATACTATACCATGGAGAATTGTGAATGGCTTAGGTATTCTTAACAAGACAATCCCAAAGGACTCATGACAAAAAAAAATGCTATTCTACTCCAGAGAAAGAAATGATGGAGTCAATGCAGATTAAAGTATATATATATTTTTACATATACCTTTTAAAAACTTTTTTAAAAATTGTTTTTTGTTTAGTCTGTGCTTGCTTTCACAACATGACATATAGAAGTATGCTTTGCTTGACTGATGCTTGACATATATATATACATATATGTGGGTGTTGTGTGTGTGTGTGTATGTGTGTATAAAGACTGGATGACCACACTTTGGGAGGAAAAAAGCAACACAAGGGTGCGGAAATGGCATTTATTAAGCACCTACTGTATGCTAGGCATTATGAGTTAATCCCCTTTACAAATAGCTCATTTGTTAACAGAAATCACTTTTTAAACCTTGAAGCATTATACAAGTATTAAATTTTAAAAAATATTATTAGTTCTTTGTTTAATGCATTTAAAAACTTAACTCTGAGAAAGATCCCTAGGCTTCACCAGATTGTCAAAAGGAGTTCATGAGACAAAAAAGGTTGAGAACTTTTGACAAAAATCTAACCTTTTCATTAATTTAGTTGGAAAAAGATAGAATTAGAATATAATAACTAGCTTTAAAAGTTGCAAAGCATTTTACAAACATTATCCTATTGATCCTCACAACAACCTGAGGAGCAAACACTAAATATTCCTATTTTATAGATAGGGAAACCAAGGGAGACCTGAGTTTAATGATTTGCCCAGCTGTGTGAGGCTTAATTTGTATTCAATTTTTCCTGATGTTTTATTCCATATTTAGATTTAGATCAGTTCTTTGGAAGAAGATAGCATTTTTCATCATGAATCCTTTGGGATTGTCTTGGATCATTGTATTAAGTCATTCACAATTGTTCATTGTACAGTATTGCTGTTACTACTACATACAACATATTCCTGGGTTCTGCTCACTTCATTCTGTATTAGTTCATATGAATCCAGGTTTTTTCTGAAATACCTTGTTCATCATTTGTTATGGTACAATGACATTCCATTAATGAGATTCTGGGTCACTAGGTTGGTGTGGTAGAGAAAGCCTGAGGCACTGAGGGAAGCAGGATAGGGCACTTTTGGGTTAAATTTCCCCCAATAAATCTATCTATGGCCCATACCATCTTTGATAAATCCCTTTTGAGTTAGCCCATGATGGTATTCTGCCTCATGATGACTTTTTCCTCACCTATCCCCCTTGTCTCATGGTGCCTTTTTCCAACTAACTCACTCTTAGGGTGCTAAATCCTTTTTTAGGATTTAGCCTGCTAGTCAATGGTATATTTCCATCTCATGAGATATTCCCTTTCTCCTGGTTAATTGTGAGTCCCACTGGGGAACTTATTATTTTTAATTGTTAAAACTACTTTACTTGCTAACTACATGCTCTCCCAATTCTATTTGGTATTTACCACTCCTGGTACCTATTTTGCCTCTTCATTTTGTCTACAACCTGTTCTCATAAATAAATCTACCTTTTGCCAAAAAGAAAGACCATTGTGAATTCATCACATAACTGAACCCCAACATTTGATGCTAATTGCTCTCCTCAATCTCATCATTTGGAGCCCACATCAATCACATCACCATTACATCCATATGCCACAACTGTTCAGTCATTCCTCAATTGATGAGTATCCCCTCAAATTCCAGTTCTTAGTCACTACAAAGAAAGTTGTTGTACAAATTTGTCCTTTTCCCCTTAAAAAAAAAAAAAACCCTCTTTGAGTTACAGACCTAGCAATAATATTGCTGGATGAAGAGTATGAATGATTTTATAGCCTTTGGGGCATAATTCCAAGGTTTGACTTTTGTCATTATTCAAAAGTGTCAAACTGCACCCTTCCCCCCCCCAAAAAAAAAAAAAAAAAAAAACCCAAGCAAGGAATTCATGGCCTTAAATCAACATCTTTCTTGGCATTTTATCTGGAAGGTTAAACAAACTAACTTGCCATAATTCTTGGTGCTAGTGACAATCTGAAAGTAATAGGACATCTGGCCATTGCTAAACTGGTCATTTCAGTGCATTTCATCCCATCAGCTTGTCTATCAGCACACATGTATTTAAAATATGGCTTATGGACCTGCAGTCCTAACAAAGCAAGGCCACAGACCTTTGAGAAAACATTTGATCTAGGCAGCATTTGCCTTCCCCCCTGCCTTGTTTGGTTTCCATGGAAAGCTGTGTTTGGGCTAGAGCTCAGAGTATATTTGTCTCAGGCAGACAATCATTTTCTTTCAGTCTCCCGATGTGGAGAGCAGGTGCTAGTATCTTCAAGAGGTGAAAAGGACTATGGATCTAGTGGGAGGGCTCCAGACTTTCCTGCCTTACATGCACAGGTCAGCTTTTTGTGGGTGAGCCACTAGGACCATGCCCTGGATTTCTTTCATGTCACATGACATTAGTGTATTTTGTGCAAACCACTCTCAGTTCAGATTGCTCCTCATTGCTTTGGGCCAAGTGCCTCTACTCCATATTTAGGGGTAAAGATGGGGATTCAGGAGGACTAGATTTCCAGTTCTGCAAACCCATATGGCTTTCCTCCAGTCATTTTAAGTTTGTTTCCTCACTTGGAAAATGGGAGAAATAATGCCTATTCACAGGGTTGTTAATTGTAGGATTAGAGAGTCAGAGCTGTTTACAACCTTAAGAGATCATTGAGAACAACTTATTGTATAGATAAGGAAGCCAGGAGGCTATGGGATTTCTCTAGCTAGTAACCAATCAGTCAACAAGCCTTTATTAATCTGCCTATGTGTCAAGGGCTGCAAGGGCTGCACTAGGGCCTGGAGATACAAAGACAAAAATGAAATCACCTCTTCTGTCAGAAATAGGAAATGGGGTGGGGAGTATGTACATAAAAGTGTGTACTAAATATATATATATGTATCTCTCTCTCTATATATATATGTATATGTATATGTTTATGTGTACTTATAACCAGACATATTTATTACATATGGTAACTAAAGTGGAATTATTTTGTGGAAGGCACTTACTGCTGGTTCAACAGAAATACAAAAGTTAGCATTTGAACTGAAAAAAAAAGTTGAAAAAGAAACTCCTATTTTATGTACTGCTTTAAGTAGAGAAGCTTATTTGAGCCTTACAATTTTCTTAGAACAATTCTCAACTTTTTAAAGTGTCATAGACTCCATTGAAGGTTTGATGAAACCTAGGATGGATCTCTTTTCAGAACTCTGTTTTTAAGAAAGGGAAAGGAGGGCAGGAAGGGATCCAGGCACTTTGGAGAGAGACATACTTAGGCTAGGCAAGACTATCATATGAGGTAGATTTTACTTGGGGGTAGGAAAGGGGGGTGGAGATCTGTAATCTTTAATCTTCAACTTATTTTGCTTCAAACCTTCTCCCCTCCCTCATTTTTAGCTTCCCTTTAAAATATAAACTCCTTGAGGGCAGAGTTTGTATTGCTTATTTATATTTATATCCCCAGCAGAGTGCTTGTCACAGAATAGTGCTTAATAAATGCTCCCTTCCTCTATCTACTTATCTCTCTTCTCCTCTCCTGCCCCCTCTATCTGTCTGTCTTTCATTTATATATGTATATATTTATATATACATAGTTGGAAACTGTTACCAGTAATAGTCACTTACATCTTACTGTATCCTGTTTATCTAAGCGCAATAAAACTTTATGGATACATCATCGAAGCAAACATTGGCATTTAATAGACTATGTGATTGTAAGGAGAAGAGACAGGCAGGATGCAGAGTGCTGTACTGATCATAGACTTATCCTCTCCAATCTGAATATTCACTTTCAATGAGCAGCAGCCTCAAGGCAAAAAGACCAGGAGAATTAATGTGAACAGATGAGAGGGAACAGTTTGTTGCTAACTTGGAGGGTAAATTGAGCCAACATGTGGGTGGCAATAGAAGAATAGGAAAGGAGATGGCAGCTTTGAGAAATATAGTGTATAGCACTGCTTATCTGAGTCAGAATTTCCATGTAATTAGCCACAATATTAATATTATTAATGTTAGCATTGCCACAATATTAATATTATTAATGTTAGCATTAAAAAAAAAGTTTAGTGGCATTCGTGAATGTCACAGACCTTCATAGCAACCAGACTGAAGATTAATATGGCCTTGGAAAAGGGGGGTATTCTAGATAATGGCAATTGATTTGAATTGGTTAACAATTGATGAGAGAACGAATATTACCAGAAGCTGATTCTAATGGACCTTGATTATGTCATTTACTTCTAAATTACCTTTCCCCATCCCTAGTCTAGGGAAATCTAATCAAAGAATTTATCCCCATCCAAATCTGAGTGGGGTTTGGAAGCACAATGGATTAAATATCTTGTAAGATTGGAGGGGGGAGCGGTCTGAGCAAGACTGAAGAGAGTTCTTTGAGAGAGAATAAACTTTAAAATGAGGACTACAGAAAAAGAGAAAAACTCGATCTCCCCACATCATTGAGAAATAATCATTTTTCTCAATATATATGTATCATCTGTTTATGAATCTGTCTATCCATCTAGCTATATCTAGATATTCTGGAAAACTAGGGGTCAATGTCAGTTGTTCCTATGCTGAAGAAATTTGAATGCTGTGTAAATTTGGCTGCACTGGAACAAAGTTCTGATTCCTTAGTTACAGCTCTGCTCACAGCCCTGGAAACTTTGATATTCCAAGGAGGAGTCCTTTCTGAAGATCTGCTTCAGCTCCAAAAGAAGATAGGTCTGTTTTCTGATGTGGCTGGTTGCTTGGGGCTCCAGAATATATCCTCTTTTGACTGATGCCCCATAATAAACTTGGTTAGACACTGTACTTTGTGTACACATGAACATAGCCTCTGAGAGGCTGCCTTTCAAGCCACCCTTGCCTTCCTGAAGCAGTTTTCATCTCCTTGATGTATCATATGTCAATAGTTCTCTTTGGAGAAGCCAGTTTTCTATCTCTGAGGAAGATTTTTGGTAGTCTAATCTCTTTCTATGGTCTTCTTTGGTTACTGTGCTGTGTTTGCTTCACAAAGTGGTTTCTAATTTCTCTGAAGATCTCATTTTGTTTTGTTTTATTTTGTTTTGGTTTCTTTTTTGCGTCTGCTTCTTGAACACAGTCCCTACCATCCACAACCACCCTGTGGACCTTGGATGCCTTTCTCCTAAACTTTTGATGGAATTCATAGTGGCTTAGCTGGATTTCTTGAATCTGAAATAGGGAACTGAGCTTCCCACATGGGATCATGGCTCTTTCTGGTTTATCGATCCCTTTGATAGTCTGGTAAAATCTATGGTTCCTTCTCTGAATGATATTTTTAAGTGTACCTCAGCAATGAACAGTAGTCAGCACTAGCAGGGAACAGTAATCATCAGCAGCAGTCAGCAGTGGTCAACAAGCAGTACTCAGCAGCAGCAGTCAGCAGTCAGCAGCAGTCAGCAGAAGCCAGCAGCAGCACTCAAAAGTAGTGAGGGGGGAAAAAACACCAGTTAGCAGTGGTTAACAAGCAGTTCTCAGCAGCAATAGCAGTGAGCGGTTGCAATAGCAGTAGTCAAAAATAGTGAGCAGCAATGGAAAGCAGTTAGGAAAAAAAAACCCAGTCAACAGCAGTCAGCAATAGTCAGTAGTCAGTAGCTGCAGTAGTCAGCAGTGGTCAACAAGAAGTATTCAGCAGCAGTAGTCAGTAGCTGTAATGATCGCGTATTTTAAATCAGCCGGAGTCAGGAACTCAGGTTAAGGGAAAAAATCTTCAGTCTTTATTCAAGTGAAGAGGTGAATCAAGATTGCGATAGCAATACGGGCAGCTGTGACAGGAAATCAACTAACAGAGCAAGTGAGGGCTGAGCTCTCCTCCCCTTCCTTTTTCACTCCCCTGCCTCCACCCACCAGAATCGTCATTTCCTATACAACACATCAGGACTTGCACAAAGAGTAGGCGGGGGCCATTCTTTCTCCAAGCTTATATATTAATAGAGTATGATCCAATTACTATTTAGCCTCATGTGCTTGGGACCTCAGTGCATCAACTCAAGCCTCAGCCCATTACAAGTAGCAATCAGCAAAAGCAATCAAAAGGAGTCAGCAATAGTAGTGGTCAAAAGTAGCAGTAGCAGGACTTAGCAATAGCTGTCAAAAGCAGTGAGCAACAATCCAAAGCAGACAACAGCATCAGTGAACAGTTAGTCAACAGTAATCATCAGCAGTAGCAATCAGTATTCAGCAGCAATAGCCATAAACAGTCAGCAGCAATCAAGAGAGATCAGTAGCAATCAAAAGCAGCCAACAACAACAGTAAGCCCCAGTCAGCAATAACAGTAAGCAGCAGTCAGCAGTAACAGTAGTCAAAAGTATCAGTCAGCACTAACAAGAAGCAGCAGTAGCAGTCAAAAGCAAGGAAAAACAGTAAAAAAGAAATGAGCAATAATCCAAAGCATTCACCAGCAGCAGTGAACAGTAGTCAGAAGCAACAGTCAGCAGCAGCAGTGAAAAGTAGTCAGAAGCAGCAATTAGCAGCAGCAATGAAAAGCAATGGGGAACAGTCAAAGCAGTGAGTCCAAAGCAGTCAGCAGTAATAGTCAAAAGAAGGCAGCATCAGCAACAGTCAAAAGCAGTTAGCAGTAGCTATAGTCAAAGCAGTGAGCAGTAGTCAAAAACAGTAAAAAAAAAAAAAAAAAAAAAAAAAAGAAACCAGTAGTCAGCAGTGGTCAAAAAGCAATATTCAGCAGCAGCAGCAATCAACAACAGGATAGCAAGCAACAGCAGTCAGTAGTGGCAATAGCAGAAACAATGAGCAACAGTCAAAAGCAGTTAGCCAAAAAAAACCCCATCAACAGCAGTCAGCAGGGATCAACAAGCAGTATATAGCAGCAGTAGTGGGTAGCAGTCAGCAAAAGTCAGAAAAAGTCAGCAGAAGTCAGTAGTGGTCAACAAGCAATATTCAGCAGAAGTAATCAAAAGGAGTCAGCAGTGGCAGGAGTCAAAAGTAGCAGTAGCAGGTCAGCAATAGCTGTCAAAAACAGTGATCAACAGTCCAAAGCAGACAACAGCATCAGCAAATAGTTAGTCAACAGTAGCCAGCAGCATTAGTAGTCAGCAATCAGCAGTCAGCAACAGTAGCAGCAGTCAGCAACAACAGTGAACAGTTAATCAACAGTAGTTAGCAACAATAGCAGTTAGAAGCAACAGCAGTCAGTAGCAGACAGCAGTCAGCAGAAGTCAGTAGTCAGTAGCAGACAGCAATTGCAGTAGTCAGTAGTAGCAGTAGTCAAAAGCAGTTCATAATACTAGCATTCAAAAGCAGCAGTCAGCAATATCAGTAGTCCAAAGCAGTGAGCAACAGTGCAAAGCATTCACCAGCAGCAGTAAACAATAGTCAGCAGTTAGCAGTGAGAAGTCGGTAGCAGTCAGCTGTATTCAGCAAAAGCAGAAGCAGTCAGCAGAAGCAACAGCAGTAACAGTAGTCAATAGCTGTCAAAAGCAATGAGCAACAATCTGGAGCAGACAGCAGCAAGCAGTGCATAGTAGTTGGTAGCAGCAGTGAATAGTTAACAGTAGTCAGCAGTAGTAGCACTCACTAGTTAGCAGCAATAGTCACAAGCAGACAGCAGTAATCAAAAGAGCTCAATAGCAATCAAAAGCAGTCAGCAACATCAGTAGTCAAAAACAATCAGAGCTAGCAGGACTCATCAGTAGCAATCAAGTAAGCAACAATCCAAAGCATTCATCAGCAGCAGTGAAAAGTAGTCAGCTGAAGCAATCAGCAATGGTCCACATGCAGTACTCAGCAGCAGCAGTCTAGCAATAAGGAACAGTCCAAAATAATTCGTAATAGTCCAAAGCAGTCAGCAGCAGCAGTGAACAGTTTAGTCAACAGTAGTCAATAACAGCATGTCACCCAGCAGCAATAGTAGTCACAAGCAGTTAGCAGTAGCAGTCAGCAGCAGTCAACAATGGTCAAAAGTAGTCAGAAATAGCAAATCAAAAGCAGTGAGCAGTAGTCAATACAGTTAGCAACCCCCCCCCCCAATCCCCCCCCCCACCACCAAAAAAAAAAACAACAGTGATCAGCAGTGGTCAAGAAGCAGTACTCAGCAGCAGCAGTCAAAAGTAGTAGTAGGAAACAAGTCAGCAGTTGCAGTAGCAGCAGTCAAAAGCAGCAAAAAAACAACAACAAAAAAAAACCAGTTAACAACAGTCAGCAAGTAGTATTCAGAAACAGTCAGCAACACTCCAAAGCAGTCAGCAGCAGCAGTTAACAGTTAGTCAAGAGTAGTCAACAGTAACAGTCAAAAGCAATCCCCAGTAGCAGTACTTAGCAGTAGCAGTCAATAGCAACAATAGTCAAAAAACAGTGAACAACAGTCCAAAGCAGTCAGCAGCAGCTGCGAACAGTTTGTCAACAATAGTTAGCAGCAGTAGTCAAAAGCAGTCTGCAGTCAGCAGAAGCCAAAAGCAATGAGGAATAGTCCACAGCAGTCAACAGTTGCAGTAACCAGTACAGCAGTCAGAAGCTACAGTAGTCAGCTGAAGTTGCAACAATCCAAATCAGTGAGTAACTGTCAGCAGTAGTAGTCAGCAGCAGTCAGTCAGTAGTCAGCAGCAATCAGCAGCTATACCATCAGCTGCAGCAGTCAGCAACAGTCAGCAGTAGTAGTCAGCAGAAATCAGCAGCAATCAGCAACAGCAGCAGCAGCAATAGTGTTCAGCCTGCTGCAGGCAGCAGTTAGCAGCAGTCAGCAGCAGCAGTTAGTAGAAAGCAGCTATAGAAGTCAGCTGCAGCAGTCAGCAGCAGTAGCAGACAACAGCAATCAGAAACTACAGTAGTCAGCTGCAGCAGTCAGCAACAGTCCACATCAGTAACAGTCAGCAGTAGTAGTCAGCAACAGTCAGTCAGTAATCAGCAGCAGTCAGCAGCAGCAGTTAGCAAAAAAGCAGCAGTGAGAAGTCAGCAGCAGCAGTAGCAGACAACAGCAATCAGAAGCTACAGTAGTCAGCTGCAGCAATCAGTAACAGTCCACAGTAGTGGGTAACAGCAGCAGTCAGCAGGCAAAATTAGCAGCAGTTAGCAGAAAGCAGATGCAGTAGTCAGCAGCAGTCAGCAGCAATCAGCTGCAGTAGTGAGCTACTGCTCACTGTGAGAGGTCAGCTGCAGCAGTCAGCAGCAGTAGCAGACAACAGCAAACAGAAGCTACAGTAGTCAGCTGCAGCAATCAGCAACAAACCTCATCAGTTGGTAATAGTCAGCAGCTTTCAGCAGCTAAAAGCAGTCAGCAGAAAGCAGTTATGGTAATCAGCTGCAGCAGTGAACGACTGCTCACTCTGAGAAGTCAGCTGCAGCAGTCAGCAGCAGCAGTGAGAAGTCAGCAGCAGCAGTCAGCAGCAGCAGTGAGAAGTCAGCAGCAGCAGTCAGCAGCAGAAGCAAACAACAGCAATCTGCTGTACCAGTCTAAATCAGTAAGTCAGCAGCAGCAGTCAAAAGCAGTCAGCACTTACAGTAGTCAGCTGCTGCAGTTAGGAGTAAGCAGTCACCAGCAGTAGTAGGCAACAGTTGGCAGCAATAGAAGCAATCAGCAGCAGTAAGTAGCAGCAGTCAGCAGAACTCAGCAGCTATAGTAGTCAGCTGCAGCAGTCAGCAGTCAGCAGTCAGCAGCACTGAGAAGTCAGCTGCAGCAGTCAGCAGCAACAGTTAACAGCCATCAGCAGCAGTCAACAGTCAGCAGCAGCAGTCCAAAGCAGTCAGCAACAGTAGCAGGCAGCAGCAGCAGTCAAAAGCAGTTAGCAGTAGCGGTAATCAAAAGCATAGAGTGACAGTCCAAAGCAGTCAGCAGCAGTCACCAGTCAACAGCAGTACTCAAAAGTAGTCAGCAGTATCAGTACTCAACAATAGCAGTAGTCAAAAGCAATTAGTAGTAGCAGTCAACAGTAGTCAAAAGCAGTTAACAAACAAACAAACAAACAAAAAAACAGTCAACAGCAGTCAGCAGTGGTCAACAAATAGTACTCAGCAGCAATAGTCAGCAGTAGCAGTCGTCATGAGCAGTCAGCAGTAGTAATTAACAACAGCAGGAGTCACCAGCAGTAGCCAAAAGCAGTCAGCAGCAGCAGTTAAAAGTCAGCAGCAATCAAAAGATCAGTAGCAATCAAAATAGGAGAGCAGCAACAGTCAGCAGAAGTCAGCAGTAGCAGCAGTCAAAAGTAGCAATCGTCAGTAGTCAAAATCAGTCAGCAATAAGCAGGGGTCAGCAGTAGCCATCAAAAGCAGTGAACAACAGTCCAAAGCAGTCACCAGCAGAAGAGAATAGTAATCAAATGAATAGTAGTCAAAAGTAATCATCAGCAGCATCAGTAGTTAAAAGCAGTGAGTTACTGTCCAAAAGCAGTCAGGAGCAGAAGTAAACAGCAGTCACACCATCAGGGAATGATAGTCAGCAGCAGCAATGAACAGGTGGTGTGCAGCAGTCAAAAACAGCAAACAAAAACAAAAACAAAAAACCCCAAAAACAACACAAGTTATCAGTCAGCACTGGTCAATGGAAGCACTACTCAGCAGCAGCAGTAGCAGGCAACAGTAGTTAGCAGTTGCAGTAGTCAAAAACAGCAGCAGGTAGCAGCAACAGTCAAAAAGCAATCAGTAGTCAGGGTAGATGATTCTTGGTTGTAAATCTAGCTCCATTGCTCTCTGAAATATCATATTCCAAGTGTAGAAGCTGCTAAATTTTGTTTTAGATTGACTGTGGCTTCATTATACTTGAATTGTTTCTTTCTGGATGCTTCCAATATTTTTTCTTTGTCTTGGGAGTTCAGAATTTGATTCCTGGGAATTTTCATCTTGGAATCTCTTTCAGGTGGATTCTTTCAATTTCTATTTCACTTTCTGGATCTAGAATATCAGGACAGTTTTCCTTGATAATTTCTTGAAAGATGTTATCTAGACTGTTTTGTTTTGTTTTGTTTTGATCATGGCTTTCAAGTAGATTTTAAAAGATCTGTCCTGGCTCTATTTTCCATTGAGTTATTTCATATTGTTTTCTAATTTTTTGTTCTTTTGGTTTTGCTCGTTTCTTGATTTCTCATCAAGTCATTAACTTTCATTTGCTCAATTCTAATTTTTAAGAATTATTTTCCTCAGGAAGCTTTTGTATCTCCTTTCTCATTTGGCCAATTTTGCTTTTTAACCCAATCTTCTCATTAGCTTTTTGTATTTCTTTTTGTGTCACTCTCATTTTTTTCTCAATTTTTCTTCTACCTGTCTTAAAAAATCCCTTTTGAGCTCTTCTATGACCTGTGATCAGTTCTTATTTTTCTTGGAGACTTTGGATATAGTATCTTTGACTTTGTTATCTCTTATGAATGTGTTTTACTCTTCCTTGTCACCATAGTAACTTTCTATAGCCAGAATCTTTTTCTTTGCTTGCACACTTCTCCAATCTATTACATGACTTTTAATTCTTCGTTAAAGTGGGGCTCTTTTTCCATGTGGAGGATGTAATCTCCCAAACTTCAGGGATTTGTGCAGCTATTTCCAGAGATCTTTCTTGGGATCTGTGAGTTTTCAGTTCTTCTAAGAGGATATGATCCAAGGAGAAGTGCATTTGAATGATCACAAGCACTGTTTTCATTCTGGAACGGTGAGGGGAGTTCTCCACTTTACTGTGGCTTTAGGTTATAGTGTGCTAAAACAACAGAACCCTTCCTCAGTGCTAGTAAAGAGAGCTCCTTTTGACCAGTTCCATCCTCTTACTGTCTACGAGCTGAGACCAGTGAAAGTTACTGCCATAGCCTCATTGCACTTTTGCTGCACCATGGTTTGCTGGTTTCCCAAGGCCCTCTCACCTTAGTGAAACACAGTTTTCCTGCAATCTTCCACATGGTCTTTCGTGTCTTTTAGCTGAGAAGTCTGGAAACTACCAGAGTTGCTATTGATTCAGAGACTCCAAGGTCCAGTCCTGATTTTCTGAGAACAAACATGACATGAAAGTCAGCTACCCCACTGATGATAAATTCTTCACCTTGAAAAGGCTACAAGCCCAAACTAAAGTGGAGGGAGCTTTGGAGCATGATTTTTTTTGTTTGTTTGTTTGGTTGTTTGCAGGTGACTGTGTGCTCAATGCAGCCTCTGAAGCTGAGATGCAACAAATTATGGATCATTTCTCTGCTGCTTGGGCTAATTTTGGCCTAACAATGAACACCAAGAAAACACAGGTCCTCCATCAGCCAGCACCACACCATCCAAATATGGAACCATCAGTTACAGCAAATGGTGAAATTCTGAATCCTGTGGATGAGTTCACTTACCTTGGCAGTATACTTTCCAGGGATGTCCACATTAATAATAAGGTTGCCACACGCTTTGCCAGAGCTAGCTCAGTGTTTAGGAGGCTCTGAGGGAAAATGTGGGAGAGGAGAGGTATTACACTGCTCACCAAATTGAAAATCTGCAGAACGATTGTACTGACCTCATTGTTGTATACCTATGAACCTGGACAGTCTACCAGCACCAGGCCAGGAGACTGAATCACTTCCGTTTGAATTATCTTAGGATGATTCTGACAATCACTTGGCAGGATAAGGTTCTTTCTTTAACTAACCTGTCAAGCATTCAAACTCAACTGCAGAGAGCACAACAGCTCACAAGGTGGGCTGGCTATCTTGTTCGAATGCCAGACATATGCTTGCCAAAAAGATTATTTTATGGAGAACGCACATGGATGTCAGAAAAAAATGATACAAGGACACAGTCAAGGTCTCTCAAGAATTTTAGATTTGGGGGCAGCTAGGTGGGCTCAGTGGATAGAGCACCAGCCCTGAACTCAGAAGGACCTGAGTTCCAATCTGGCCTCAGACACTTAATACTTCCTGGCTGTGTGACCCTGGGCAAGTCACTTAACCCCGATTGCCTCTGTAAGAAAAAAAAAAGAATTTTATATTTGATTTATGACATGGGAGACACTAGCACAAGGTCACCCAGCATGACATTCCCTCAATCAGAGAAGGCACTGTGCTCTACGAGCTGAGCAGAGTTGAATTAGCTCAGAAGAATCATGAGATGCACAAAATTAGAGACTCCTCTCCCAAATATTCATAAGAACTATTTGTTTTTGACCCGTGGAGAGACCTGAGCTCATATTGGTCTGATCAGCCACAGCTGGACATACTGTGACTTGGCTCTGACCTAGTGCTTATATTAACCATGTATGATCACCGACAGTCATCAATGAAACTAATTGAAAGAAAATGGAATGGGGAATCAGGAGAGCCAAGTTTTATTATTAACCTGGGTTAACTTCTCCATGCCTCAGTTTTTCTAGCTGCCAAAAGCAGAAATAATGCCTGCTTTCCTTGCCTCTCAGCAGTAAGAGCATGCATATGAAAATGCCATCTATCAGTTATCTTCCTGAGTTTCCACACTCATTTTAACACCTCTGCTGGCCACATACACACTTATCTTCCCTGCACATGCTCTTGGGATGTTTCTACTCAGTGGCACAGTCTTATCAAAAACTTTCAGTTATATTAGGTTTTTTATCAAAAAAACTGAATATTGGTCTTGTGGGCCAGAATTTGTGATCACTTACAGCTTTGCTGCAAAAGTACATTTCTAGCACATTTTAAAGCCTTTTTTAAAAAAAAATTCACTTTTTTAGAATGCACTGTTGATTCATTCTTAGTATTACCTCTAAGTTAAAGCTAACCACTGGTGTGTAATCTTTCTAGGCATGTTTATTCCACTGTGCCTAATCCATGGCTGTCAAACTGGCAGATCCTTTAACATCTTAAGGGATGGGCCTTCGCTGTACAAGATCAAGCTACCTCTAGAGAAGTCTTAGGATTTATCAGGAAAATTTTAATCTCAGCAGTAGTATATTACAGTGTCCTAGGCTAATAAACAGGGAGTTATCATGTGCTAAAATCGGGCAAATAAAAATTGAGTAGGAATGTAATTATAGTGCACATCGCTATGGACGTTAGAATAGAAAATCGTTACAAAAAAGAGGCAGGGTTGGCCATGTAGGCTCAGAAGGTAGAAAGAGATATTCTCATATTCCCATTGTCATGTGCAGGGGTCCTCAAACTATGGCCCGCAGACCAGATGCGGCAGCTGAGGACTTTTAGAGGACTTTTATCCTCCTCACCCAGGGCTATGAAGTTTCTTTATTTAAAAGCCCACAAAACAGAGTTTTTGTTTTTACTATAGTCTGGCCCTCCAACAGTCTGAGGAACAGTAAACTGGACCCTATTTTGAGGACCCCTGCGAAAGTGCTAAAGCCTCTAGCTTGGAAGACAGAAGACTGATTTGGAATCCTGACTCTGTAGCTAATGGGCTATGTGACCTGAGAAACACATTTCACTTTTCTAAACTTCAGTTTTCAGTTCAGTAAAAGGAGAGGGTTGACTGGATGATCTTTAAGGACCCTGCCAGGTGGAAGGGTCAACAAGTATGAGCTTGGTTGCGTGGTTTTCTGATTCTTTTCCACATTTTTTTTTTAGTTTTTTTTTTTTTTTCAAATTTTCTTTCTCCATTTTTATGGGCTCTTTTCCTATTCTCCTCTCTCTGACCCCTTCAGAAACTCAGTTTATTTAACCAAAAAGTCTGCTATGAAAAAAAAAATTAGAATGTGTCATTGATTTCTTTCATTTAACGTGAACTGCAGGATTTTCATTGGGTTAGTTATTACTTCTACCAACCTTGATTAGAACAATCCGGCAATAGCTCAATGGGCAACTAGGTGATGCTATAGTGGATAGAGTACCAGACCTGGAGTCAGAAAGAGTCATTTTCCTGAGTTCAAATCTGACTTCAGACACTTACTGAGCAAATCAAATGGGAAATCCTGAGCAAATCACTTTATTCCATTTGAGGAAATGTCAATTTCTTCAACTATAAAATGAGCTGGAAAAGAAAAGAGAGACCTCTCCAGTGTCTTTCATAGAAAACCCCAAATGGAGTCATCACAAGAGTACATGACTGAAAAAGACTGAAACACCTCAGTTTTTATGAATGAAAAAAGATTAAATGTTTCCTATAGGCAATACACTTCATAAATGCTGGGAATACCAATAGGTTAATACAATGAGAAAGGTAAGACTGTTTCAGCTCTCAAGAAACTTATATTCTAATGAGGGAGAGAGATTACAGATGGAAGGCTTCAACTGCAAGTTATATGGGAAGGTTCCATGATCCGTTCTTTACATTGGCAAAGTGGATGGTAACCCTTCTTTATATATTTTATATCAGTTTTTGATGTTGAATCTTTTTTTTTCCTTCCCTTTTTATCTTTTTATGCTTTTCTTTGAGCTTTGCACTTGAAGATCAAATTTTCGGTTCAGCTCATCTTTTCATCAAAAATAATTGGAAATCTGATGTTGAACCCTTTTACAGGGCCAAAGACTTTGGGGACCAGAATTTTCTTTGCTAGGTTTCCAGATGCTATGGCTATGGTTGCCTGGTTACATTCGCCATAGGTCCTGGGTTCTTTTCCAAGATGACAGCTGAGGGTAAAGTTGGAAGCATTGTTACTATATTCAGTGCTCTTGGGTTCAGGTGTGGGGTCTGAGAGGAGATGGTGATCAAGTTGCTGGCGATGGTTTGATTTGCCTGGCACATTCTGCCTGTTATCTCTCTTTTGGGGTATCTGGTTGCTTCTGCTAGATCACTAGGCTGACTTGCTTGCCTTTGTGGTTGGCAGTTGGTGGGGACGATTGGCAGTTGCTTCCCTGAATGATGGCTGAAAGGACTGGGTTGAAAGTAAGACCAGTGGTCTGAGCAATCCTGCCACTTAGCTCCTCCAAACCTCCCAGTCACTAACCAGCTATGAGACTCAAGACAGATGACTTCATCTCTCTGGGATTCCTTAATTTTCCTCATCTGTAAAATGAGGTTTTCAGACTAAATAACCTCTAAAGTGCCTTTTACTTCCAAATCCATAGTCATATGACTCTGATCTTCTGAACCTAGCTGGTCTAGTTCTTGCATAACAGATACACAATTCATCTGTCTATCTGTTTATCTGTCTCTGGGAGTGACCAGGATAAAAATAGAACTTCTGACAAGGGTACAGCAAATATAGCACTAGAAATCAAGACTTCCAGGGATTGATCCTTGGATGACAGATACACAATCCATTTGTCTTTGTCCCTCTTTGTCTTTCTCTTTCTGGAAGCGATCAAGAAGAAAACAGAACTATTTACAAGTGGGGAGGGATGTGGAAGATAAAGGATTAGAAGCCAAAACCTCTTGGGGAACTGGTCCTTGGATGACAAGATACATAGTCCAGCATTTGCTCTATATTCGAGTTCGTTAGAATCCCCTGAACTTGACCTCTACTGGCAAGCTTTTGAGGACTGAGTTTCCCCACAGTATGATGAGGGATGGAAAGAGAACTTTAGAGAGTTCAAGATACTTCTTCCATTGTGTTTTAATTCACATTTCTAATTGTTTGAATAAAAACTTCATTCCCTGTTGAGGGATTTTCAAGCATTAAAGAATTGGTTAGGGAGATATTTTAGGGAGAAGGGACCTTTCCTGGTATCCCTCTACTCCCGTTCGGGAAAAAACCAAACTCTACACAAGGTCATTGGTTTTGCCTGGCACTTTTATTTGATTCATCCTCTTTGAGTCAGAATTATGAGATCATAGGATCAGAGGTCATTGAGCATACCTATTTTGTTTTCATTTGAGGAAGCAGACACAGAGAGGGTAAGTGATTGCCCAGGCCCAGTATGAAGTGGGATTTGAACCCAAATTTTATTCCAAGTCTATCATCCTTTCCACAGCAGCACACTACCCCTCTAATTCAAATTGATCCTGAGACACACTCCCGTCCCTGGGTTTCCCTCTTAGGAATTGAGGTTTGGTGATTCCCTTGCCCTCTGAACCCCAAAGAGAAGAATCCAACAAAAGGGAGGAGAAAGAGCTGCTACTGGACAGGTGCCAACTTGGCCATGATGACACAAGTCCTACACATCTCTTAATCTCTGTCCAGGAAGATTCTGGACATTAATCATATTACCTGCAGACAAGGGGAAAGAGTGGCCACCTTTCCAGATCCTCTTTGCTCTTCCAAAAATTACATCAATATAGTATTTAAGGAGCAATGTGTCCTGACATGAAATGGGAGGGAATGGGCTCAGCGGAACCATGGACATTGAGACAGAGCCCAAGTGCTTGCTCATCTGTAAGGGTGGGACATGACCTGCCAAAGGCTTTTTTTGATGTTGCCTGAATTGGAAGTACCCTATCTCAAGTGTCCCAGAGTGGTGCTGGTCCTTATCTGTATCCTCTCCCTTCTGATCCCCTCCCCCCCTCACTTTTTCTGGGTCACTCCCTCCCATTTATTTCCCTTTCCCTCCTCTGTGGGATTGGGTTTCCTTTCCAGGACCTTGGCAGCCAATTGGGAAAGTAAACAAAAATAAAAGGCCTAGAAAATCAGGCTTGCTGAAGAGTTTGCTGATCTTCAGGGAGAACCAGACAGGAAATGTGGCCATTAGGTCTTACTGACATCCCAGATAATGTAAATTCCCTGTTTCCTTTACAGCTGGTGTAGGACTTGGCCTCTCTGACACAGAGAGGGAAGATCCAGTTTCCCATTTATTTAGCTCTTGGACACCCTCATGGTGTCTTGGCTTCTATTGATCTATCTCCCCCTTCTTCCCCCCTTGTGGATATTCTGTTTTCTTTTTCTTTTCTTTTCTTTTTTTCATCTTGGTCCCTTCCAGAGAGAGAAAAGAACAGAGATAAAGACACAGAGAAAAAGAAAGACAGAAACAGAGAGAGAGAAAGGTAATGAGACAGTAAAAGAGAAAGAGTGAAGGTGAGAGAGATACAGAGAGAGAAAGAAGTGAAAGGAAGAGGGTGGGAGAAAGAAAGGAAAAAAAGAATTAGAAGACAAAGGAGAGAAAGAAATAGGAGAGAAAGGAAGAAGTATGTTTTCCTCTGGCCAGGACTGACCCAAGAATAGGGAGATGATAAAGTAGCAGAGAGAGAGAGAGAGAGAGAGAGAGAGAAGAGAGAGAGAGAGAGAGAGAGAGAAAGGGGAGAGAGAGGGAGAGAGAGAAGAAGGAAGAAGGAAGAAGGAAAGAGAGAGAGAGAAGAAGGAAAAGGGAAAGAGAGAGGGGGGAAAAATAGAGAAGGAGAGAGAGGGAGAGAGAGAAGGAGGGAGAGGGAAGGAGATAAAAAAGAAAGAAAAAGTAAGAGCTAAGAGAGAAGAAAAAGAGAGAGAAAGGGGAGAAAGAGAAAGAGAAGGAGATAGAGGAAGAGTGTGAAGAAGAAAGAAGAGATAGAAGAGAGAATGAAGAGATGGGGGAGAGGGGGAAAGAAAGAGGGGAGAGGGGGAAAGGAAAGGAAAGGAAAAGGGAGAGGAGAAAAAGGAAAGAAAAAGCAAGTTAGATAAGAGCTAGAAGAGAGAAAAAAGAGAGAAAAGGGGAAAGAGAGGGGGGAAAGAATGTGAAGAAGAAAGAAAAAAAAGGAGGGAGAAAGAAAGGAGAGCTAGAAGAGAAGAGGAAAGGGGGGATGAAGAGGGAGAGAATGAACAACAATGTGGTCTTTTAATTATTTTTCATCTTTACTAAACCTGCCTAGATCTTGGTGCAAAGGCACCTTCTACAGCAGAAGGGAATGCGATTCTAGAAGCTAGCTCTCATCTGACATCGTGTTGTTATTCTTTCCAGGAAAAATATTTCTCCAGAAGAGAACAACTGGAGGTAACTGATACATTTGCAAAGAAGAAGTAATTAATATGCAATATGTAAAAACCATGTGAGAATTCAGCCTCCTCTGGAGCCAGGCCCAGGATAGTTCTTGCGGGTCCCAATTATCCAAGTCTTTGGTGCTGCCGTGGGTCAGTGGGGACCAGCTCGGCGCATCTCTGCTTAGCTAATTGGCAGCCTCCTGGGCCGTCATTGCAGTTTATTTGCTAGGCTTTTAATGACTGTAAAAAAATTAAATAAACAGAGGTACTGACCTCGCTTTGTGTGTCTATGAAAACAATGTCATCCGGAGCTCCTTCTGGCTGTAACAGGACCAAGTCAGGCCCAGCCTTCAGGAGGACCCCAGAGACAAACTAGTCCAACATCATCATCTGGTGGGCAGGGGCCCGGGCCTGGTCGGGTTAAACTATTTACCCCAATCTGGGAGTCGGCCCAGGTGTCCCAAGCTCAGGTGTGCCACGGAACAGACTTTCCCAGGCTGAGGATGGTGGGAGTTATTTCCTGCCAGAGGGGAGGTGGCTCTCAGGTTTAGGACAGCTCGATACCAGCGCTAATATCGTGGAAATAAGAGATGAAGATAACTAGAATTTATAAAGACTTTTTAGGTCTGTAAAGCATGGGTGTTCAGTGGATCCTCACCGCCTTAGGGGGCGGTGCAGCCCTTATCCTGGGATTTGAGTGAGAGCAAAGTCACCTGCCTCCCTTTCTCCTCCAGAGCCATCTGGGTCCAGTGGCCAGAGATGGCTCAGAATGGCCAAAGATGGCCCTGATTGCAGTGGGAGACTGTGGCTAAGGTCCTCATCACATCTCAGTCTGAGTAAGGCAACACCCATTCTATAATTAAGCCTAGTTAGGAAAGGAGGCAGAGAATAGCTTCTTTTATCTAGTCAAAAACAATTCTTTTTTTTTTTTTTTTTTAAGGAAGCAATGGGGGTGGGGGAACACGAAGAAGAGATGTTAGATCCAGATTTCTGGCCCAAACAGAAACATTTGCCATTTATTTATTTTTTTGCTGAGGCAATTGGGGTTAAGTAACTTGCCTGGGGTCACACAGCTAGTGTTAAGTGTCTGAGATCAGATTTGAACTCAGGCCCTCCTGAAATCAGGGCTGGGGCTCTATCCTTTGAACCACCTAGCTGCCTTTCCATTTATTCTTGATTTGCCTAAGGAAAAACTTAAACTCCAGACTCCAGGGTCAGTGTTTTTAGCTATCTGCACAAGATCTTTGCACGTTCCTCTCTGCAAGCCTTTCTCATCCTTAGGGGCCTGATTGGGCCATAATTGCAGATAGTGAGAAAATCTGTTTTTCTAAGTTCCTTGAATATGAGCACAATTCTTCAATGAGCCTTCTCTTGTCCCACATATTCAGAAGCATCTAATAAATTTGGAGGTGGGGGCGGGAGCATTTTACATAATGTTTACTCAAGAACAATTTCATAATATTTATTGACGTGATATTTCAGCATTTTGGGAGATTCAATAAATCAGAGGTAGAAATATTGACTCTATAGAATGATCTAAAATTGGTCTTATGTTTCCCCTCATAAACCAAGAAAATATTATTTCTTCATATACTTAGCAACTTACTTTAGTTCTTTTTTTTTTTTTTTTTCTGAAGCCACACAGTCTTTTTCAGAGATCATGTTGTACCTGTCCTTTGCTCCAGAAACTCTGTGAGGGCCTGCAGCCAAAAACAATAGAAGTCTGGTAGAGAGGGGTCTGGTAGCTCCTTCCAACTTTATGACTCCATATCTCCAGAGAGCCCATTAGGAGAACTGACTGTCCAGTTTGTTGGAGTGCCTTATTGTATAGATGATGGGAACAGTAAGGCTGACATATGATGTGGTTTAGCTGCATGAGGGGAGTTTTCCATAAGTTATACGGGGACCGATAGGATTTACTTTTTGTCCC
This sequence comes from Antechinus flavipes, assembly GCF_016432865.1. NCBI lineage: Eukaryota > Metazoa > Chordata > Mammalia > Dasyuromorphia > Dasyuridae > Antechinus > Antechinus flavipes. Next base: position 65,926,277 of record NC_067402.1, on the reverse strand, counting down.
ATTCATTGGGCATTTGTCCTGTCTTATATTTGTAATTATTTTATTGTTAAATAAAGTATGAGTTCTTTGAGGGATGGGACCTGATCCTACCATTCTATGCTTTCCTCTCCCATCATGACTGAGTCAATGTTCAACTTTTTTTTTTTTTAATAGAGAAGAAAGCTGAGAGATTCAGAGAGATTGAATGAATTACCGATGGTGGTCAAATCTAAAAACTAGCTTAATTCCTATTTTAAAATTTAAGATATCAGAGTAGGAATGTGATCAGACCAGTTAAGTGACAAAAAAGTTCTCTAGTTCTTCCAAATCAGGGTGGGGAACATCTGGACCAGGCTGTATAAAGTCCTAGATAGAGGTCATTTAGTATGACCTTGCCAGGGCAACTGTGGTTCCAGCCATCACATTAGAAGTGAGTTAAATGTTTGACCAAATATAGGAGAATAATTTTTAAGTTGATAATTTTGTATGGCCTTTGAATATATATATGTAATGGCCCTTGCCGGGAAAAAAAGTTCCCCATTGCTGTTTTTAGTGTTGTTGACAAGCACTCAAATTGTTTTGTATTTTTTCTCATTTTGTTTGTCTTTAGGTATAGTGGTTAGGGAAAAAATAAGGGCCAAGGCAAGGAAAATGGGTAATTTTTTAGTTTTTTAAATTAAAATTTTTTATTAAAGCTTTTTATTTAAAAAATATATACATGGATAATTTTTCAATACTGACCCTTGCAATATACCTTGTGTTCCGAATGTTCCCTTCCTTCCCCCCCCCACCCCCCAGATGGCAGATAATCCAATATATGTTAAAATGTTAAAATATATGTTAAATCCAATATATGTATATGTATACACACACACACACACACACACACATATATATACAATTATCTTGCTGCACAAGAAAAATCAGATCAAAAAGAAAAAAAATGAGAAAGAAAACAAAATGCAAGCAAACAGCAGCAAAAAGGGTAAAAATGCTATGTTGTGATCTACACTCAGTTCCCACAATCCCCTCTCTGGGTGTAGATGGCTCTCTTCATCACAAGATCATTGGAACTGGCCTGGATCATTTTATTGTTGAGAAGAGCTATGTCCATCAGAAACAATCATTTATTCTTGTTGCTGTGACAATAATTTCCTAGTTCTGCTCACTTCACTTAACATCAGTTCATGTAAGTCTCTCTAGGCCTTTCTGAAATCATCCTGTTGCTTGTTTCTTATAGAATAATAATATTCCATAACCTTCATATACCATAATTTATTCAGCCATTCTCCAACTGCTGGGAATCCACTCAATTTCTAGTTTCTTGCCACTATAAAAAGGGCTGCCACAAACAGGAAAATGAGTAATTAAAGAGCCCTGATAATCCATGGAATAAACAAAGTCACCCTTGGATAATCCAGTGGTGTTAGAATTTTAGGATTTTACTGCTAGAAGCCACCTTAGACATCACTGTAATCTAATTATCTTCATCTATGGATAAGGAAACTTGATTTTAACCTATTTCTTGGCAAGTTCCTCCATCCTCTGGGACAGAGCAGAATAGATCAAAACATGAAGAGCATGCAGAGTTGTGAAGACTGCAATGATGCTCTGAATCTTCTTGTCTCCAAGCTAAATATTTCCTTTTTATTCAACCCATCCTTTCATGCATAACTGAAGATCTTTCACTGTTCTCTTTCACATGAGAAATATGGCGCTCAGAAATGAGACCAGTAATTTTGATGTGTTCTGTTTAGGACAGAACACAATGATACTGTTACTTTGTTTTGCACACAATGCTTCTCTTAACAGAGCTGAGGATAGCTCTAAATGTTTTGTAGGAAACCATGTTGCACAACTTTACCATATTAAGCTTGCAGTTCTTCATAGCTCCCAGATTTTTCACATAGGAACTATTCTTGGCTATGACTTCCTCAACTTGTATTTTTAAAGGTAATTTTTTTTCAACCTAAGGCTAAGACTTATCCCTATTAAAATTATTCTTAGAAAAATTAAGTCCATTGTTCTAGCTTGTCAAAATCATTTTGGATCCTGATCCTGTCATCCAGTAGATTAGCACTTCCTCATAATTTGAGATCTTTAACTTCAATAAGCATGCCTTTTAAATTTCATTTAAGTCATTAGATAAATGGCAAACAATACAGGTCCAAGTACAGAACCCTGAATTTCTTCCCTGGAAACTTACTTCAAAGTGGATTTCAAGCCACTGATGAGATGACTCTTCTTGGATTTGGTAAATCTACCCAGTTCTGCATCTTAATAATCATTAAATGAATAATTATCTAGCTTCTATATCTCCATTTTGTCCATAAGAATAATGCAAAAGACTTCTTGCCCTTCTCCAATTATGTAGTCTTTCCTCCTATTCTGTACATAGCTCTTTTTTTTGAAAGAATGAACCAATGAACAATTTTTATTTCTTTAGAATACAGTTTTGATAGAAGCTATTTTCATAAAATCATCAAACTAGGGAGTGACATGAGCTCCTTCCCCAGGGATTTCCTCTTCATCATATCTTGGTCATCCACTGTCTCAGACTCATTAGTAACAAAGTCTGTTTTAACAAGTCCCTGGAAGTTAAGATTAGCTAGTCTTTATCAGAAATCCCTTCAAATATCTAACACTAGCTTATACATATAACAGGAGTTTGTCCATCATATCTCTTGATATTTTTCAATACATGGAAAAATGTAGGAACCCTGCTTTTGGGAGAATTGTGGTGATATATAATGGAAAGGCCTTAGAGAGATATGACAGAAGCTGGAAAGCTTTTTATTGGCTGGGTGGCAAGAAGTTGGGGTACTCTCAAAAAGCACTACTACTAACTCCAGTCTTGGACATTTTTTCCTGCTCCTCATTTTTGATCAATCTTTTTGACTCTTTTGTTGACAGCTGTCTGGTGAGAGACAATGTTGAAAGAAGAGAGACCCTTAGGAGTTAATGCTCAATGAAGTTGACATGGAACCTGGAAACACAGGCCTTGGGTCTCTGACAGCCTACCTTGTTTTAGGTAGAAGGATTAGAAATAGTGACTTTGAAATTTGAAAGATTAGAAGACAGAGCCGTCTGAATTCAGGAAGATATGAATCCAGCAGACTTCCTTCATGCCATATTAAGCAGCTAGTCAAGCAGTGATACCATGATAAATAAGGAGTGACCTTCAGAAGTGACCTTTGGGATCTAGCCCAGCAGTAGTGGAGAAAAAGACTCATCCTACATTGATGCCAAATTTGGATACGAAATTGGAAGAACAAATAGGGACTGAACATAATGAGCTTACTCTCTCCAGAACCTAAGGTTTAAGGGGAGATGAGTGTATCCCCCCAAAGATGCTAGGAGGAAATGTTTGTACCTTCTTTATTGCTATATCTTTGAATTAAAATATATCTTTCTAAAAACTAAATGATATTAAGTTGTTAAATGGAACTGGGGCTCTAGTCTCTGGCATCTAACAATGAGGGGAATATATCCGGTGGGAGCTTGAGCTCATAGAAGGAGAGATTATCCAAATCTCTTAGGAATTTCAAATGCAATTTTGAAATGGTGCTATGTATTCTTGAGCTCAGTTGTTTATAGCTGCAAATGGATCCAGCATTTGTTAGAGCAAATGTCCAGCCTCTTCCATGGATGGTTAAGACATTCTTGAACTGGCTTTTAGATTATCTGGATCCCCATTGACCAGAGCCAGTAGTTCTAATGACATATAGCTTTGGGGGGATTCAGAAAGATTTTGGCATATCATCAAATTGAACAATCCTCATAAAGGAAGAGAGAAAGTTTTTGGTATTCTAGTAAAAAAGTATATAGAAAGACTATTCTCAAAGGGAAAAAAGCTGCAGTATATTAAGACAAACTGTTCCTTTAAGAACTAGAACACTGTAAATGGTAAACAGAAAGTGAGAAGGAAGCACAATCCTTCAATAAGAGTTGGTCAATGAGATTGAACAGATAGTATTTCAAGTTCCAATGAAGTAATTACTAATGTCAGAGCAAAGTGTGCTGCTCTATATCACAATGGCATTTTAAGAAAAAATGTATTCCCAAATATTTATTTTCTTATTTGAATCCTCCTCATAAGTCCAGTATTTTCCCCTCTACACAAGGGAATATAATGAAAGCAACCTGATCTTCAGCCTAGATCTGCCACAAAAAAGAAATGAGATGTTGGACCAGTGACAATAATATAGCATATATTCATTGCCCCTCTTGTTCCAGGGGAGTTCAGAGGGCTGAGCAAAACTCTTTTCTCAAGGCTGCTTCATCTATCATAAAGAGGCAGGCCATGTGGTTCAAGCTGTATGTGTTGTTTTACAGATGTACAACAGCTGCTTAAAGTGCAGAAGACAAGACATAAAGGAGGAGAATGGTTAGCCCATGTAAATTTAAAAGAGGATTGTATTAAAATAAGATGAGAGATTGCAGCACCTGACATTTGACAAGATAGTGGCTTGCCAGTGTACCAAATCATTTGGAAATTTGTCTGAAGGATCTTGATTTTCCATTTCATTTGCTAAGTTCTGCATCATCTAGCACTGAATCTACTTATACTTCAATAAAAGAGGATGTGACAAAACAGAATGTAACAAATCCAGTCAGCAGATCCCCAGAAAATTGCATTTCTGAGTACTAAAAGTACTGAGTACTTGCAGATATAATTTTTGAGTCATTGTTGATGATCACTGAAAGATTTTGAAGAGAAGTTCCCCAAGACAGAAAGTAGGTAACTGATGTGACTTTTCAAAAAAGGAGAAGGTAAATACTTCCACTTTAAATTCCTTATAAAAGTCACAAAGGCATTACTAAAAGGTTGGTTTATGAACAATTGTATAGGGACCCAGAACATATTCAGGGATTTATCTAGACAAGTTGTTACATCTGAAGGTCTCCAACATATCTCTGAGATAAGTGAATGGTGTCTCAGATAATCACATATCAGGTATATAAACTGATTACTATACCTGAATTGCCTTATCACTCCAGAATTGCCCTCATGGTAAATTGATTCCTTACTCTAAGATGTTATCAAGCATGAGGGACACATGAACTCATTGGTTTGCACTCCCTGTATTACATCCCATCAATCAACCCACTGACAAGGGAACAGTGAAGAATATCAGAGAATAGAACTATCTTTTTACTGAGACCTAGCGTCTGATCCTTTTCCTGTTGATGGCCAATTTCCTAGAAGCAATTAAGAGTTGAAAGCAAACTTAATATCCACCAAGATATCCACACCTCCTGAAATGTGCCCAGCTAGACACCCGTAGCAGCAGTAGTGGTTCAATCTCTGCTTACTCTGTCTTGAGCTCCACTCATTCCTCAGCTACAGCAATAACACAATACAATCAATAACCTTATTTCTGTCTGCATAGATTGACCAAGTGGATGAAAAGCCATTGGCAGAAAATACCTTGATTTCAGGAAGAAATTTGACAACATTTCTTAAAATAATCTTGTTGGCAGGATGGAAATATATGGGCTGGATAATAATGCAGGTTAGTGGATTCAACCTAATGATGAGACATATTAATTGATGGATTGAGGTCACTTTGAAAAGAGATGTTTGGTGTAATGTTCTTGGTAGTCAACATTTCTATCAGTGACTTGGATAAAACTATAGATGGTGATGTTTCTAAAATTTGTGGATGACATTGGATGACAATATTAGAAGAAAAAATGGCAGACTATAATGTTGGGTTGAACCTACAAGATGGCTTTTAATGGGGATAAATGGAAAGTTCTGTAATTATTTTAAAAAAATCAAATTAGCTTTGTATAAGATGGGGGAGAGAGAACTAGTCTTTACTTTCTCCCCAGTCAACTTGCTGCAAGGGATATCATGAGAAGTTCAACCCTATTGTCCCCTTTTACATTCTGGAACCACAATTAAATCAATTCTTTCATTGTTCTGTTACAGCATATGTCAATCTAATACCATTCACTAGCCAAAACAAAATACCCCTCTCCTTGAAAACCTATCCCTTCTACATACTCTCTCTTTGAAGAGAGTTGTTAAGTTGTATGTCCAATTCATTGATCTGCTTTTTTTTCTTTTATTGATGTATGTATTTAAAAATACAAATTTTCCTCTAAGTATTGCTTTGGCACATCCCCAAAATTTTATTGTCTCTTTGAAGAGAAGGGTTGCTTTAATTTTGTTTTTATACCCACAGGATTTAATGCTCATTCATTCATCCATTCATTCATGTGAATAAAATCTGGGAGATTTAGTTTATTGCATGACACAGCAATGTGATGTGTTAGCAAAGAAATTAGATTGATTTGGGGTTGTGGCAATAGAAGTTGAGTATCCAGAACCAGAGATGAGTTAGTCCTGCTGTTCTTTGCCCTTTTCAAACAGCATCTGGACAATCAGTATGTTTTTTAAAGGAAGAACTTTGTGGCTAAAATGAGGAGTGGAACTAGGAACGTTGTCCTATCAGAACTGGAAGAAAAAACTAGATATGTTTAGCTTGGAGAAGAAAAAATGTGGGGAATGCAGATAGGAGAGACATCTTCAAGTATCTGAAGAGTCATCGTGTGGAAGAATTGTATATGTTTTACTTGGCCCAGAAAGTGGAGTTAGTAGTGATGGGCAGAGGCTAAAAAGAAACTGATTCTGGCTTGACATAAAGAATAGCTTTCTAACAATCCAAACTTGACCTAACTAAACTAGTAGGTTTCTGGATGTAGCTGGCTCATGGGCACTGGCAACTGTGAAGCAGAGAACAGGAAATTTTTGGTTGAAAAGGGTATAGAGGAGATTTCTACTCAAATTTGGAGATCCCATACAATTCTGGGTTTCTATAATATTGACCACGAAAAGGAAAGAACTGTTTATTACATGAACTATTCCTTGTTATATAATCAAACCTCTTGCACAGTAACTCTTAAGAGATATTCTGTTAGGCAATTAGATTGATCAGAGCCCAAGATTTTATCTAGATCTTCCCTATATTCCTCACCATCACAAACTTTCCCTTCACCTAGACTAGTTGTCCCAAATATATGCTGTTTTTATTAAGGGGAAGGGGGCTCATTATCATGTTAATGAATCATCTAACCTTATTACTACTATGAAAAACAATTAAAAGTGTATCTTATTTACCAGCCACTAAACAAGCAAAAAGAAACTATTGGCTTCTGAGAGAGGAGGTACAATGGACTGCATGCTGTGTTGGGAATCTAGAAGATTGAGTTCAAATGTATTTTCATTTAGTTCTGTGACTTTGAACAGGCCTTTCCAACAAATCTCAGGTTTCTTATCTGTAAATTGAGCATAATAATAACTATATACTACTTCTTTCACTGGGTTCTTCAAATAAGAAGACATGCTTAATGCTGTGTAAATGTCAGATATGAATTTGTCTGTTATAATTAGCCATCTCATGGTAGGAATGTAGTGATAACAACATGATGAATTATGCTTTTTAGGGACAGCTATTGTTTGGAAGAATGATGTCAAGTCAACCCACTAGTCATTGAGAGTCTGTCCTTAAAACTGCTTTAAAGAACATCAAAGGACTTACTCACTTGAAAATGACTTCTTTATAATTGTGATTCTCAAAGTAAAAAAAATCTCTGGATGTTGAATGATATTGGTTTCCATGATCCTAATAATATAATAGTTTGAAATATGACTCAGAATTAGCTGTAGGATCATGGAATTACCAAATATTAGATCTGGAAGAAACCTTAGAACACAGGATTTCGAGCTGGAAGCAAAGTTAAATTTCATCCTGATCATGTTATTGTTGCTGTCTGGTCATTTTTCAGAACATTTTTAGAATGTTCTATTCTTTGTGATCCCAATGGAGGTTTTCTTGGCAAAGATACTTTTTTTTTTTTAGTCCCTTTTCCAATTCATTTTACAGATGAGGAAACTGAAGCAAACAGGGTGCAATGACTTACCCTGGACCATACAGTTGGTAATTGTATAAAGCTTTGATTTGAACTCAGGAAGATGAGCCTTCCTCTGAATTTAGGTTTGGCATTCTATCCACTCTGCTCCCCAACTGTCCATAATAAGGATATGAAAACAAAATACTGCCCTCAAAAAGTTTACCAGATGAAAAAAAATTGACTAACAATAACTCAGGTTTCCATAGCATATTACAATTAACAAGATTTTTTTTTCTACTAACCTGTGAGATAGGTATTGTTACCCCCATTTTCCATTTGAGCTAAATGAAATTTAGAGATTGTAAATGACTTAGAATCATTGATGTAGAATCAGGAATGCCAAAGTCATTTTTACAAATGAAAGAATTAGCTTCAGAGAGATAAAGAATTTATCTAAGATCACATAAGTAACTTTAGTAGAGACAAAATTTGAAATCAGGTCCACCATTCTTCCCACTGTGCCATGCTTCTAACTTGCCCCATGTCCCACAAGTAGTAGGAGTCCAAAAGTTCACTATATCTTCTAATCCCAAATCCAGGCTTTTTTCCCCTTTTAAAATTTTAGCAAGTCTTACCAATTTCTTTTTCACAAAATATCTCACTTAATATCTCTTCCATCTGTCACCTTTCACTCAGAAAGCCTCTATTGTTGTGGGGTTTTATCACTCCTTTGTTGAATTAAAACAAGAGCTTTCTAATCTACCTCCAAAAATTTTCTTTCCTTTTGCCAATCCCACACAGGTGCCAAATTAATATTCTTTAATTTTTATGTTTGTCCTAGTTCTTTTTTTGTTTATTTATTTAAATTTTATTTTCCCCAATTTTTTATATTTGTTTTTAAAACTTCGGGTTCCAAATTCTCTCTCTTCCTCTTCCCTCCTCCATTGAGAAGGTACATGTGAAATTATGCAAAACATTTCCATAAAAATCATGTTTTGCAAAAGAAAATAGATCTATCCCCCCAAAAAAGCCTCAAGAAATATAAAATTTAAAAAGTTTGTTTTAATCTGTATACAGACACAATCACTTCTTTCTTTTGGTATGGATATAAATATTTTATCATAAATCCTTCAAAGTAGTCATGGATCATTGAACTGTTGAGTACAGCAAAGCTAATCACTAATAGCAAAGCTGCTATTAGTTTTGTACACAGTACATTTCATTTTGCTTGAGTTCATGGCGGACATTCTAGGCTTTTCCAACAATATCCTGCTTATCATTTCCCATAGAACAATCATATTCCATTATAATCACATACTATGAGTTATTCAGCCATTTCCCAATTGAGCCCCACAATTTCCAATTCTCTTTGCTCTGAGAAAAGGGCTGCTATACATTATTTTTGTCTATATAGGTCCTTTTCCTTTTTAAAAAATTTCTTTTGGGATTCATGCCTAATAATGGTACTGTTTGGTCAAAGGATATACCTGATTTTGTAGCCCTTTTGAGTATAGATCATATCTTTTGATCATTTATCAAGCAAGAAATGACTCATTTAAAAAAATAAATTTGACTCAGTTTCTTATACATTTGAGAAATAAGGCCTTCATCAGAGAAACTTGTTCCAAAATTCTTTTCATAATTACTATTACTATTTCCCATCCTATTTATTTTTTTTTCTTTTCGCTGATTCTTCTCAAAAGAGAATCTCTAATTCTCTTTGTTATGCACCATCTTCTCCCCCAATGTACCCTCTTTCTTTTATCACCCTCTTCCTTTCTCATATCCCTTTCCCCTCCTACTTTCTTAAAGTATACCCATATTTAGTGTATAATTTCTTTTTTGGGCAAATTCTGATGAGAGTAAAATTCCCTTACTCCTCCGCCCCCCTTCCCTCTCCCCTCCTCTTCCTCTCCACTATAAGTTTTTTCTTGCCTCTTTTAGGCTAATAATTTATGCTATTCTATCTCTCCCTTTTCCATTCTTTCAGGATATTTCCCTTTCCCCTTAATTTTTAAAATATTTTCCCTTCATATTCAATTCATACTTGTGACCTCTGTCTCTCTCTCTCTCTCTCTCTCTCTCTATATATATATATGCATATATATATACACACACACATACTCCTATTGAGTTACAAGTATCCTCTCATGGAGGAATGTAAACAGACAAATATTTTGTCCCTTATGATTTCCCTTTCCAGTTTACCTTCTTACACTTTTCCTGCGTCCTGTATTTGAAAATCCAATTTTCTATTCAGCTCTGGTCTTTTCATCACAAATGCTTGAAAGTCCTCTATTTCACTGAATATCCATTTTTCCTCTGAGGATTATACTTAGTTGATATAGTATCTGAGTACTTCAAGTGAGGAAGTTTTTCACTGAGTAGATGTTTCTTGGTTGTAATCCTAGCTCATCGTTCTCTGGAATGTCTTAATTCAAGCCTTCTAATTCTTTGATATAGAAGATGCTAAATCTTATTTTTGATACTGATTTTGGCTCCATTATACTGTGTTTCTTTCTGGAAGCTTGCAATGTCCTGCAATATCTTCTCCTTGACCAGGGAGTTTCTGATTTTGATTATAATATTCCTGGGAATTTTCCTCTTGTGATTTCTTTCAGGAGGTAATTGGTGGATTCTTTTAATTTCTGTTTTATCTTCTGGCCTTACAATATCAGGGCAGTTTTCTTTGATAATTTCTCGAAAAATGATGTCTAGGCTCTTTTTTTGGATCATGGCTTTCATGTAGAACAATCATTTCTAAATGATCTCTTCTGGGTCTATTTTCCAGGCTAGTTTTTTTTTCCAGTGAGATATTTCACATTGTTTTCTATTTTTTCATTCTTTTGGCTTTGATTGCTTCTTGACTTCTCATCAAGTCATTAGCTTCCATTTACTCCTTTGTAATTTTTATGGAATTATTTTCCTCAGTGAGCTTTTGTACTTCTTTTCCCATTTGGCCACTTTTTAAACAAATATTCTTCTCCATTAACTTTTTGTATTTCCTTTTGCATAACTTTCTTTTCCTCTTTTCCCCGCTACCTCTCTCACTTCATTTTCAAAATCCCGTTTGAGCTCTTCCATGGCCTGTGATGAATTCTTATTTTTCTTGGAGGCTTTGGATGTAGGGCTTTGACTTTATGTCTTTTGATCTTCCTTGTCACCATAGAAACTTTCTAGGGTCAGAATAATTTTTCTTTGTTAAAGTAGGCACTGTTTCCAGAGTGGAGGATGCACTGTCCCAAGTTTCAGCAGTTTTATGCAATTGTTTTCAGAGATGCTTCTAGGAATCTGACCACAAGCACTTTTTTCTGCCCTGGAATTGTAAGGAGAGTCTCTGCTGCACTGTTAAGTGCTAGTGTGCTAAAGCAACAGAGTCCTTCCTCAGGGCTAGTAAAGAGACCTCCTTTGACCAGCTGTTTGACACTTACCATCGATGGGCTGAGACCTTGTGAAGCTGCCTCTATGGTACCACTGCCAGTGGATTCCCAAGGTCCTCTCATCCTTCCAAGTTGTCTTTGGTATCTCTGGGCTGAGAGGTCTGGAAACTGCCAGTGTTGCCACTGATTCAGATGTCCCAAAGCCCGGTCCTGGTTTGCTGGTGTATGTATAGACTAAGGGCTGGGGCAGGGCCAGCCTGCACCAGGACTTTTCTGGTACAACACACCTTTCCCACTAATTTTTTAAGTTGTCTTGGGCTAGAAAATTATTCCATTCTGAGCACCAGCCCTGAAGTCAGGAGGACCTGAGTTCAAATCTGGCCTTAGACATTTAATACTTCCTAGTTGGGTGACCTTGGGCAAGTCACTTAACCCCAATTGTCTCATCAAAAAAAAAAAAAAAAGAAAATTATTTCATTTTATCTTTTTTTCTGTGTATGTTCTGACTCTAAAATTTGTTTTATTTATTTATTATTTATATCATATATATATCATTATTTAAAGGAATTTGGAGGGATATGGGAGAGAGCTTGGGTGAGTCCTTGCCTTTATTCTTGTTCTACCTTCCAAATTAATATTCTTAAAACATAAATAAACCATATAATTTTACATTCAAGAAGGGTGATAAGCTCTCTATTACCTCTAGAACAAAATATAAGAAAACTCCTCTGTCTGATATTTATAGTCCTTTATAAACTGACTCCAACCTAATTCCAGGCATATTTCATTTTGCTTTCCTCATGTAATCAATATTTCTGCAAAACTGGCCTACTTTTGGCTTCTTGTATATGCCATTGTTTTCCATGTCCAGAATGGTCTCTCTCCTCATTTTTGCTTCTTAGAATCCTTAACTTTTCTTTAAATCTTAGCTCAGGTGACACCTTTTATACGATCAGTGGTTAGTCCTTACCTTTTGAAATTGGAGAAATTGCTGTTTATTTACTTTATATATACACCCATAGGAGAATGTAAGCATTTGAGGGTAGGGATCATTTTACCTTTGTCTTTGCATCCCTAATTTCTGATATAAAGTCTATCTCAGTAGGTATTTAGTGACTGGTTATTAAATTTTATCCTTTTAACTAAAATTCAAAAAAAAATGATCTTCTTCTTTAAGTTTCTTTGTAACCTTGTGGTTTATTGTTTTTTTGTTCCTCACCTGAAGTAATGAAAAGGCTATGAATGTTTTCAGTGAAATTCATGATTTCAGAAGGGTGGGAGTAGCTGACTTCTCTCTTCCAACTTTTAAGATTCTATGATATGCCAGTAGAGATGGATGACTTCTCATGTGTCCCGGTGAAATTGTATTCTTCCTTTAATAAACAACAAACCTTTCTGCCAGGGGATTCACTACAGACAGGGAGGTAGGGAACAGGAGTGGGGAGTTGTGATATTGTGCCAATTATAAAGCTGCAAGGATTAAAAGCTTCAAAACTTTGGTTCTGCTCTCTAGATTAAATCCTTAAATCGAAAAGAAACACACTAGGGAGGTAGAAGGATTAATGAGTCCATGAATTGTATACATCTGTAGTACTTGGAGCCTACAAACAGTTGAAGTGAAATGGGGTTCTACTTAAGCCCTTCTTGTTACAGATCACAGCTTTAACAACAAACCTTGAATGATTAGTAGGAAATATAGTTTTTTGATAACTCCTTTTCTGTGTCTCGCATCTGACTTCTGTTCATTCATCTAATGCTCAGCTGGTTTCTTTAAGCTATAATACAACCAGCTTACATCTGGTCCTGATGTTATGAGAATATTGACCCAGACTATATGGACTGATTACCTAGAAAGCTTTTGATTCCTCAACACAAAAGGAAAACCTGTAGAACCAGAAACTAGTATCAACTCTTATACTGGGGTTCCCTAAGCAATGTCCAAGAGAATCTGTCTTTGTTAAGAAAGAAATAATGTCAATTCCTTTGAATAATTTTTAACAAAAATGAAATATTGAGTTACCATTAGGGCCACAGTTTCTGGGTGGTTGGTTTTTGCTTTGGCGATCAGGACTCAAAGGGGAAAATGCAATGGATTTAATAGTTTCCAGATGTTCTCCTGGTCCCAGATGAAAACCTTGTCATCATTTACGGTTAATATTTTTGTCAGCAGTAGAGTTTTGTTGTAATACCCCCATCTTAGTTGCACTGACTATTAGTCATCAGAGAAACCCCATATAAGAACTTAATCCTGGGGTCACTTGCAGTATTCCATCTCAGCTCATTTAATTAATAACTGTTTAGTGATGTGGCCTTCAGAACTCTCCTGTTGGTATAATAAATGTACTTTGTGACTTTCTCTTTGATGAAAACCATTCACTGGAGTCATTTATAACATGTTATGTCCTACAATAACAATGGCTGACTTTGCAGAAATCTTTTGATGGAATGAAAACAAAAATGTTTATGCCAATAACAGATGGCAGTCTTCTTGGATGAAGAGCAAGAGCCAAAAAGGACATGTTTTGCAAATCAAAAATGGCCTTTTTCATTGTCGGATTTAGATCAGATGCTTCACACCCTCCAGAGAACACTTAAACAAGTCTTTCCAGAGAAGAGCTCTTTGGAGCATCTGCTAAAAGTAAAATCTTGGTCACTGGTACAAAACCACTTAGCCAGCTGTGCTCACTGAGAAGGGGACAGAAATTGGAAAGGCAGAGGAGGCTGTGGGATACAACTCAGTAGTTAATGCTGAGCAGAGAGTTTAATAAGGATGAGCTTGATTGCAGCTGTATCTCATTTCCTACTGGGGAAATAAGAAGTCTTTTGTAAAACTTGTTTCTTGATGAGCAAGTTGATTTCAGAAAAGTCTGGAAAGACTTCCATGAACTGATGCTGATTGAAGCGAGCAGAACCAGGACACTATTCACAGTAACAAGATTATGTAATGATCAGCTGTGATGGACTTGGCTCTTTTCTGCATTGTGAGGTTGCAAGACGATTCTGCTAGACTTGGGATAGAAAGTGCCATCTGCACCCAGACAGAGAACTATGGAAGACGAATATAGATCAAAGCATACTGCTTTCACCATTTTTTTCGTACTAGTGGGTTTTCCCTTTTGTTTTGATTTTTCTTTCCCAGTATGACTAATATGGAAATATGTTAAAAAGCATTTTTCTGTCTTGGGGAGGAAGGAGGTCAGGAAGGGAAGAAGAAAAAAATTTGGAACTCAAAATCTTACAAAAGTAGATGTTGAAAACTATATGCTTGTAATTAGAAAAAATAAAATACTATTTAAATAAAAAATCATTTTTATGCCCCTTTTGGAATCTTAATTAATGGTTATAAATCATCCTGGACAATTACAAATAATTACCATCACTCCTCATCTCAGAGTAGACTTGGGAGAAATAATTTACTAGAGAAAAGAGCTTTAAACAGGCTATGGTTAGGTATATGTACATTTCTTGAACTGTATCAATTGTTATTAAGTCATATCTAAGTTTAAACTGACATTTTTAAAAATGCCATATGGAGGGCCCAGTAGATAAGAGCACTATCCCTGAAGTCAGGAGGGCCTGAGTTCAAATCTGGTCTCAGACACAACACTTCCTGGCTGTGTGACCTTGGGCAAGTCATTTAACTCCAGTTTCCTCAGGGGGAAACACCATATAAATTCTCATATTCATTGGCAGAATGGACTAAATTAGAAAGATCACAGATGTGGACATGTTTAAGTGACACTGGATAGAGCCTGAAGTCAAATCTGACTTCAAATGCTTCCTAGTTCTGTGACATATCACTTAATGTCTGCCTGCCTCAGTTTCTTCAACAGTAAAATAGAAGTAATCATATCACTGACCTTTCATCTCCCCCAAGCTATTGTGAGAGTCAAAGAAGATAACATTTGTAAAATTCTTAGCATAATATCTGGCACACAATATAAATGATATTGTTATTAACAACTAAAAGTCATATCACTTCACTACTAAGTGCTGGGAAATAATGGAATTTATTTGGATTGTTATATTTCTGTATACATAGAGATATTTATGTGTATAAATGTACACATATGGTTGTACATGTTCATAATGTACACACACACACACACACACACACACACTATGTACAGGGAAAATAAAAGATTTGATTTATTACCAAGTCTTGTTTTCGATACCCTTCTGGGGAATTCATGTAATAAAAATTTGCATAGCATTACTCGTATTGCCTTCTCTGAGTCCTTCCATAACCCTGTAAGTCCAGTACCATGACTTTTCCCATTTTATAGTTGAGATAATTGAAGCTCAGAGAGATTAAATGATTTTTTCCCAAGGTCAGACAACTGTTGAGTATTTGAGGTGAGATGTATATGTAGGTTTTCCTGACTCAACATTCATCATTCTTATCTACTTATCCACACGTTGCCTTCCAGTTACTAGAATTTATGCTGGTGGTGGAGTCAGGAGAGACTTGGATTCAAATTTCACTTTACCATTTGATAGTTATGGACTTTTGAATTTCAGTTTCATTATCTGTAACATGGGAATAATAATACTTACCTTACACACTTGGGAAGTAAGTGCTTTGGAAACCTTAAATCATTGTACAAATAAGAATACTGTTAATAATGGATTAAAAGTGTTAATTTGCTCTTTCTGGTTTTTCACCTCACTGACTGCTTCCTAAGTCTCCTTCACTATTTCATATTCTTTCCCTAATCCTCCAGATGTGGGTATCTGCCAATTTTCTATCCTTGGTCCTTTCTCTATGGCTCAATGTCATTCATTTATGGTTTCAATGATCACCTCTATGCAGATGACTCCAATAGATATTGTTTCAGCTATGACTTATCTCATCCATCTTTCATAAAGTATTCATTCATTCCAAAAGCATTTATTAAGTGTCCATGTTTTATGCTCAAAGTAATCTTTTTAACACACAAGTTCCAGTCTCTTGTTCAGTAACTTCTCCATTGTCTGTAACTGTGATTTCCAAACTTTTTCAATCCCATATTCCTATCAGAAAATAGTTTTTGAGTCTGTGCTCCAAATATATATATTATTAAAAGGCTAATATAAATGACCTTTTTATAAATTGTATACAGATACCACTGCACTAATGATTATTATATTATGTTATACGGTTTACATAAAAATATTGTTAAGTTATGTTTGGGTCTTTGTGACCCCATTTGGAGTTTTCTTAGTAAAGATAACTGGAACAATTTGCCATTTCTTTCCCCAGCTCATTTTACAAGATAAAAGGGATATGCCCAGGATCACACATCCAAGTAAGTGTCTAGCTAGATTTAACCTTAGGAAGAGGAGTCTTTCTGACTCTAAGTCTGGTTCTCTCTCTTCTTTACCGTTCTGTACCACCTAGTTGCCCTTAACTGTCTACACAAAAATAGACATTTTAAAAAGAAAACAGTTGAGGGAGGGGGAAGGAAATAAGCATTTATGTAGCTCCTACCATGTACTAGGTCCTGTGCTAAATGCTTTGATAAATATTATTTCATTTGGCTCTGACAACAATTCTGAAAGATAGGTACTATTCCTCCCATTTTACATTTGAAACTGAGGCAGACTTTGGTCTGTTTGTCCAGGGTTAGCTCCTAAGGTTCTAGGGCTAATTTGAACTCAGGTCTTCCTGACTCTATATTCAGGTGCTCTATACACTGCCACCAGAGCATAAATATAAAAAAGTATTTGGTCTTAGAGTCAAGAGTGATTCACTGGAGTTAATCAAGTAGAAGATAATATGGTCAGGCCTGTGCTTTAGGAGAAATCACATTTTTAAAAAATCTTTTGTGAGGCTGAGGCTGTTTATTTGAGAGCTCAGTGTTCCTGCTCTTATAGGAAAAAATCACTTTGGCAGCTGTGTGAAGAGTAAGTGGGAAAAACCTTGAGGCAGAGACAATTGAAATAGTCCAACCAAGAAGTGATGAGGGTAATAATTGACTGAATAGAGAAAAGATAAATATGAGAGGAAAAGTTGATGTAGATATAGAAATGAATGAAAATTTGTTAACTGATTGAATATGTGTTATAAGTAAGGGAGGGGTTGAGAATGATTTTATTGTTTAGAACCTGCATGAGTTGATAGATGGGAGTATCCTCATGGGTAATAGGAAAGGAGGAAGTATTTGAAGGGAAAGGAAAAGTAATAAGAGTTACAGATCACGATTCTTTCACATCTGTTCATTTTGTTGGACTCAGTCTGTTTCACCAAGAAATGAAAGAGGGGAAGAGCTCTCATTTATAGGCTGCTCATTTATAGATCACAGAGCCCTTCCTGTCATAGCCAAAAGGGGATTTGTGTGCTGGGTGTGTATAATGGCTGAGTGAGAGAATTTTACTTGCACCTCTAGTAGGTACTAGGGTCCTTGCTAGGTTATAACAACCGCAAGGGACCTGTTCCTGGTGAAGAGAAGGAGAAGTTACAAAGTTTTACAGTCACTGGAAGCTAGGAAAGATGAATGAAATAGAAAAGTATTGATGATAATGGGTAAAGGGAATATTAAGTTTGTGCTGGAGATTAACCCAAGGATTGATTATCAATAGGAAAGTGGGATATCTTGCATCTTTACTCCTTCTGAATGATTGATCTCATACTACTGTCCTTCCCCTTCTCCCAGTTCCAACTCTGAAAATCAATGGATTAAACATAAAACCACATAAATCATCAACATTTGTTTATGTCACCAACATTTATTACGACAACTTTGAGGTACCATTTCACTCCTCTTAGATTGGTTAAGATGACAGGAAAATATAATGATAAATGTTGGAGGAGATTTGGGAAAACTGGAACACTAATACATTGTTGGTGGAATTGTAAATTGATCCAACTATGCTGAAGAATAATTAGGAACTATGCCCAAAGGGCTGTCAAACTGTGCATACTCTTTGATCTGGCAGTGTTTCTACTGGATCTTTATTCCAAAGAGATCATAAAAATGGGAAAAGGACTCACATGTGCAAAAATGTTGTGGCAGCTTTTTTGGTAGTGGCAAGGAACTGGAAACTGAGTGGATGCCCATCAATTGGGCAATGGTTGAATAAATTATGGTATATGAATATAATGGAATATTATTGTCCTAAAAGAAATGATCAGAAGGATGATTTTAGAGAGACTTAAATGAACTGATACTAAATGAAATGAGCAGAACCAGGAGAACATTGTACACAGCAACAACAAAACTATGTGATGATCAACTATGATGGACTTAACTCTTTGAAGGCGAATTCCAATAGACTTATGATGGAAAGAGTCATCCTGCACCCAGAGAGAGCACTGTGGGAACTGAAGGTGGATCACAACATAGTATTTTCACCTTTGTTGTTGTTGTTTGCTTGTTTTTTTCTTATTTTTTTTTTCCTGTTTTGATCTGATTATTCTTGTGCAGCATGTAAATGTAGAAATGTGTTTAGAAGAATTGCACATGTTTAACCTATATTAGATTACTTGCTGTCCAGGGGAAAAGGAGATGGGAAGGGAAGGATAACAATGTGGAATGCAAGGTTTTGCAAGGGTGAATGTTGAAAACTATCTTTGCAAATATTTTGAAAAATAAAAAGTTATTATTATTTTTAAAAACCTGCAAGAATAAACAATAAGATATAGCCTATTTAAAATAAATGTAAATGGTATAAATTATCTAAATATACTATAAGAATATGAATATAAATATAAAACATTTTTTATACAAATAAAGTCAAATTAAAACAATTGGAGAAATATTAATTGTTCATGGGTAGGCAGAGCTAACATAATAAAAATGACAATTTTACCCAAATTAATCTACTTATTCAATGCCTTTCCAATTAAATTACCAAAAACTGTTTCACTGAGCTAGAGAAAAAAGGCGAATTCATTTGAAAAAACAAAAGATCAAGAATATCAAAGAGATTCATGAAAAAAGTATCAAGGAGGTTTAGCAGTGCCAGATCCTTAAACTATATTGTAAGACAGTAATGATCAAAACTATCTGGTATTGGCTAAAAAGTAGAAAAGTAGAACAGTGGAACAGCATAGACATATAATACGGAATATTAAATGATTATAGTAATCTTGTGTTTGAAAAATGTAAAGATTTAAGCTTTTGAGGTAGGAATTCACTATTTGTCAAAAATAAAATTATTGAGAAAGCTAGAAAGCAGTCTGGCAGAAATTGTGTATAGACCAATTTTTTTAAAACATTTAGTTTGAACACCATTTGCCAAGATAACATCAAAATAGATACATGATCTAGATATAAATGGAGATATGATAAGAAAATCAAAAGAACATGGAACAGAATTGCCTATCAGAATTATGGAAAGGAAAAGAATTTATAAATCAATTAGAGATAGCCTTGTGAGATACAAAATGAGTAGTCTTGACTACATTAAATTTTTTAAAAATTATACAAATAAAACCAATATAGCCAAGATCAGAAGGAAAGCAGATGATTGGGGGAAATTTTTTTATAGATAGTTTCTCATATAAGAATATGTCATTCTTCAATTGATAATTGGTGAAAAGGATATGAACAAAAAAGTTTTTAATGAAGAAATCAAAACTTTATATATATATTCAAATGAAACAATTAAAACAACTTTGAGATACTAGCTCACATAAAGTGATAGAAGGGGAAAATGACAAGTGTTGGAGAGGATATAAAAAATTTTGAACAGTAATACACTGTTGGTGAAATTGTGAACTAATTCAACCATTTTGGCAAATAATCTGGAATTATGACTAAAGAGTTACAAAACTGTACTACTATTACATCCGTTTTCCAAGATGATTAAAGAAAAAGGAAAAGATCCTATGTGTTCTAAAATATTTATAACAGCTTTCTTTGTGGTGGCAAAGAATTGGAAAATGAGAGAATACCTCTCAATTGGGTGTGACTAAATAAGTTGTGGTATATAATTATGACAGAATATTGTGCTCTAGATAACGATGAATTAGTTGATTTTAGAAAAACATGGGAACTTACATGAAATAATGAAGTTAAGAGAGCAGAACCAAGAGAACATTGTATACAGAACAATTTTAAGAACAACTATTAATGACTATTTGCAAAAGATTCATAAAGGATGATGCTATCCACTTCCAGAGAAATAAGTGACAAATAGAAGGATACACATAGTATTGTGTATGTCTCTGTGTTTGTGTACATCAGTGTATGTATGTGTATGTATATGTGTGCATGAAATGGTGGAGTTTGGGGGCTGCCCCAAAGTTCAGGAGGGGGAGGGAAGGAGAAAGGCAGTTTGGAATTTAAAATTAACAAATTTTTAAAAAATTAAAAAGAAAAATAAAAGAAAATCACTAGACTATATAGGACTAAATATAAACTTCTAAGGCTAGAATTAAAAGAATGAAATTTGGCTCCAGTTAACCTTTCTTGTCCTATTATCCACTATTTACCTTCATTTTGTTTTGTTTTTAGCTAGCTTGACTACTAGCTACTAACTACTCAATCATTAAGCATTATTCATCTGCTATAAACTAGACACTATCCTCCCATCCCCATTCTCCATTGTTGACTTCAATTTAGGCTCCCCTTTGTCCAGGAAGCTTTCAAGCAGTTAAAGATGATTTCTCTGTTCTCAGATTACTTTGTTGAAGTTTGTAAAGAGATCTTTATCCTTATCATATCCCACCTTGCGTAATTGATTCCAATTCCAATCTCTTTTAGATTACAAGATCTTCAAGATTAGGGGCTCTTAAACCCAGAATCTAGCACAGTGCTTTTAACATTGATTTCAGTGAATGTGCTCAAAGCTTTAATAGAACCATGATCTAACTGATATGGTTGGTGCAGGTCCCAATCCTTCCATGCTTTCCCATTTTACCTAATTGCTGTTTATCACAAGGCAGCTCTGGGTGATACAGTGGGTAGATAAAGAGTCCAGGGCCTGGAGCCAGAATACTTGACTAGAAATGTAATCTCAGATAATTCCTAGCTGTGTGTCCCTGGGCAAATCACTTTACTCTGTTTGCCTCAGTTCCTCATCTGTAAAATGAGCTGGAGAAGGAAATGGCCAACCATTGCAGTATTTTTACTAAGAAAACCCCAAATGAGGTCATGAAGAGTCAGACATGACTGAAAAATGTTCAACAATAACAGCGATACTTGTATTTTGGATAGATGACCTAGATCAGAGGTATCAAATATGCAAATTCTGGAATACAGCTTGAACCTTTAAAATATAATTGAGAAATCTTAAAATAAATAAAAATATGTCAGAGCAAATAAGTGATTTTCTTAGGCAATATGAGGCCTGTTGAGATCCTTATATTTAGTTTCTGAGTTTGACACAAGTGGACAATGTCCTAGATCCAAAACTGAGGAAGAAGAAGAGAATAGACTGATTTATATTCGGGAAATTATACAGTGCTTTTAAAGAAGCCAAGTTGCTCCCTGATATAAAATCCCACTTGTTTTTTCTATTTTTAAAAGCAGTTGTCTTCCAGTAATGTTACATGGCTACAAATCCTCTCATGTCCCAATCCCTAAAGCATCAAAATGAGGGTGGGCTGAGCAGGAACTAGAAAGCACCTGGGCAAAAGAGAGCAAGGTATCCCCGCTTTCCATATCAAAGCCTTGCAAATACTTGAATATAGCTGGCTTGTCCTCTTCTATTAGAACTCATATAGCATGATCTTGAGATCTTTTTTGGGGTTCTTTTGGACCTTTTCCAACTTGCCAATGTCTTTCCTAAAACATGGCATCCAGAACATCTCCCATGCTTCAGATGTGATCTGACCATAGTAAAATAAAATAGGATTCTCACCTCCCTAGTCCTGGTCATTGTGCTTCTCTTGGTATTATCCAAGTTCCCATGAGATTATTATTATTATTATTATTATTATTATTATTATTATTTTTTGGTTACCATAGTACTTGGTCAACCTACATTGAGCTTTCAACCTGATGAAAGTCCCTGATTTTTTTTTTTGACAGATTGCTGTTTATTCACACTTACATTTACATCCATTGATTAATTTTACATCCATCAAATTTACAATCCCAATAAAACCTAAGTATGATATTTCTCATACATTTCCCTGTATCATACTTATCTGGTTAGGATTCAAAGCACAGTTAGGGCTTATCAGTGCTGTGGGAATACCAGGATTCTCTTTCCTCTCTCAGACTCATTCCTCCTATTCCAAATGCTGTATTTACTCTTCTTGCTTTTAAGTTTTTCAGGACTCCTTGAACACACTCGGGGCCAAATTTTTATTACCATCTTTCTAAAAGCTACATTGACAATGCATCTTTACTTCTGATTTTTTAAAAAAACTGAACTGTGCAAGGAATTTTCAGTTAGGAAACCCCTTTTATCATGAAAAACAATGACTACCCTGCAAGATATAACCTCAAGGCAAGGGTTCTCAACCTGGACCCATGAAGTTGCTTTCAAAAATATTTTGATAACTAATTCATTATATTTGGTTTCCTTGGTAATTTAATATATTTTATTTCATCTATTTAGAAATATGATTCTGAGAAGGATTTCATAGGTTTCATCAGATCTATAATGATGAAGAATCCTTATCTTAAAGAGATGTTTTGTGTACAGAAGGGTAAATAGAGTTGTCTAGGGTTCCACAAAAAATTTGTTTCAGAGGCAAGGCTAGAAATAGGTTGCTTTTCCAAGTCTGGCTCTCTGGTCATGGAACCATGTTATCTCCTGACCTCTTAAATGGGCCTGCCAAATTCTGAATAGCTCATATATATATATATATATATATATATATATATATATATATATATATACTGGCATAACCTCTAGGACACAACTGCTCCATATTTTGTCTCAATCATAGACAGATATTGTTACATAGAACTTTTCAGTGGGAAAGGTTCTGAATAGATCATGTGTCTATCTCCTCCCCCTTCTATTATGATTATTTAGATCAGACAAGCAATGGCTAGATTTATCAATTGACTCTTAAGGGGGTGGGAGGTGGAGAAGTAATGCTCTGGAATTCAGAAGGAAAAAAAAGGAGAAAGCAAAGTGTTTCTGTACTTTCTAAACCCTAACCACAGAAAGGTCTAGAAAGACCATTATTTTGCTCGATAAGGGAAATATTTTGGTGCAAGGTTTAAAGCAGTGCTCGGTACCATAATGTTTTCCATCATCCTATCCTTCCTTATCTAAGGAGTCAATAGGGATCTGTTAAATATTATCAAGGCTCATGACACATTTTTATTAAAGGGAAGGTTTGGTGGTCAAAAGATTAATATTAAAAAGATGGAAAACAATTTCATTGCCAAGTACCTAAGACTAGTAGACTGATTTGACAGATCTGGCTAGCCTCAAAAAGGTTTTTCTTTAATTAATAAAAGAGAAAAATTTAAGATTTCCTTTAATTCTTTGTAACTTGGAGATGAACTGTAGCTGACTAACACTGTAATCTTGTTCTCTGGAGTAACTGGAAACATCTTTCTCACTTTCATGTCGGGTCTGTGCTATTTTTGGCTAAGAAGGAGTCATTTGGATCCAAGGATCTCAAAGGACTCTTCTGAGATAATTTTATCAGGCTGTGATGCAGTGTGTTAGTGTTCCCATTTTATAGAGATTTAAACTGAGCCGTAGGGGAGCTCCTTTCCTACTTAATCCAAAAGTAAAGCTCTGATTTAGTGTCTGCTCTCTCAACAACCATGGCATCTCATTCAGCAGCAAAATAAAATAAAAAATAAAGATCTTTTGTTCTGGAATCAAGTTAAACCAGCTTAAGAGAATGGAATGTTCTCTTGAATTCTGAATTTTTCAGTATAAGCATTTACACCTTAAAAATAAGCAATTGCTACAAATCAGAGTTTGCTTTACTGGGTTTGGTTTATCTAGATAAAGTCATGGTAAAAAATGTTAATTGTTGTTGTTCAATCATATCTGATTCTCTTTGACCCCATTTAGAGTTTCTCCCTAAGAATATTTGAATGATTTGCTATTTCCTTCTCCAGTTCACCGATGAGAAAACTGAGGTAAACAGGATTAAGTGACTTATTAAGGTCACATAACTAGTAAATATCCGAGGCCAGATTTGAACTCAGAAAGATCAGTCTTCCTTACTCCAGGCCTAGAACTCACTACCTGATAAAAATGTTAATATTGAAGATTAAACTTTAAAGAGTGTCATGTATACATTTTATCCTCAGAAAGCTGGTTGTTAAACATTTACTATCACACCCTATTAAAATTGTCTCAGCTTTCCAGATCAAACTTCAATGTCAACTTCTGGAATGACTCTATGGAATTACAGAATCACATTTTACAGCTAGAAGGCATATTTACACACTTGACAGTAAGGAAAGGCAAGCAATATAGTAAAGTGACAATAATATAATTTCATTATTTAAAGGACATTGGGTGCCAATCAGAACTTTGACAACAACTCTTTAGCAAGTCACTTAACTTTCTGGACCTCAGTTGGGCTAGGTGACCATCTTAATTTTAAGAGCCATTTAATAAGCTAAAAGTCAAAGGAGAGAAAGTGACATCTCAGAACACACAGAAAATATGGCATAGCACCACTATAAATGAGCATTTCTCCTTCTCTTATTATGCCTTTCATGATCTCCTTGGAAATATTTTTCCTGAAGAGAAAACAAAACAATCCATAAAACTGAAGAATTGACTCCATTTTCCCTTTTCCTTTACTGCTGTAGAACCATTCACATTCCTACAAAATAGGCTGATATCATGCATTTATATGGCAATTGTAGGTAATGGAATTATACAGAAACTATTTTATGTAGGTTACCTGATCTTTAAAAAAACATTATTATAACAATCCTATGAAGTAGGCTTTGTTATTATTCTTGTTTTACAAATTAGGACACCAGTGCTGAGAGAGATTGTCATTTGTCCAGGATCATGTGGTACTAAGTATCTGAATCAGAATTTTCATTCAGGTCTTCTTGACTCTTAAGTTCATCAGTCTATCCATTATATTAATTGTGGTGAGAGCTCATTATTGGAAGGAAGAAAGAAATAAAAAAAAAAGAAGGAAGAAAGAAAAGAAAAGAAGGAAGAAAAAGATGGAAGGAGAAAAAGGAAGGAAAAAGAAAGAAAAGAAAAAGAAAAAAGAAAGGAAAATGGAAGGAAAGAAGAAAGGAAGTGATTTGAAAATTAGGGTGAGTACTTAGGAGCATGGGGGTTCAAATACTTAAATTCAGCCTTCACAAGGAGGAACAACAGTCCATGCCTTTAATGACAATGTGTGATTTGGCTCCCAAACTTTAGCTTTGTCCTCAGTCCTGAACAGCCTTATTGACATCTCCATAATATGATAAATCAAGGGTCTCAGATGAACTCAACAAACCCCCATTTTGGGAGCTTTCTTCTGCCAATAGCCTTTCCTCTTCTTCTGAGCTCTCCCCCACCTCTTCTCCCATTTATGTCAGGAGAGGTGTCTATTGTTTTTTCTCTGGAAAAGGGTGAGACATTTTCCCAACAGTGTTTTCCAGTTCCCTCTTTTAGCTTGTCATCCTTTGGGTAGAAGAGACAGAAAGTCACACTAAAGATATCATTTGGGGGCGGAGGATGGGAGATAATTTCCGAAGGAATAAACTATTTTGGTTTGAGTTTGGCATTAGTAAAGCTGGATTTTGGAAACTTTTCTTCTTTTTTTAGGGTTGGGGAGTAAATAAGAAGGAGCATTGATCTCTGAGCCCAGGCAGGGATTGGTATTAATGATGCCTTGAAAAAAAAGGATGAGACACATACAAATATAAATACCTGCAATAGAGAGATTTCTCCAGTTCACTTATGGCCCTGCAAGCATTGCTTCAAGTTTGCTGCGTGCTCCTGGTCCTGAATTTTAGCCACTGTTTTCTCATAAGAATCATCATTTTGGTGTTTGGTTTCCCTTAACCCACTTGCTCTGACTTCGTGTTTTTGTAGTTGATTAGTGTTAGAGGGACCTTTATCACGATCACAAGGAAAGATGAAGCTGTCATCAGCCAAGCCATCATGGAATTCAGCAGACTATGATAATTAAGTTTCCTAATGGTCCTTGGCAGTCCTAACAAGGGCAACAAGCAACTACATTTCCACAGTAGTTGTTGATGGATAAAGTCTTTATTAATTTTTTTTTTTTTTGGTGGAAAAGTTCCTTCTTTCCTAGGATCTGGACAAAAAATGTTTCCTGAGCCAACATCCCCCTCACCACAGGTCGTAGTATTATGAGCACACAATGAACCACATGACCTATGATCTGGTCTTTGAAGTTAGCATCAGAAGGATCTTGGGACACCCCAGGACTCAGAGCAGAATCTAGCATCTGGTGACTTGACCTTGGATGGAATCCAAGGAAGGGGTCTTTGTTATGGAAGTACTGGGATTATTGCCTGCCTTTATATCTCCAGCCTTGTGCAAAGAAAGCACTTAATAAATGCTTTGGCTATTGACTGACTGATCCAACAGACCTCACTCAGTGGTCTTTCTATTGACAATAAACAGAAAGACTCCCTTAATGACATTTCTGAACCTTGTTTGTAGACAATTGGGTGACTCAGTGGAAAGAGCACTAGACCTGGAATCAGGAAGACATGAATTTAAATAATCCTATCTTAGCTATCTGTGGCATCTTAGGCAAGTCATCTAACTTTTGTCTGACTCAGTTTCCTCAATGGGGATAATAATAGCAGCTGTCTCAAAGAGTTATTGTGAAAATCAAATGAGCTAATTTTTATAAAGCATTTGGCACAATGCCGACCACACAGTAGGCTCTTAATAAATATTTATTCTCTTCCCTCAGGAAAACCCATTGGGATAGAAGTCCCAATTTTAGCTCTATGGTTTTGAGCTACTTAAGCCAAAGAACTACAACCTACTTTCAATACATACATTCATACCTATATAGTTTTAAGTCAACTCATCTTCCAAGGTATCTCTGAGATCCTGCTGAATTGATCCAATTATCTTTGTATTCTGTGAAAGATTAGAAAGGGGAAATTTGTGGGGAGAGCAAGGGGGTTTTGTTCTATCTACTTCCAGTACTTATAGTACTGGCTTTTGGATCTTTTAAGATCTCTATTCCTTTAGTTCTCCAGGCCTATAATGAGAGCGTGGGCTACTACAATGCCTGATCTAATCTTATTTCTCTGGACCTTTTAGGATTATGTCTATATATGAAGTATCTTATAATCTTGTTGAGTCATTTTTTTTTCAGTTATGTCTGACTCCCTCATCTTGAGCAAAGATACTGATAAAATGGATCCTTCCTTTAGGCAAACTTGGTATATAAAAACCCGGATTTAGGCAAAAGGTAAATTAGGGAATTATTATAGAAAAACTCTCTTTTCAAAAAAGTTCTCAGTAGGCTAACTAACTCACTCAGTAAGAGTGAGCTCTACTAATCGATTTCCCAACAACCATTACCCTCTCCAGATACTATTATCACATCCTCAAAGGCCCATTTTTAAAGTCGAGCCTATAGCTGCATATTGAAAAAGCTTATAGCTTTTGTTACTATCTTGGTTGAAGTGTTGTCTGTTATAGAGTCAAGATAGTATTAAAATACAGCTGCAACAAAAATAGGTATTTCATGAAGCAATTGAAACCAAATGTGAAATTATGACTAAAGTTGGTCCCAAAAAGGAGATAAAGAAAGACATTTCCCTCAATCCTTTGCAGAGCAAAGGGCTCAAGGGGATGGAACATCAAATGTAATATCAAGATTTTTAGATGTATAGATTGATTTTGCTCAATTTTTTCTTCTTTCACTTTTTATTATTCTCCTCATAAAGAATGGCTGTTTGGGAGGAAGAAGGGATAATAATTATAGCTAGCATTTATACAAGACTTTAAAAAGCACCTTAATATTTTATTTCATTTGATCTGCCTACCAATGTTGTGCTATTGGTATTAGTATTATCCCAGTTTTACAAATAAGGAAATAGAGGTAGAAGGAGAGTAATTGACCAGTTTAGGATCACAGAGCCAACATACAAGCAGGATATAAATTCAAATATTCCTAACTTCAAGCTCAACACTCTATTATGTTAATTAATAGCACATAGGAGAAATGTAGTGGTAATGTAAAAACAAAGATGTTTATAAAATTTTTTTAATAGAAAAATTTAAAAACAGAAGGTCACCTCAGTTCTGTGTGATTGCATATGGTATATTTCTTTAATGACACAACTAGGGTGAAAGTGTTATATGTAGGTGCATCTCAGAAGGAAGACAAAATAGAGATCTAAAATCAGGAATTTGAATTGGGAAGAATGGTCCTGGATGGAGCTGCCATACATAGATGGTTATTAATTGACTTATATTCTATAGCAATTATTTTGTAAAATAGTATTGCTTGTATAGGTAAAGCATTCATGAATTTGCATCCAAAATAAATACAAGATACCATTCAAATATAAAAAACAAAAAAATTCATAGATGAAGATAACTTCTTTGTTAATACTTATCTGATTCAGTGTCATACAGATGGCGAAAAAAAAAATTGAAAATAAGACAAGAGACTCAGACTTCATCAAAATGAGGATTTAACCTTGAAGATTAAAAGATTTGAGAAGGAAAGGAAAGGTGGGAGAAGATGATGAAGAGAGTGAGGAATTCAGAGAAATAGAAAAACTTGCATGAACACAGCAAACCAGGGGAGTAATCTACACCAAAGCATCTTAAACTTTTTCTATTTGTGATCCCTTTTTGCCCAAGAAATCTTTATGCAACCCCAGGTATATAAAATAGGTATATAAATTCACAAAGAAATTTATTTTAAAACAATTCTTTGATATTGATAATTTTATCATTTGTTAAAGATGAAAGCAAATATTCATGCTAATGAGATACTAATATACTTGCGTATTTTTCCATAAAGAATTAAATCTTGGCAGAATATTTGTTAATAGTACTGTTGCCAATTTTTTCATAACCCCCACATTGGGTTTTAAGATCCCATATAGGATTATAACTCACAGATTAAAAAGTTTTGATCTTTACAATCTATATTTAGTGGTGTAAAAGGAAAACCATACTAAAAGAGCAGATTTCAGAGGCAATAACTGATTGGTTCTAGAGTTTAGATGAAGAAACTTCACAGGGAAGATGCTGAATGTCATATCCACAGATAGACATAATCACCAAATCTGCTAGTTGGCTTACGTATTTTTCTTTTGGACAAGAGACTATTCTATTAAGTTTGGAGAAAGTGTCCTGAGTAGGAAAAAACATCAATAAAATGAGTGAAAAAGGGAGTTGGGTAGGATAAAAAAAAAAGCACAATCACAAATCACGCCACTTAAAAATCACATACAAAAATTTGCTCTTTTTAGAAGATGTCCAAGGATTTTTAAGGATTTCAATCATCAAGAAGACCTTAGAACACCACCTTATGACCTCTCAATTGGTCAAAGCCCATAGTCTTAGAAGGAAGTTTTTCCATTGAGAATTGAGTTGTATTTTGGATGCCTGAAATTTTAGCTGGTATTGCCTGTAAAGGTAGTATAATGATAAACTATGAATCCAGAAGGCCAAAGATGAAACAGAACAAGAATCTCCTAAGAGAATGAGATGAACTTAAAGAGACGGACTTAAAATGCAGAGAGGCATGGCTAGTGTAAGTATTTATTTTGTTGGAATATGCATGCTTATGATGAGGATTTTATTTATTTATTTATTGTCATTCTTGTTCAATGAGGGAGGATAGATTATAAACATGCATAAAAAATTTATTTTTAAAAATAAAAAAAATTTTAAGGTGTATTTTGTAAACCTTAGATTTGCCAAAATTATACACTCAGTTTGAGGAAATACTTGTCCTGATTTTATTTGTACTAATTAGTGCAAATAACTAACTAGTTCTATGAAGCCTGTCTAAATTTTAGTTTCCACATCTCTCAAATGATGGGATTGGACTCTTGTTATTTAGTTATTTCAATTGCATCTGTTTCTTCATGGTTCCTTGGCAGTTTTCTTGGCAAAGACACTGAAGTGGTTTGCTGTTTCCTGCTTTAGGCTTTTTTTTCCTCCTTTCTCCTTTCTTCCCAAGATAGCAAGCAATCTGACATAGGTTATATATATATATATATATATATTATATATATATACATTCATTTTAAACATATTTTTATATTAGTCATGTTGGGAAAGAAAAATAAGGACAAAAGGAAAAAACCACTAGAAAGAAAAAACAAAACAAAAAAGTGAAAATAGAATGCTTCAATCCACATTCAGTCCCCATAGTTCTTTCTCTGGCTATGGATAACATTTTCCAGCCCAAATATCTTGGAATTGTCTTGGATTACTGTGTTGTTGAGAAGAGCAAAGTTTATCATAGTTGATTATCACATAATCGTCTTGTTACTATGTGTAATGTTTTTCTGATTCTGTTCACTTCACTTAGCATCCATTCATATAAGTCTTTCCAGGCTCTTCTGAAGTCAAACTGCTCATCATTTCTTTTAGAACAATAATATTCCAATACATTCATATACCATAATTTATTTAGTTATCCTCCAATTAATGGATAATTACTCAATTTCCAATTCCTTGCTACTACAAAAAGAACTGCTACAAACATTTTTGCACATATGGGTTCTTTTCCTTCTTTTATAATATCTTCAGGGATACAGACTCAGTAGTGGCATTTCTGGATCAAAGGGTATGTACAGTTTTATAGTCTTGAACATAGTTCCAAATTGCTCTGAAGAATGGTTGGATCAGTGCATAACTGCACCAACAATACATTAGTGTCCCAGTTTTCTCACATTCCCTCCAACATTTATTATTATCTTTTCCTGTCGTCTTAGCAAATCTGATATGTATGAGGTGGTACCTCTGAGTTGTTTTTAATTTGCACTTCTTTAGTCAATAGTAATTTAAAACATTTTTAAAATATGATTATAGATGGCTTTAATTTCTTCATCTGAATATTGTCTGTTCATATCCTTTGGTCATGTATCAATTGTAGAATGACTTGTATTCTTATAAATTTGATTCATTTCCCTATATATTTTAGAAATTAGTCCTTTGTAAGAAATACTGGCTATAAAAATAATTTTCTAGCTTTCTTTTTCTTTTCTGATCTCGGCTGCATTGGTTTTGTTTGTGCAAAATTTTTTTAAATTTAACATTATCAAAATTTTCCATTTGGGATTTCAAATGTTCTCTATTTCTTGTTTGATCATAAATTTCTCACCTTTCTTCTGCAACAATACTATTACAGCAGGATTACCTCTTCCACCTCCATCTTAGTCCTTCCCTCTTACTCAAAACCTGTCTTGGAGACAGACACATATATAAGCAACATATGCTATATATGGGACCTGAAGGAAGAGTTCTTTACATAGCTCAGGTTCTTGGACCCAATTTTCTGAGGAAACTGCTAATGATCATCTCTTGAACAGCTATACATTTGCTCATTCTAGTATCTAGACTTCTAGTTTAGAGTAGGAATATTTTGTACAATGGCAATTCTGGAATTTAGTCTTCTAGCCAGAGAAAGGGAATTTTTTGGCAATACACCTTTTGGCATAAGGAACAGATCACATTCACACAGCCCTAAGTGAAGCAGAAAAAGTAGCACTTTGTCCTCCAATATCATCAGGAATTATTCAGATTGTGTGAGTCAGACTGGAAGACAGGTTGCCTGTAGCAGTCCCAAGAACATTTCCTGTCTTGGAGAATGCAATCCCTCAAAACTGTTTCATGAGATTCTTATGGGGTCCCTATAGGATAAAAAAGGGCTTACTAAAATTGTCAAGTTTAATAACTTTCTGAGAGGAATCTAAACTATGCAGCAACATAGTGAAAATGAAGAGTTTTAGGAGTAGTGAGATTAAAGAGGTAGAAAAATTTTATACAATGTTTATTAGTCACTGTGAATCCTTAATGTGTTTCGGTTTCTTTTTCTTTGCATTTATTTATGTTCTCTTGTGAGTCCTCTAAATTTTCTGCATTAATTGTGGAGTGAAACAGACTGTTTTGTTTAAAATATATATGCATTGTTATTTTGAGCTCTACGGAATTTGGGGTCCCTTTAGGCAAATTGGTATAAATTTGTTACTGTTTGTCCTTCATTCTAGAAGAGAACCATGACATCAGAGAGGTGATGCTATAATATGCTAGTGATTTGGATTTAAGTAAGGAAGGGCTGTGAAAAGTCATCAGTCCCACTTTCTTCCCCTGGTATAGACTTAGACATAAGTTCTAGGCTAAAATTTCCTAGTGTAAACTCTGCATGGGGGGCAATAAGCCAAATAAAATGATCTTTTAGGGATAAATTCCTAGATTCTTTGGTTCTATATAGAACCAAGATTTGGGCACACTGGATCAAGGATTATATTACAGTTTAAATCTTTCTCTTTATAAAGATTATAAAATATGATTTATATATTAAGTTAGGAAGGAGTCTGAAAAGCAAGTCAATATTAAAGGTTTTTGCTTCTTGTGTTTATAATTTATTGGCCTAGTTTTCAAGAACCTAGCATCATCTTTTCCACCACAATGAGGCATTATCTAAATGGTACTTACTTGCCATTTTCTCATCTTGAGTCTAAAATTGTTCCAGTTCCTTTAGACTTTCATCAAAGGAACTATTTCTCAAGCTTTTAATGGTTTCAGACCCATTCAAGGTTTCCTCCTGTTGCTTCAGCTCCAGCATCCCAAACCAGACTCTGCTCCAATATAGGGCTAAACAATGCTGAGCATAGCATAAAGACTGTGGTTCTCAAACCAAAATGTTCCAATCAACACATTCCAATTCTAGGTTCTAAATTTTATTTTTATTTTTCCTTTTTTGGACACTGGTATTGCACTGTTGACTCATATTGTCTCCCATGATCTCTTGCTTTCTGTCTCCCACAATTTTCAAAGCATTTTTTTCTCTCCTCTAGCCTCCTACAATGTCCCCTTCCCCTCCCTTTTAGCAGAAGAACTGAATGTCTACTTTACTCATAAAATAAGAGCTATCTATTCAGAGCTGCCCCACCCTCTCTTTTATATCTCAAAATCCTTTTATATCACTCCCTCATCCTTCTTTGCTACAATCTCTCATGAAGAGGTGACTTTTAGTCAAGGTCTCCTTTGTGTGTCCTTGATTTTACCTCTTTTGCCTCTTTCTAGAATTGGTTCCCTCTCTCATCTTTCCTTCTCTTTATTTTTCCTTTTATACACTCATGTTATTTATCAAATAAGGTCAACTCTCCTTCATTCTTAAAACAAAACAAAAAACCTTTCAATGCTCTGCCATCTCCTCAGTTTATGCTCCTATATCCTTCTCTATCAATCCAAATCCTGGAAAATACTTCACTTCATCTTCCATTCATTTCTTAATTCCTTGCAATCAAGATTCCAGCCCACCTCTTAGTGCCTCATCACTGATGTGTCTTGAAGAAGAAAATAACTCACATCAGGAACTTTTGCAACACTGTAGAAGATAGATTGTAGGGAAGAAACTTTTTCAGCAGTCTTAATCATAAGATCCAATGGCTTTTTCTCAGTCTTCATCTTTTTTGACTTCTCTGCATCTTGTAATAATGCTGACCTCCCTTTATACCTGAGGGATGCTCACTCCACTTAAGTCTCCTTGGCTGGATGAACAGCCATGATCCTTAATTATAATGGTTTCCCAAAAGACTCTGAGGTCTCATCTCTATTTATTCCATGGTTCAATAATCATTAATTTTATGCAGATGCCTCTAAAGCTATTCCATACAGCTTTATATCAAGCTCTCTTCAGAGCCCTAGTTCCTCACCTCCACCTTTTGTGATAGATTGTTTCATCTGGATTTCTATCCATACCCCAAGGTTCAATGTGTCCAGAACAAAACTTCTTATGTTCTCCCTTTTCCCCACTTTCAAATCCACCCTTTTTTGAAACATTTTTTTTTTCTGTAAAACAGTGACTCAAAAACATTCCAATCTCAGAATGGCTAAATTATTCTGAAGGTTTCCCAAAGAACTTTTGTTTATGTGCCTATATTTATTAATATTTATCAAATTAAAAATTAATATATTTAAATATTATTTTGAAAACAGCTGACTTCATGGACCTTGAAAGAGATGGAGATAGTCTCCACACTTTGAGAATTACTTCTGCAAAGGGCATCATCATCTCTTCAGTATCTCATGCTCATAACCATAATCTTAGAGTAATTATCCATTACTTTGCTCTCATCCCAACCCTTTTACAACCAATTGTCAAATCTTGTCCATTCTACTACCATACTTTCTCATCTATCCCTTTCTCCCAATTCACATGGCCACCACTGTAGGTTAGGCTTTGTCTTTACCTCATTCCCTAAGAGTCTAAGAACTTCTAGTTTCTTCCCTTCAATCTATCTTCTACAGTATTCTGACTAAGTTATTTTCTTCTTTAAGAAATTTCAGTGATGCGACAGCTGGATGGCACAATGGATAGAACACTGCCCTGGACTCAGAAGGATCTGAGTTCAAATTTGACCTCAGATACTTGTCCACTTAGCTGTATGACCCCAAGTAAGCCACTTAAATCCTGATTGCCTTGTCAAAAGGAAAAAAAAAAAGCATCACTTACTTTCTGATGTCTCTAGGATAAAACAAAAATTCTTCAATTTGACATTTAAAATTCTATAATCTTAAAAAGTTGCATGGTACAGCGGGGAAAGCTAAGTGGTCAGAGGATCATCAATGTAAGTCACATATCCCTCCAAGGCACCTTTACTCTCACTTGTGAAATTAGAAGGCTTCTGAACTATATGGCCTTTCTTATTATGATTCCATAGTCTGAATTCAGATTACCCTTCAAGTCTTTTTTTAGCATTAGTTTTTTCATTAATTCTTTAATTTCTTGCTTCTGTGTACTATACTTAGAATGTATCCCCTACTAATCTCTGCCTCTTATAACCTTTATCTTTTTTCAAGGGTTATTTTATTTGAGACTTCCTACAGAAAGCTTTTCCATATCCCTTTGTTTGTAGGTTGTTTTTTTCCTCTTCTCTAAAAATCTTGAATTCCCTGTTTACATATTTCATTCTCAAGTACAATATAAACTTTTTAAGGCAGGTACTGTTTTTCTTTTTTAACCTTTATATCTCTGTCCCTTGCATTCATAGCTTCCTACACATAATTAGGTGCTCCAAAAATATTTGTTGAATTGAATTGAAAGGAAGCCAACTTTCTTGATTTGTGAAATTTAACAGAGTTTTTTCTAAGTCCATTGGGAAACCAGCTTTTGGCCTTGTAGGTGTTGCCCCCTGCCATCTGTTTTTCTAAAGTGAAAAAATAGGGAGGATGAAGACGCTAAAATAAAAAAAATATATATATCTGCTTTTCTTCCAAAACACCAAGATCCTTTATGACTTCCATTTTCTTCTGCTCTTTTACTGATAACAATGAAAAATGGATTTTTGCCACTGCTTTCATTGGCTTAGCATTAGGATTCATAAGAATGCAAATGCTTCCCTGAGGACAAGTACATTTAGGGAATTAAGAGTTTCAGTTTCTTTAACCGAAAAACAGAAAAAGCTTTTAAAAAGGCAAAAAAGGAAACTATAGTACAATATTGAGTCACCATCCTTGAGAAGTAACAAAAATCACTACTTTATGAACTTGGAATCTCACAGACCCCTTAGATGGACCCCTTTCACTCAGTGGAAGTTTTAATGGACTCTGCTTTCAAAAAGCTTTTTGTTAAATAGTCAGATCACTCATATTTACTCTAACACTTTAAGGGAAACTATGATGGTGTTTGTAATAAAAGTCCCTTAGGCAGATATCTCTATCCTTTATTTCTTGCTGCTGGCTGCTTCGGTTTATCCATCATCCATCTCTGAATCATAAAACAATGGGATTGGAGGGGGCCAGTTCTTCTCAACATCCTATATATAGCACAGCTTTAGTCTTAATCATTTTATTCATTCTGCAGTCTGAAATGTCATCAATTAGCTTTTTTTTTTTTTCATGAAATCCAAGGGCCTTCCCACAAAGTAATGAGATAAAGTGGAGAGAGCATTGTTCTAGGAGCCAGAGAAGCCGGGTAACAAATTTGCATTTTGCTATCAATATGATATATGACTCCAGGCAAATCATTTAAAGTCT
Organism: Antechinus flavipes; assembly: GCF_016432865.1. NCBI lineage: Eukaryota > Metazoa > Chordata > Mammalia > Dasyuromorphia > Dasyuridae > Antechinus > Antechinus flavipes. The sequence continues at coordinate 65,890,011 of NC_067402.1, read as the reverse complement.
TTAGGCCTCAGTTTAGTCACCTGTAAAATGATAGGGTTAGACTTTCTGATCTCTCTGATCCCTTCCAGTTCTCAAAATCACTGACTACATTTGTAGCATCTGACAATGTTGGATGACAGTGATCTGACATTTCCTTCCTTGGAGACATTAATCTCCTTCTCTCATTTCTCTACTCCTCCTCCATACACGGCTGCTGGTCTCTAATTTCTTGTAGGAATTCCATAAGGCTCAACTCTTGACCCTCCCTTGGTGTCTTCCCTTGGAGAACTAGTCCATACTCACTGCCTCTGTTCTCTTGATATATCTCCCAAATCTTCAACAATGACTTCTCACCTGAGATCAAGTCTTGTGTTTCCAACAGTCTGCTGGAGTTTTGTATTATCTCCAATTATTTGAAATTTCAAAATACCTTAAGTCTAATTCATCATCTTTTCCAAAGTATATTTTCCTTCCAAGTTTTTTTTTTTTTTTTAAATCTTTGTCAGTGCACCAGCTTGTTATCCAGCCTTGAAACCCGATAGTTATCTTAAACTAATTTATCCCTTCCATTCTGTTAAAGGAATTGCTTCCACGGCAGACAATGCAGATGAGTCATACCATAAAGAGGCAATCAGTGGAACTAACATGGCAAAGAAGCAGTGACTGATTCACAGGTGTGAGAGCCACTATTCTATAGCTGTAAGGTTGCTAGTTAGATGATGTGGGCAACAACTCTCCCAGGAATGCTAATGAGTAATAGATGATAAAGATCTAGCAAACATTTTGAAATTTTCTGGTGCTATGGAGACCAGACTTGCAGCTACTGTGTATGTAACATATGTAAGAGGTGTTATTAATCATTCCGAGGATGACATTCTTTGAATTTTCCTTGACTTGTAGTTGCTTAGTGGGTCCATGGGGTGATAGAGAAAATAGTCTCCTGGATCTAGGGTCAGGAAGACCTGAATTCAAATCCAACCTCAGACATTTATTGGCATTATAATCCTGGGCAAGTAGTTAACTTCTCCCTGCCTCGTTTTCCTTAATTGTAAAGTGGGGCTGGGAATACCTTACAGGGTTGTTGTGAGGATCAAGTAAAATAATTGTAAAGCACTTATATTGCCTGGAACATCATGGGTGCTTAATAAATGCTTATTCTCTTCCTTTCTTCCTCTCATTTTATCCTTGTGTTTGATTGGATCTGTTTTTGGGGGTTTGGCCACCAGGATCAATTTGAGGATGTTCTGTTCTGTCTGTGCATGTCTACATGCAACCAGATGTTGAGATAAAATGCTCATTTTTAAGAGAGAGAAAAGTTGGGTTTGGCTGAAGTATACCTAAATTGACATGGAAGGGCTGGATTACAGTCTACACCAGTCTAAGTATGTTGATCTTGTTATTCTGAGACTCCCCCTAGTGACTTCAAGGAGAAAATACTTTGGGGACATAACCTAAAACACTCCCATTCATCTCCAGATGAAGACAATTGACAAATATTTGTTAAGCTCCTCCTAACTTACATGATAAACTTGGTGTCAAATGCTGGGAATGATATGAAAGGGTAACGAATTTGGGCACTGGGGAGCCATTGAAGATTTTTTTTTTTTGAGGAGGGGAATAATCTGACAAAAACCGAAGAAGATTACTTAAATCGTAAGATAAATTAGAAGGAGAGACAGGTCCTCTGAACAATTAAGAACTTCCTTCAAAATTTCCTTCAGACTATTTTTTTCCTTTACACTATAACTACTTTTACTTTGGTCTAAGTCCTTATCATTTCATGCCTGAGTTATAGCACCATCTTCCATACATCCTGCTCTCTGATGACAGATTTATCTTCCTAAAATACCACTTTTATCATATCATTTTCCTATGCAAAACCTCCAGTGATTTCCCATCACTTACAGTATAAAGTCTAAATTTCTCTTCTGATATTTAAGACTTCACTATCTCACCCCATCCTGTCCATTCAAGTTTATTTGCTATTATTCCCCAACACAGACCATCTGCTTCAGCTTCCAAACATGCTGTCTTGATTTCCTCCACTATGCTTTTGTTTATGCTATTTTCTGGTGCTGAAATAACAACAACAATAGCCTATTGACATACAAATGGATATTTATGTAGCATTTTAAGGTTTACTATAGAGCTCTGATCTTTACCTGGTTCTTTCTTTGTGACATCTCTGTCAGATAGGTAATACATTATTATCATTTTTCAAATAAATAAGGCTCAGATGTAGAGTGCCTTGTTCAGTCATACAATTAATAGTGTAAGAGCCAAGTCCAAGCCCAGATCTCCATGCGTTGTGCTTTTTCTACTATGCCAAATTTCACTGTTTTTGTTTTCCAGGTCACTCAACATCTTACTATCATTCAAAACCCTGCCTAAAACCTACTTCCTTCTTTTGGAACTCTCCCAAACTACCTTCAGTTGCTTACTGGGGCTCCTTGGGTGTAGGGTATTCAGGGAGGACTAGAGCTTTTGGTGTGAGAATTTGCTGAGCCCCTCCTAGAGCTGTCCATGCACCTTGGTGTCTACTTGTCACCCACTATCACCTGTGGCTCCAGGAAGTGATAGCATGTGCAGCAGCCACATCCAGGTAAAATTATCTCCAAGATAGGTCAAACCAGATTGGAGCTAACCAAGAGTCCTCAAACCTGTAATGAGTTACAGGATTCTCTTCCAAAGATGTCAATTTTTTCCCTGGAAAAATGAGTAAATGAGTATTCCAATGACTGTAAGGTGGCCGAAGCAGGAACTGTGGAACACTTAGAGCTTGGTCAGACATCCAAAATGCCAAGGTCATCCAGAGCATCCTAGGCCATTGCCATCCATCTTGAATTTTGTCTTGTTACTGGACTTCAGTGACTTGGAAAGAGAAAGACTGATGACTTTGTACAATTCTGCCTCATTTCAATCCAATTGATACATCAGTCAAAACATCAACCATATCATGATGTCATTGGTCCTCTAAGAAAATGAAGGCTGAAAACCAACAACTTTTCATCATTCATTTTTTGGAAGAGTTATTTGTCTTGTCTCCTCTATCAGATTCAACTTTTAGTTTAACATTTAATCCCATTCAATTGAATTAAATTAATAACAATTCATTCAACATTTAGTAAGCAGCTACTTTTTGATTGTTATTCTTTGTGCTTGGAGAGGACCAAAATGATATCATTGTTAGAGTAGAGCTATAATGTGTCTGACTGTGGCTGATAAGATCAATAAAAGCTCAGAATGCTCTGCCACAGGTCAGACACAAATAGTCCTTATAACCATTTGGTGGGGGATTCCCTAACTTTGTGCATCTCATGTTTCTTCTGAATTAGCTCAGGCTAATTCAATTCTGCTTTGCTCAAAGAGCACAGGACCTTCTCTGATGAGAGCACATCACCTTGGCAGTTTAGTTTGAGAAAGGACCTCAGTGAATGGTACCCTCTCCTGTCAGGTGATCTCCAGCATCTTCCTAAGACAATTCAGATGGAGGAGATTCAGTTTCCTGGCATAGCTCTGGGATATTGTTGAGTTCCACCATGAGGTCCACACAATGGCTCTGTTGACTTTCAGTTTGATAGTCCATCTAATACCTGTCCTCTCCCACACTCCCCACAAAGAACCTACAGTCTACTAGAAGTTGACTACATACAATCTGGTAAAATACAAAGTAAGGTGTGATAGGACCAAAGAGCTTTAATGTGATTTGGGGAGGAATCAACAAGTATTTATTAAGAGTGAACTACATGCCAGGTTCTCCACTTGGCAATGGGAATACAAAGGCAAAGATAAATAATTCCTGCCTTCAAGATGTTTTCATTGTAGAGAAGAGGGCCAGGAAAGTCTTTGGCTAGGTAGAGCCAATGAGCTGAGCTTTGAAGGATAATTAGGATGCTTAAAGGCACTGATGATAATAGCTCACATTTTTATAACACTCTTAAGTTTGCAAATCATCTCTTTGGTAACAATTCTTTGAAGAAGTAATTGTATTTTTAAAGTAAATTTTTTTATAACTAAAAAAATGACCTATATTTCTCAACGTTTCAGAGAACTAACACTGGTGTCAGACTCATTTAGAAATAAGAATCACTAATTAAAGCATAAAACTCCCAGCAAGCTATGCATTGATTTAATTTTCAAATGTGACATTATCTATACTTTATTATGTTTTAATTTATTTTGTTAAGTATTTCCCAATTATATTACTTGTGGGAGTATTGAGGGTCGTATCCTGTAGACTCATGTATGTAATACTTCTGTTTTACAACATTAAATTTTTAAAAAAGAGAAAAAAGTTCAAGGAAAGTTAACCCAATACATTGAAACAAGTCTGCCATTATCATTAGCTTCCTCTCCATAACCTCCCTTCATTTGCAGGAACATATCATTATATACATTTGACAAAAACCTTGATTAGTTTTCCCAGGATCACAACTATAATCCCAAGAGTCAGGAATCAGCTTGGGCTGCTTGAGTCAGCATGTGTTCTGCATGTATTACATCCTCTATTCCAGCATGCTTCTTTGCATGAGGAAAGTACCCTTTCCAAGGATGAACTTGAGACTATATGGAGGGGGGGGAGAGATAGGCCCATGAAGTTCAAGTGTCATCCAGTTTGGCTGGAACACAGTACAGGAACCAAACCAAGTCTGTCCTTTGGAAAAAGCAGGAGACAAAATTGCCTGAGAGCTCTCGAGGGAGAAGTGGGGAGTAGAAAGACTGACTAAGTAGATTAGATATAGCTCGGTAGAGGGCTTTAAAACACACAGAGAGCAGTTTGTATTTTTAACTTTTGTTTACCACAATTTTGTCAACTGTAAAATGGGGATAATATAGCCCTGGAGCTATTTGACATTTATTAGCTGTGTGGCAAATGAGATAATATATCTATTTAAAAGCATTTAAGCACAATGTCTGGCACATAGTAGGTATGTACAATATAAATGCTTATTTCTCTCTCTTCCACCTTCCTTTTTCTAGGCAACAGGGAGTTACTGAAGACATTAAAGAAGAAGTGGAGTCTATGCATGGTCAAACCTGGACATTAAGTAGATTATTCTGGGAGTGATATGAAGGATGAATTGTGAGAGAAGAGAATCTAAAAATAGGTAAAACAATTTAGTCTGGGCAAGAGATGAGGAGAGAGGTCCTGGGGAAAGGTGATGCAAGTAATAGGTAGAAAGAAGGGGACACATTTGAGTGATGTTGTAGAATTAAACTCACCAGGACTTAATAATTTGTTTAGATGTGGGTGGCTTGGGAAATAAAAGAATCAAATAGGACCCCAAAGTTTCATTCCTTGATGACTGGGAGAACAATGGTGATATTGACTGAAGCAGGGCCAGTTTGGAACGTGGCAGGCCAATGAGTTCATTTTGGGACATGATGACTTTGAGGTACCAGTGGGACATCCAGGTGGAGCTATCCAGCAGACATCTGGAAAGGTGGGCATAGAGGAAAATTTTTCAGAGGAAAAACTGGGTTTGAATGTATGGACTGAAGTCATCACAGCGGTGATAACTGAACACATGCAAGTTGATAAGATGACAGTGGAAGAGATAAGGGAGGCAAAGGCAAAAAAAAATCAATATCAATTAGAATTTTAAATTTCATCAAGTACTAACTTATATATATAAAACTTATAACTTATATAACTTATAACCCAAGTCTAACATGCAAGAAGGTAAAAGAATTTGAGACAAAGGAAACCCACAGAGACTCCAGGAGTAAAGGATAGATAAGTTAAGGAGATCATATTGAAATTCATTTACTCAAGAGATAAGTATTTGTAAATGGGTTTATGTACATAGATAATTAAAGGTCCAAGTCCTTTGCTTCCCATTTCCCATTCTGTAAGTAGACTAAAATATAAGTCATTACAATATGTCCAAGATAAAAGACTTGGCAAAGAAACCTGTGGATTTAATTAGGAAATTAATTTTAATTTTTAAATTTTAATTTAAATGGCTAATTTAATTAGTAATTGTACCATAGACAGATTTTGTATAGAACCAGACATGGCACCCAGCACAGTGCTAGACATGCTGAAGGAGCTTCCCCCTACTAAATTTAATTGAATCAAATTAAATTGGGCATACCCAAGATTCCTTTCTCCCAGAATGGAGCACCCCCCCAATCCTCACTCCCAGGACAAGTCACCACCCACTGACTCCTTTTAGTCTACTTTCCATCGCACCTGGCTATATCTCAGCCCAAAGTGCTGGAAAATGACTGGGTCATAGGTCATGAATACCCAGAGGCCCGGAGGGGCTGCCCAGTTGGAAGAAGCGGCTCTGGTTCTGGCCAGGCTGACATTCCTTCCCAGCAGGACTTTATGAAATGTCTGCTCTGACAAATGTCAGTAGAATTGAGATTCACCGTGACTGTTTATATGAAGAACAGACCTCCTGCTTCTGACGTGACTGAGCTCCAAGCCAGGTCTCCCCTTGAATAAAGAGCTGGCCAAATGCTGGAACATCCCTTGTACAATCCCCCACACTGTCAGAGGCAGGGAAACAAATCTTTGAGAAAACTTTCTGATGTGGCCGTAAAACTTTTCCCTACAGAAACCACAAGCAAGAGCAGCAGGGACAATTTCTTCATCGTCTCCTCTTCACTTAGACCCATATCTATATTTTTTGGTGTCTCAGGGATAGACACCGGGCTGTTCTTTTTGTCAAAGGCATGGGATTATTCATGGATGTCACGTTCATCTAGAAAACGCTTGTCTTTACCCTCTAAGTGTCAAAATAGCAGGGTCAGACAAGTCTTTTACAAATTGTATTTTGCCTTTCCCCATTTCCTATTTTTTTATTAAAGCTTTTTATTTTTAATACATATGCATGAATAATTTTCAACATTCACCTTTGCAAAACTTTGTATTCCAAATTTTTTCCTTCCCTTCCTTCTATCCCCTCCCCTAGATGATAAGTAATCCAATATATGTTAAACATGTGCAATTCTCCTATACATATTTCCACAAATATCATGCTGCACAAGAAAAATCAGATCAAAAAGGACAAAATGAGAAAAAAACAAAATTCAAGCAAACAACAACAAAAAGAGTGAAAATATATGTTGTGATTCAGACTCACATTCAGTTCCCATAGTCCTCTCTCTGGGTGTAGATGCTCTCATCATCACAAGACCATTGGAACTGTCCTGGATCATCTCATTGTTGAAAAGAGCCACATATCCACCAGAATTGATCATCACATAATTTTCTTGTTGCCATGTTCAATGATCTCCTGGTTCTGCTCATTTCATTTAACATCAGTTCATGTAAGTCTCTCCAGGCCTTTCTGTATTCATCCTGCTGATCATTTCTTATAGAACAATAATATCCTGTAACATTCATGTACCATAACTTATTCAGCCATTTTCCAACTGATGGGCATCCACTCAGTTTCCAGTTTCTGGTCACTACGAAGAGGGCTGCCACAAACATTTTTGCACATGTAAGTCCCTTTCCCTCCTTTATGATCTCTTTGGGATATAAGCCCAGTAATAACACTGCTGGATCAAAGTTTACTCCTTTTCTTAGTTAGATTTTGGGGATAATTTCCTCAATATCTGATGCTGAAGTTGTTTCAGCATCCCTATCATTGACAAATTTTTATTGTCAACTGCTATGTGCAAGAAATTGTGCTGAACCTTTGAAGAGGCAAAAAGACACCAGTCATGAGCCCTGCCTTCATGGAGGCTATAATCTAGTTGAGGAGGTATGACATTTTATATATATATATATAGTGTCAGATGAAGAGTACAGATGTTCATGGTTGCAGGATCTGAGTAGAGAGACATCTCTAAGAACTGGTATTTTTATTTTGAACCAGATTTATGATTTTATTATTTTAGGATATTCCCAGTGATGAAATTGCTTTCATCACTGCAATTATTTCAGCGCTGGTTCTATAACTTCCAATCTCAGAGGGCTGCCTCACTAAGAGATTAACTGTGATCTCACAGAGATTTAACTTAACTTGTTCAGCTCCCATCTTGTTGGGATTCTCTTGTTGGGAAATACAAATTGTTGATATTTACACAGTAAAGTGATTTAAATTTAAATTATATTTGAACCTCACAATAACCTTGTGAGCTAAGTATTATAGTTATGCCCATTTTATAAACAGGGAAACAGAGTGAGAGAGAATTTAAGTGATTTACTCACAGTGACAGAGCAGATTTTAGGGGAACTATTTTAATTCAGTTATACCTAAATCCAGCTCTCTCTCTTCACCAGGTCTGCTCAGCACCCTCATTCTTATCGCCTTCCCACAGGAATCTTGTATTCTGGCTCTGATAGATTAGCTTTCTACTTATCTTTCCAGGGAACCAGGCTTTCTCATCACTTACCAACTGTCTTTTAACCATGTCACTGAGCTCATATGCACTCCCTACTATTTATCCTTTCCTGCACCCATTTATGTATTGTCTTCCTTCATTAGAACATAGGTTGCTAGAGAACAGGGGCTGTTTTGCTGACATATTTATAATCTCAGCATTTAATACTCCTGGCTCATAGTAAGCACTTAATATAGATCAGGGCTTCTCAAACTTCATCCATTCATGACCCTTTTCACCAGAGAAATTTTTACATGACCCTGAGCATATAGCATGTAAAATGGGCATACAAATCAAACATTTATTGATAATAAATCATAATTTCATGACCTTTACATTCAGTTGTACAACCTCACATCAGGCTATGATCCATGGTTTAAGAAGCTTTGAAGAATACCTCTTGATGAAATCAAGTGCCTATGAACAAAAGCTGTTTTCTCAAACTGACAGAAGGATACCTTAGGCAAGAAGATCTGCCCCTCATTCCCCCCTGCCCCATCTCTGTTTCTTTGTCAGAGATGGACACACACATATATCTATCATCTCTATCATCTATTCATCTATCTATCTATCTATCTATCTATCTATTTTTCTATCCATCTCTCTATCATTTTGCTAAGCCATAGATACAATAACCTTTTAGATACTAACCCAGTTATGTTATCCAAGATTAGGGTGGTACCCAACTCCCTTTCAGCATATGTTTCTTATATCTGCACATACAACCCCATACCCAAACAATTAAGGTGTGAGGATCATCAGTGGGGGGTGCTGAAAAGCCCCTTCTAGAGGAGTCATTACAGAATGGGATCGAAGAGTGGAGAGCCCACTTCTGATCTCAGCTGATCCCCCTCAACCTGTCTTTTAAGTGCAATGGAATATCAGAATTGGGAGTCAGAAATTGTAGCTGAGTATCTGGGGTCTAAGTTAGGAACCATTGCTATCTCTTAAATTGGCACAAGATAGATGTTTAGAATGGGTGTATGTGTGGGAACATCCATAAAATACCTCCCTCAAGGATGCTCCATGATAGGAATTCCCTAGCAGGTCTTCGTGCCTCAGGATAACTTTCTGCCAGCTTGAAAAAATAGTTTTTGCTCATAGACTCTTGATTTCAACAAGAGGTCTTCAAAGCTTCTTAAACTGTAGGTCACAACCCCATATGGAGTTGTTTAACTGAATGTGGGAGTCATGAAATTATGATTTATTATCTGTAGAATTTCATTTATATACCTATTTTGTATACTATATACTCAGGATCATGTAAAAATTTCTCAGACAAAAGGGGTTGCAAATGAAAAAAAGTTTATGAAGCTCTGTTCTTTTTAAAATTTTCAATAGTATTTTATTTTCCAAATATAGGTAAAGATAGTTTTCAACATTCATTTTTTTTAAATTCTCACAATTATTTTTTATTAAAGCTTTTTATTTTTCAAAACATATGCATGGACAATTCTTCAACATTAGCCCTTGAAAAACCTTGTGTTCCAATTTTCCTTTCCTTCCCTCACGCCCTCCCCTAGATGGCGAGTAGTCCAACATATGTTAAACATGGTAGAAATATATCAACATTCATTTTTGTAAGACTCTGTGTTCCAATTTTTTTTCCCTCTCTCCTTTACCTCACCCCTCTTTTAGACAGTAAGTAATCTGATATAGGTTAAATATGTGCAGTTATTTTAAACATACTTTCATATTTGTCATGTTGTGCAAGAAAAATCAGACCAAAAGGAGAAAAAATATAAGAAAAACACAAAGGAAGAAAGAAACAAAAAAGTGAAAATACTTTAATTCATATTGAATCATATTCAGTACATGCCTTGGATTCTGAAAAGAAATGTGAATAGCTTCCAAGGTCACATGTTCACATAAGCTGTTCTCATAATGTGTATGTGTGTGTGGGGGAGCAGGGAACACTACTCATATAATTCACCATCAATAAGGAGATCATGTAACTCAGCCCTATACTGCTTGGGCTCCCAATAAACCAGACAATAAATAAATAAAAAGAATCGAATTGAAACACAATAATGTAAGTAACAAGGAAATATGCAGCAATTTAGCTACAATAAACAAATGGCTCTAGAACTCTTTACACAGAGAAGGGGGAAAAGAAGAGGAGAAGAAGAGAAGAAAAGGAGGAAGGATGGAGGGAGAGAGGGAGGGAGAAAGGGAGAAAAAAAGAGAGACAGAGACAGAGACACACAGAGAGAGACAGAGGGAGAGATAGAGAGGGAGAGAGAGAGGCAGGCAGGCAGATTCTCTAAAACCCTTAGGAAAGAGAGGAAAAAAAAAGATTTACTTGGCAAACTCATGAGGATTTGGGTTCCTAGATATTGCAAGCCAAAACAATTGGACATCAGATTGTATTTATTTGATCCTGGCCTTTTATACAGTTCTAGTTTCTTCACCTTGCCCTGGGGTCCTCAAGAATACCCCAAGGCAGCCAAGCTCCTGGCTATAGACCCACCCATGACATTTTCCTAGTCATGTCTTACACACTTTTTATGTCAGCATCCTGTCCCAGTCTCTCTGATCTTTGTTCTCTTGCTGAATATTACTAGAGGATAGTAACCTTGCTGCAGTCTCACTCAAAGCAAGCCAAAGCTAGCTTCTGCCTTTTGACTTTCTGCAGGGAAGGGGGTCTGAATGGAAAGGGGACAGAAGTGAGTTGTCTTGCAAGCTCATCAGTGCCCTTGTGCAGCCAGGCAGATGATGCTGTAATTTAAGAGAGGAGGTGCTGAATCACTGTTAGGGATTTAAGATTAGACTTCTCTGTTATATGTTCATTGGGTTATTATCTTGTTGGGATTCTTGATGTGGAGAGAGATGAAACTGATTTCATATTTTGTGTGTAATTTTTATTTAAGACAGATTTAAGAGGTTATGAGGAACCAGAAAAAGCATCTAGTTTTCCATGTCACTGGTCACATTGACAAAAGATAAAATAAAGTCCAAATACCTATATAATACCCTTCCTTTATTTCAATCATCCTCTTAAATATCTTCTCCATTAAATCTTACCCTAAAGCAGGATAAAACAGATAGATTGCATTATTTCTACCCTCTCAATACAATAGAGACAATGTGGAGTTTAAGAGAGACAGAGACAGACAGACAGACACACACACACATAGAGTAAAAGAGAAAGGGGAAAGAGGGAGAAAGAGACAAAGACACACACACAGAGAGCTAGAAAATAGAGAGACAGAGAGAAAGAGAGAGACAGAGAGAGAAAGAGACAGAGAGGGGGAGAGAGATACAGAGAAAGATAGAGTAAAAAGGGAAAGGGGGAAGGAGAGAGAAAGAGACAGAGAAAGAGAGACACACACAGAGAGAAAGACACAGAATAAAAGGGAGTAAGAAGGAGGGAGGGAGGAAAAAAGGGGGGGGAGAGAGAGAGAGAGAGAGAGAGAGAGAGAGAGAGAGAGAGAGAGAGAGAGAGAAAGAAAAAGAGAGAGTGAGAGAGAGAGAGAGAAGAAAAAGTAAGAAGAGAGAGAGAAAGGAGAAAAGGGAGAGAGAAAGAAGAGAGACAGAGATAGAGAAAGAAGAGAGAGAGAAGAGAGAAGAGAGACAGACAGACAGACAGACAGACACACACACACACACACAGAGGCAGAGAAAGAGACAGACAGAGAGAGAGACACACAGAGAGAGGGAGAGAGACACTGAGTCTGGAGACTGGTTTTAAATTGAACAGTTAACAGTGTGATTATGGGCTGATCACTAAAATTTTTGAGAATCACTTTATAAAATGGAAACAATAACACTTTCACTATCTTTTTTTTTTTTTTTTTGTATTGTCCTAAGAAAGACACTTTGGAAAACTTTATAAAAGTTTGGAAAACTTTATAAAACTATAAAAAATATAGGCAGTCATAATTCTGTCTAGAATTCCTGTTCTCTGATGCAAATGCTAAGATTGTTGAAAACCTGGAAATTGGGTAAAAAAGATGCCTGGATTATCAATGAAACAAATAACCAATTCAAAAAATAATTATGGGTTATGCTGAAATTAATGACATAGCTTGTGATGTGGATTTAAGATAGCAATTGATGGGCTCCAAGGAGGCTTTAGAACTAATGTTTATAGATATAAAGAAGGCCTTTTAAAAAGTCAGCCAGCCAATAAGCATTTATTAAAGGCCTATTATGTGTCAAAAAGAGAGCATGGCACAGACATTTGTGTCAAAATTAAATTCCAGACAACACAAATTAACCAGAAACTGAATAGAGAGTTAAACTTCTCCAATTAGACATTTCTACAGATTAAACTATAATAACCTACCAGAGAATAAACTTATTGAAGAGTACAAAAGAGATAGAAATTTGAGACTGTGTATAAGAAGCTAACATAAACACCGTGTCCTACTGCAAAACTAAATCCTGTCAACATTTAATAGTTTAATTAAGAAGCCTGCATTTCTAACAAGTGGGCAATTGCTGGTGGAGTAAACAGGGGACAATATGGTTTGGGCTTTAAAAATAACCTTCTTAACACATCTCTTCCCACATCCCATAGGGCCTTGTGTCCCCAGAGCCAAGATCTGCCCACCAACTATATTCATCCTAAAATGTTGATTTTAGAGCTTGTTACATTATTATAATATCATATATTATAATATATCATTATATTATTATTATTATTATATGATATCCATCCTGGACACTAGAATTGCTGTTATGGCTCTTTCCCAAAGTACTAGACCTGAAATCCATTCCTTGCCCCCTAATTCAAATCCCAGAGTTTGATTTTTTCCATTAAGACACTCAATAAGCATTGCAAACACAGAGACTTTATCCTTTCAAATAGCCATGATGAAAAGCTGAGATGAGAAATCACACACCCTCAAATCTGAGACAATTTTGCCCAGCTTGGACCCATGCATCTAAATCATGTGCCACTAAATCCATTGATTTTTATAGTGGAATTCTGGGGGAGATAGAAATGTCCCACAAATCCTCTCATTAGATCATAAACACATCTGGTTCCCACCAAATAGGCCCTTTCCCAGAGGTTTTCCTTTCAAAGCTTCCCATTTTATTGGGGCTGCCTCCTATTTTACAGGGAGGCAACTCAGCATATCTTTAAGTGACTTGTCTGTAAGGGGTCATTATTCTGATGGAACATGCTGACCTCTATCTGGCCTAGAAGTCCTGGAGTAAGTTTGTGATTGGGCAAGAATACGTGAATTTTTGGCTTCAAGGGGAATGGAAAAGGACAACAAATAAATTAAAAGTTCAGCTTTTCTCCTCAGCTATGTTTTACAGTAAAAGGATAGAAAACTCTGTTTTATCTTAGAAATAGAAGGGATAGGAATGGGATTGGGGAACTTTAAATTGGATCCAATGAGTACTGATATTCCTGAGAGAACAGAGTACTGTGCTTTGAAGTTTCAGGTCACTTGAATTCGACTCGGCTGACTGTGGGGAGAGGATGGGAGCCAATGGGCACTAATCCTGAACCCAGTCATAAGGGAAGGGTCATCATCAGAATACTTGGCACTCATTAGTTTTTTATATGAGCCTGAGCTAGATGGGATAGCTCCATAGACAGTTGTATTGATCACAAAATAGAAGAAAATAAAGGTAAAAGACATAGATTCTAAGAAAAAAAAAAGAGGAAAATACAATAGAAATAAAGAGGAAATCTGCTTTTTTAAAAGGCAGCAAGGTTCTTTGTGGCTTTCTTGGAGGTGAGCTTAGAGGTAAGAAAAAGAACATGAAGAGTTGGAAAAGGCAAGGGAAATTGTGGGTGCCAGCTTTCTCAGTCTTTCCTAGAAATCTGGACCCAGAATCTCAGTTATTCATCAGTAAACTCATGTGTCTGAAGAAATGTTATCTCTGTTAGCTGTTACCCTCTTAAAATTTCTTCTTGAATTCTGGAAAACCTTTTAAGTCCAATGTCTTTCATGGGATGTGACCTTATTAGAAAAGTGCATAAAAATCTGGCAAACTCAAATAAATCATATTAAGGATCTAAGCTCTACCATGTTATTTTACAAATGAGGAAACTGGGGGAGATGTAGGTGAAACTTTTCCAATATCAAAGTTAGGAAATATGAGGAGTGGGATTTGAACTCTCAATTTTCCTATTCTCAGAATGAATTTTGAAAGGAAATACACTAGTTAGAGACACCAAGCCTAGTTATCATTATTGAAGAGTAAGAAGGAAATCTATGGTACACATTGGTGAAACAAAATTTCTTTTTGGGGAGTTAAGAGAGAGACAATAATTGGTATTTTTCCAAAGATAGAATTGAATCATGGAATATGTCACTATGGGTAACTATAGAGCAGCTGGACCAGTGGTCACTGGGGAGTAGAGTAAGAATCAACTTAGTGAATTGTATGTAGAAGTCCAGGACCATATTGAAGTTCTACATATGCAAGTAAGGTCTAAGAAAAAGAGTTTTTGTGAGAGTGTGTATGTAAGAGAAGATAAAAGACTCTCCCATGATTTCCAGATAAAGAAATAACTTTAAAAGTTGGACCTATGGTCATCCAGCTCCTAAAAGAATATTGAGACTTTAGAGTGTAAGTCAAAATATATGGAAGTCTATGAAATTTGCAGATGGCTCTGGGGACATAAGCTTATTTGCTACTCATGATAATCCTAAAAAGTAGGTATTTTGATCATCTCCATTTTATAGATGAAGGCACAGAAATTCGGATAAATTAAGTGACTTCCTAGGACAATACAGCTAGTAAATATCAGAATCAGACTTTGAACTTAGACTTTCCTTACTCTAAGTAGTGCTGGTAGTAGTAATAGCTAGCATTTGCAAAGTGTTTTAAAATTTGCAAAGCATCTTATAGATTTTGTCTCATTATCATCACAATCACCCTAAGAGATGAGAGCTATTATTATACTTTTTTTACAGAGGAGGAAACAGAGGCAGATGAAGGTGTTGTGTGGGGTCACATAATTTGCAAGAGTCTGAGTGGGTTTGAACTCAAGAATTCCTAATTCCAAGTCCAGAGCTCTTTCTACTACTGTTTATAATATTTATATAACCGCTTAATGTTTGCAAAGGGATTTGTATATGTTATTTAATTTAGTCTTCACAGCCTACCTATGAGGTAAGTGCTATTATTTTCTTCATTTTACAGATTAAGACACTAAGGATAAGGGAAGTGAACTTGTAGGGGTCACACAGTTGAAAAGTGTCTGAAACAGGATTTAAACGCAGTTTTTTTTTTTTTTTCAGATTCCAATTTAACATTTTACTCACCATTCCACAAAAGAAATCTGTATCCCTCTGGATACTAACTAACTAAACTATATTTATAATATTTTTTCAGATTCCAATTTAACATTTTACTCACCATTCCGCAAAAGAAATCTGTATCCCTCTGGATACAAACTGGATACTAACTAACTAAACTATATTTATAGTATTTTTTCAGATTCCAATTTAACATTTTACTCACCATTCCACAAAAGAATCTGTATCTCTCTGGATACTAACTAACTAAACTATATTTATAAAAAGCAAGGTATCTTTCAACTGCTCTTATTAAGTATAAAAAGACCTTTTCATTTCTAGAACGATCTCCCTAGAATGGAGAGAGTTGGAAGAGAAGTATAAGGTGATTTATTTTAGCTGATGTGAAAGTTGGAACCATCTTGGGAGGAAACATGACTGAATCCAAGGGAAACTTTACCTTCAAGGGTGATGGAAGTGATACTGAAGAAAAGTCAATCTATGAGTACCAGCTCTGGTTTTGAAAAGCTTTTTTGAAAAAAGAAGAATTTTTTGAGTAAGTCTTTAATAGTAGCTATAGGAGGGAAGTTGACTAGGTACTCTACTTTGCATTTATTCTCTTTAATAACAATAGCTAGTATTTATATAATACTTTGAGGTTTACAAAGTACTTTACATATACTAACTCATTTGATCCTCACAATAATCTTGTGAAAATAGATATTATTATCCCTATTTTTACAGATGGGGAAACTGAGGAAGGGGAAGTTGAATGACTTGTCTGATTTCACATAGCTAGTGAGGCTGGATTTGTATTTTGCATTTCTTGATTCTAATTTTTACATTCTATCTAATCACTTTACTATGTAACTGTCATACTTCTGTACGTTTTTGTTTTCTCCCCTGTTAGAAAATAAACTCCTTCAAGGTAGGAATTGTTTCATCCATTATCTTTGTATTCTTCAGAAACTAGCACTGCACCACAGTAGGTACTTAATAAAGGCTTGTGGATTGAGAACGGAAAAGGTTAATGTTTTGTGGATCAACCCAAATAGTTATTTCTAGTTCACTAATATGTCTTCTCCCCCTCTTTCCTAGATTTTTCTAGTTTGAGAAGATTTTTGGTACTTGGAAGGAAACTTTCCCATTTGACAACCTTCATGCTTTCAGAAATCAGGTCTTGAGCTAGATGGAAAAGGAGGTGACTTGAAATGAGATGGCCTTAGGCAAGCAGATAGTCAATTAAAGAGGCATTTATTAAGCACTTTCTATGTGCCAGGCACTGTGCTTAGTGCTGAGGATACAAAGAAAGACAAAAACATGGTCCCTGCCCTTATGGAACTCCCATTCTAAAGAAGGAGACAATATTCAAATAATTCTGGCCTTAGTTAAGGAAGATGATCTTAAAGGGAAGGTTCAAGCAGTAGGGAAAGATGGCAGCTACAAAGATTTGCTTAAAAAGATGGGCTCGGGAGAAAGAGAAAACATGAGTAAGGATGCCAGACTGGAAGGAGCCATATCTCAAGATAACTGTCTTGGAGGTGACTTAATAGCATCCAAATTCTGGATGTTAGGGGAGAGGATCCTAGAATTAGAACTGATAAAGTTCTGAAAATGAGGCCATTTTACAGATGAGAAAGGGAAAAGAGTTGGGAAAATTCCCCCCAATAGGAAGTATATCTGTTGGGTCTCAAACTCAAGCCTTTGTGCTCTAAGTGCAGGATGCTATCCATGCTGTCTCAAAACACTCAAGGCTAACTGTGTCCTTTGATGGGCTTTGTGAGAAATCACACACATAAAATTTTAGAGCTTGGAGGTATTTAAGAGAGATCCAGTCTGTTTTCATTTTATAGACTAGGAAACTGGATCCAGAAACATGAAATCACTGATGCCAAGTTTCAAATTCAATTGAAGGAGAAGGTGGTCTGGTTCTTGGAATCCTCATCCATTGTTTACTGATTCCAGAACAGCAGGTATCAGTATGGGGACCTGGAACTGCTGATTATTCCAGTGCCAATGAGGGAATTGGAGCCTATTATCTACAAAGGCAGCCATGGAGGGAGCAGGATCAGTTGGGTCAGATTTATCTATTTCGATTTATGTAATTTATTCATTTGGTGTAGTATGGTGGTATTTATTTAATGGGGGACTTGACCTACGATTTTATTGATATAGTTATTCAATAAGCATTTGTTAAATGATTACTATGTGCCAGGCACTCCAGTCAATCAATAAGTATTTATTAAGCACCTATTATGTGCCAAGTCCTGTGCTAAATTTTAAGGATACAATACAAGGCAAAAGACAGTTCCTTCTCTCAAGAGCTCATAATGTAGTTGGAAAACTTTTCCTATAATTAAGATCATCAATTATTCTATGACATATGGTCTTTGACAATTATCTGGAGACACTAAGAGGTTAAATCTGGAGTTCCTTACTCAGTAGGTATCTGAGCATCAAAGTTATTAGAAAATTCCAAGTAAGTGGGAAGGGTGACCCTGCTGCCAACTTGCTAATAATCAGAAAATAATTGAGGTAGAAGAAGATAAGCAGGAAGTTCCAGTGAAGTCAAGATAAAACCACATACACATCAGAAAACCCTATAATCAGACTTCCTATAGAAAGAGAAAGGCTTTAAAATAGGAAGTAATAGGTTTATGATATATCTATTATTGTCCTTATAGAGAAATATGTGAGAGTTTTGTCAGGTCTGGTTAAGGAAGTCACTTTTATTGTGTTGTTATGAAACCCTAGAAGCAGAAATAATCTGATCGCTGGATCTTTCCAACCTGAAGCTTGGGAAACCTGTTAGAAAAACTTTGGAACAGAAATATCTAATTAAGAAAGGAGGAGAGGGAGAGAGGATTCTCTAATTTTGTAATTAATTAGTATGTAAAGCACAGTGAAGAGAGAACCTGAGCCTAGAATCAGGAAAAGTTAATTTTGAATTCAATCTCTTTGTACCCCAGCTGGTCACTTAGTTAATTTCTATTTGCCTCGATTGATAATAGTTCCTACCTTCTACATTTGTTGTGAAGATCAAATGAGATGTTTATTATTATTATCATTCTGGTAGAGGTGAAATTTTCAAAGGGTAAAATTGAATATTCCATGTAGAAAGAATATGAGCCTTCTTCCTCCTAAGGAGGATAGTGCCAGTAAAGAGAGAAATAGACCATCATGAAAGAATCTAGATGTTCTTCATATTAGAGATAGGGATAAAGACTGAATCTCTCTATGATTTCCCTAGAATAGGAAACTCCCATTACTAACGTAGGTTGGCCATTTTTCCAAAACTTAAGAATCTTAGAACACTGAGAAATGAAATTACTTTCTCAGACTCACAGCTCATTTATGTCCGGAAAAGGTCTTAAACCCAAATTTTTCTGACCAATCTATCTGCCATCTTATTCTTCTTCTCAATGTATTTCATAATAAGAACAGGCATAAGATCTTCCAGAGAGACATGGTATTGTGGTATATGATTCATAGGGAACATTTGTATAAAATGGTATAGTCTTTAAAGAAATGAAGTAGACCAAGGGGTGTGCCCCACAAATAGAAATAGGGGCTACTAAACTGTATGTAAGAATCCCTGCAAGCTGCATGTTGACTTAAAAAGCCACACACACACACACACACACACACACACACACACACATATCTTAAAAAATACACCAACACATTAAAATCAGAAGGAACTACATTTTAATCTGTTTGAGGACGATCTCTGGAATATCATGAACTTGCCACATGTATGACAACTCAGGAGCAGATAACTGGAAAGTTCAAAATGTTTGAGAATGCTTTTATGAACAGAGAATTCAAAACACAATTCCAAAAATAAAATGTTCTTAGTTTAAAAGAAAAAAAATTGTGTGCCTTCATGGGACATGAGGGGACCTATAATGAACTAGTCTGGGGAGATAGTAGTAAGAAAAAATAATCTCCTCTATCCTAGACAACAGGAAGTAGGGCCTATCTCGAAGGGTGGATTGTAGAAACCTGAATAACAATAGGAAAGGGGATGAGGAGGAAGAAAAGGAGAAAGGGGAGGAGGAGAGGAAGAGATGAAGGAAATGAGGAGGGGGGAGAGGAGAAAGAAGAAGAGGGGGAAGAAAAAAGAGGAGAAAGAAGAGGAAGAAAGAAGAAGAGGAGAGAAGGAGGAATAAGAAATGGAAGAGAGGAGAAGAGGAAAGGAAGGAGGAGAGGAGGAAAAAGGAAGAGAAAGGAGAAGAGAAGAAAGAAGAGAACATAGAGGAGAGGTAGGGAAGAAAATGGGAACGGAAATAGAATGGGGGGAGGGTCTTGAATCATTAAACTTTCATTAAAAGACAAAAGCTTGATATTTGAATTTTGATAGTCATATCTAAAAAGATAATGAAAGAGTAATAATTTCTAGATCAGGCCAAGAAGGGGACTTCTATAGAGGTTTGAGTTCAATCAGAGATAGTACTAAACAAATTCAGTTTATTACTTGACTTAACTCTAAGTGGGTCAGAACAAGAAATGCTTTAGTAGTCAATTCCTATTTTTTCCTGGGGAAACAGGAGGAAGGATGAGAATTATTTAGTCCTACATCCAGACTCTTGGGGGGGTCCCACATCCTGGTATCTGTCTGGATGCTTCTTGTTGGTAGCATTAATGGCCTTGAAACAGAGTAGGAAAAGGAGCCTGGCAAGACCCTATGGCAAAATTATTGAAGATGTAATTGTGAGGGACTGATTCCCAGTCCAGCATTCCATCTAGTATATCACCGTGCCACTATAAATAAGAGTCCCCTGTGTATTTTTTGGTTCCTACTTAAATAATAACTTTCTCTATGCCAGTTTCCCTAACTCCAGTGCCCTGCCAACTTGTTAGTCTCACTGCCACACCCAAAGTTGTTTTCTCTGTCTTTTGCTTGAACCACACCCAAAGGTTCTATTGTGACTTTTGATAACATTATGGATCAAGGCCAGAGTTCTCACCCTTGGTGTCAAAACCCTTCACCACAATACCCAGAATTATTTCTTGCCTTCAATTTTTCATCTGACCCTACCAAATTCTCCCTTTCCTCCTAGGCTCCTTCCACCAACCCCACCTTGAACCCAACTTTGCCCCATTATTTTGACAGCTCCTAGAATACCATCTGAGAATTACAGGGACATAGATAGAGTTGGAAGAGATCCCAGTGGCCATCTGGCCAACTGTTCTCATTTTACAGATAAGGAAACTGATGTCTATAGAATTTAAGTGGTTTGCTTGCCCAAGGTCCCACAGGCAGTAAGTGACATAGCTTATGAAGTGACTTCAGAGCCACAAGTCTTTCCATTTTATGATATTGTCCTTTGTCTCTTACCTGCACACTTCTTGGGTTGATTGGATGAAAACTGACTTTTCTTCCCCTCTCTTTCAGGGCATTTCTAGTATTGTATTTTTTCCCATCCTTCCCATATCACATACATCCTTAACTTGTATGATATAAATAACATGCTTTATTGCCTGGTTTTGTATTGTTTAAACATCTGAATTATTGTTTGAGCAATACTGTGTATTTATATCTACAAGTGTAGACTCACATGTGTATGTGAATGTATTAGTCCATTTCTTAGCTTGTAAGGTCTCCAAAGGACAAGGAAGGTCTATATAATTCTCCTTATATGATATCTTGTACAGTTCTCTAGGCAAAAATGTCTAGTTATGTCTGATGATGATGAAGGTGGTGGTGATGATGAAGAAGGAAAAGGAGGAAGATAAATAGAAGGAAAAAGTGGAGAAGAATGAGAAAAAAGGAGGGGAAAAAGAAGAGAAGAATGAAATATACTTTGAGAACAGACATTTGGAAATTATCTGAGAAAGCCCTTCAAAATTAAGAGAATAAAATTCACCAAGGCCAATAGGTGACAGTTAATCTGAAATTGTTTTTTTAAAAATCATCTTCTCTTGGGGGAATGATTCAGTGGGCTTCCCCTCTGAGTTCTCTTTAGATGTTTCCCTGCTGTTCTGGACTGGAAGGTTTTTTTTGTTTTTAATCTTTGTCATTACCTAGGAAGATTTTGCGTTGGAGTGTCTATCTTTGTTCCTCTTGGCAGATTTGCCTGGGATATGGCCAAGAAAGGAAGTAACACAGATCCCAGAGTTTAAGGCTAAAACCCCCATGGTTCTAATTCTGGTCATTTTTTTGTTAGAGCTTTGTTTTTTCCCTTTGGGTTATAATAACCCTTTTGGACTTTCAGGGGGTTATTACTTCATTCAAATGCTGGAAACATGGATATTCAAAGTTCAGGTTTTTCCCAATTACAGAAAAAGAGAAAACAAAGAATAATTGATTTAGCTTTGAAAGTGTAAGCAGTGTCACATACAGGAAACTGTGCTTCCTAATACGGCATACTTTACAGGATACAAGCTTTTAAACTGGATATTTTGTAGAAAATACTTATACGAAGCCTCTCATCCAATGCTCTTACCAAACTTTGCTCACATGAAGCCACATTTATCATTCCCACTTTGCAGATGGCTATGATGTACTCAAGGGATTAAATTGTGTTCCAAGGCAAATAGGGAAGTGATGCTAGAAATGCATCCAAGAGTTCTGACCCCGGTTTTTCAATTTAGACAGTCCTCCCCAAAACTCTAGAGCAGCCTTCAGTTAAGCATTTCTGCAGCCCAAGACCTTTAGGTGATTGCCAACAGAACTATGAGACATGACAATGAAGAAATTTGTAAATAATTCTGCAACAAGAAAAATATATACTTAATAAAATTTAATATTGCCATGTAAAGGCATATAAAGATAAAACTTACATGACAACATAAAATTTTAAGAATCAGAGGACCTTGGTTTTAATTTCTTTCCTGAGACAGAATATTTCCCTTTAAAATAAAGGCATTGGACTACGTAATACCTAGCATTTCTTAAAGTTTACAAAGGTGCACACACACACATGCACAGAAAAAGAGAGAAGGAAGCAGAGACAGAGACAAAGAGAGCCTCTGAGGTAAAATTTCAATTCAGGTCTTCCTGACTCTTAAGTTGATCACGTTGGGTCATATAAGCTGCCTCTATGTTTAAATGTGCTCTGGGATTTCTTCTAGCTTTACATTTCTGATCTTATTATTCGTTACACAAACCCATAAGCTTTTTGCATCTGAGCCATTCTCTGGTATTAAAATCCCTTTCTGCTTGTTTTCTTTTTCACCATTAAAGTCCCCATCCCCCTTGGGAACCCTCCCCCCTTTTTTTTGTTAAGGAAGCTGTTCAAATCCCTTTCTTTCTTCTAGCTGATGGGTATTTTGCCATCTATGCAGCAACATGAGAGTTGCTATTGAAGTGACATTTCTATGCCCCAAAGATTGATTGAATCTTTTAGTTGGAAGGAATCTCTTCTAATAATTCAGTCCATTTTTCTATCTGATGTAAAAATGTTCTTTACAACAATTCCCTGAAGTATCAGTGTAGCACAAGGTCCCTTAGATAAGGTTTCCTTTTCAGTTATATTCTTGTTCTTGATATTGTTGGGATATCCCGAGGGTTTTCAGTTTTAGTAATGTTTAGAAAAACTCAGGACTCAAGGATCTAACTCTGAACCTCCACTAGGACATCACTTTTTATTAGACCAAAATCTGATAACATAAATTCATACAAAAATCATTTAATTAAACAGAATAGAAAAGTAAATAAGGAAGGGAGGAAAAATTCTCCCAAGTACAAAAGGTTATAATCTCCCAGGTTATAATATTCTAAGGTTGCCTATCTGCCCCAAAATTCATCTTCCTATGATTGTGTCCTAGTTGGAATAGCTTTCATAGCTCTTTTGTCTCAGTCTTCTTATAGCCCATAGTGCCTTTTGACATGGTCTTAAGTTGCTAATTGTTAACTTCTCTACAGAGATGCTTCTGTCACTTTGCTCTGGGCTTCCATCAGCTTCCTTGCTCTGCTTCCATCAGCTACAGTTTTCTTCATCATTATCAATCTGTCAAAATATGTCTCAGGATAATCAATATATTTTTAGCTCTTTTACTAATTAGACCCATAGACATATTTAATCAGCAAAGGTAAATCTCTTAGGTTAATATATGGAAATATGTTTAAACATGATTGCACATGTATAACCTATATAAGATTGCTTGATGTTTTGGGGAAGGAGAAGATAAGAAAAGGAGGGAGAAAATTATGAAACTCAAATTCCTATAAAAATGAATGTTGAGAACAATTGGGGAAAATAAAATACTATTAAGTACAAAAAGAGAAAAGAAAGAAAAAAAGCATTAGTAAATGCTTTAAAAAATCTTATCAGCTCTCATTGTGTACTGAATAACTAGCTCAGCCATCATGAAGGAGTATAATACTTGCAGAGAAAGATCCTTCCATCTTGTCCACTACCAATACCTAACATTACTTTACTGCCACTGACCATTAGTCCTGATTCTAGAGTCTTTCAGTAGCTTATCCTCTAGGTCAAAGCAGCTTAAACTGTGGCTCATGAACCCATATGGAGTCTTGTAACTGAATGTGAAGGTTGGGAAGTTATAATTTATTATCAGTAAATGTTTGATTTGTATATCTATACCTATATACCCAGGGTCATGCTAAAATTTCTCAAGTGAAAAGGGGTCATGAGTGGAAAAAGTTCAAGAAGCTCTGATCTAGAGAAGCAACTAGGTAACTACTTCTGCAGGTACTCTAGTCCCTCCTTCCAACAGCTACAAAAACTGAAGGCTCAGAAAAGAAAGTTCTCATGACTAAAGTCCTTGGAACCATGAAATGACTCAACATCAGAAATAGATATGGTTTTATTAATAGAAATGACATTAGGCAAGATGTATGACTATCTGCCATACTGCCGTACCATAAAGACTGCTGGCCCCTTTTACCTAGTAGCTAAAGCCTTCTGCATGTGCTTTTTACATCATTAGAACATGAACTCCTTAGCACTCAGCATAGTGCTTTGTATATAGAAAGTGCTTAATAAATGCCTTCCATTCAGTGATTCATTTATTTATTCATCCACGCTTTCATTCACTGAGATATTCCAGAGTAGCAGGATGCATCTTTCAACCATTGTCCCACATCCGTATAGCAACATCCAGCAGGCAACTTCCTTATGCTAGCTAGACCTTTGCTTGAACATTTTCAGTGATAATGAGCTCAGTACCATAAAAGGCAGCCCATTCCAATTGTAAAACCTTTAAATGTCATATTCATTCACAAGCTAGCCCATCATTTATTGGTAACTATCTCCTCTAGGCTAAACATTCCTCATTCCTTTTGTCATTCACTTCCTCTGACATGGTACAGTTTATCCATGTGTTTCTTAATGTGTGGAGCCTATAAATAAATATACTTCCTATGTGGTTCAACCAATGTCAAGAACAGTGAGACTATTACCTCCTTTGCTCTGGATGCTGTGTTCCTATTAATGTATCTGAAGTTCTCCAGAATCAGGAATATCCGTATTCTATTTCATCTTCAAAGTTTTGATCTATTCCTCCAGCTTGTTAATTAACTTTTCAAATCTTAATTTTGTCCTTCAGTGATATTAGCTATCCCTCTGAACTTAGCATCATCAGCATATTTATTTAAGTTATTGATAGAAATTTTGACCAACTACAAGATATAGTATTAAAGTTTCTCCTGCAGACTATGTTAGACAATGTTCTTTGTCCAACTATAAATATACCTATCATTATGTAACCGTCTTGTCCATAAGGATATTAGGAGAGATTATATAATATCTTCTAGAGGTTCAGGGATATGGTGTCTAAGGAATTTAGTGTATCTATTGATCTGCAATGGAAATCATCAACTTCCTTATCTAGTTCACTTTTAATTCATGTATTCATTGGTACCTGTAATTTCCCTACTTGATGTTGGTTCATTTGTAAAGGAGTCCAAAAGAGAGGATGGATGTAGGGGAATAAGCAGCATGATGTGGGATAAAGAATAATAGATCTGGAGCTAGATGTTCAGGATTCAGTCATTTAATTTCTTTTTGCCTCAGTTTCCTCATCTGTAAAATGGAAGAATTGGAGTAAATAGCCTTGAAGGTTCCTTGTAGCTCTGAATCTATGAACCTATGAACCTTTATTCTCATTGGTATAAAGCAGTGCATACTTCAGAGTCTGAGAGCCATTTTTGGCAGAGCTGACCATTTCCTGGATGACCCTCTTATGTGTGATGGCACATCTTACACTAAGACAAAAGGGACCTTACTACAAAAGGGTAGCTAGATCACAGACAACACATGCTCCCACTGTATCCCTTATTCAAATGTCAACCAATTATTTCTAGGTAAGTTCCCTATGAATATGAACTTTTATGTACATTCTTTTCTTTAGAGCCAAATATTCACAAAGCGCTTGCCAACTCTAATACTCTTTGTTCTACAGTCTTATCTGAGGCTTTAGTTCCCTTTAAACCATGTTTGTTTTGCCCTTTGCAATTTAGAAATTATTCTCTTTGACAGAAAAAAAATAGAAGCAAAGTTAGCTGAATAATTTTACTTTTTTTCTGTTATCTATTAACATGACATCAGCTGCCCCCAAGAAATGGTCTTATTTGTTCCTTGAACTTCTTTTGCTCTTAAGGTAGTATATTCTTTAAAGGTCCTTGTGTTTTCCATACTTTTTTCCAGGCCTCAGATCATTCTGGGTTTTAGTCTTTCCCATTCTGCTTTTTATGTTTGTGAGACTTTATATTTGCCCTTGACTATATAAATGCCTTGCTTTCCATCTTTTGTATGGATGGATCTTTTGGCAGTGAAATGGCATGCTTGATAGAGCTGAAGTCAGGAAGACCTGAGTTCAAATTCAATCTGACACAAGTTATGTGATTTTGAACAAGTCACATAATCTCTGAATGCCTCCTTAACTATAAAATGAAAATAATAATAGTATCTATGTCCCAAGTTGTTGTGAGGAACAAATGAAATGAAATTTGTATAAAGTGCCTGGA
The DNA here is from genome assembly GCF_016432865.1 of Antechinus flavipes. Classification (NCBI taxonomy): domain Eukaryota; kingdom Metazoa; phylum Chordata; class Mammalia; order Dasyuromorphia; family Dasyuridae; genus Antechinus; species Antechinus flavipes. The sequence goes on along the minus strand of NC_067402.1, from coordinate 65,863,545 downwards.
ACTTACAATAAATGCTTGTTTCCTTCCCTTCTACCTAATCTTTAAAAAAGTTGATCTTCTTTAAGACTATTCAGATTGATTCTTATACTCACAGAATAGTAAAGCTAGAAGGTACATTGGGGAATCTGGAGTTTAACCTTCTTGAGAGACATGGTTAGTCACAAAGCATCCTGGACTTCCTGGAGTCAGGAAGACCTGTTTAATTCTTCTTTAACAGTTCCTAGCCAGGTGACTAAAAAAATCAACATTTCACTAAGCCTAAGTTTTCTTATCTATAAAATGGGGGGTAATGCCTTCATAGAGCTAAATTTGCATAATGGGACAAAGCCGCTCCAAACAAAGAGAACTTTTAGTCTGACAATCTATGAGGTGGAGCTAACTAGTCTCTATGTCAACTCTGTCACAGTGATAATAACAACCGTTACAAACTTCAAAGGTTTGCATAATAATTTATACATATTATTTGAGTCTTCCAATAATCTGGTAATAAATATCCTCATTTTACAGATGAGGAAACTGAGGCTCAGAAAAATGACAAATTATTTGTCCACCTAAGGAACAGTATCATTTCTGGAACAGTATCTATTGCAAGGGATCTATTGATCCCTTGGGATCAAGGACCTTTCCTGAGTAAGGATCAAAGTACAAACCAGGAGAGCAGTAATTTTATTATTCTGCAGATCATAGCATCTTGGAAGCACCCCAAACTTCCAAGCTCTCACAACTAGTTCTCCACATGTACAGAATATTTATATCAGCTCTTTTTGTGGTGGCAAGAATTAGAATTGAGGATGTGCCCATCAATTGAGGACTAGATAAACAAATTGTGATATGATTGGGTTGGAATATTGCACTATCAGAAGTGATAAACAAGATAGTTTCAGAAATGAAAAACTGAGAAGATAGATATGAACTGATGCAAATTGAACTGAGCAGAACCAAGAGAAAATTATACACGGGAACAGTAATAGTATAAAGATTTAGCTACTCTGATCAAGACAATAATCCAAGGCATTTTCAAAGGAGCCATGATGAAAAATTCTGTCCATCTGAGGAACTCTAGATGTGGATTGAAGTGTACCTAATTTTGCTTCCTTTAGTTTTCCTGTTTTTATATGATTGTGTTTTATTTTCCAATCTGGCTAATGTGGAAACATGTCTTGCATGATTTCACATGTATAGGAGATGTCAAATTACTTGCTTTCTCAAGAAGAAGGGAAGAATAGGAAGAAGGGAGAAATTTAAAAATCAAAATTTTAAAAAATGAGTAGTAAAAATTACATATAATTGGGAAATATTTAATTATATATGTATGTATATATGTGTATATTTATATGGCTTTGGACTTTGTCCAAGGTCATACATCTAGTAAGCATCAAAGTCAGGACTTGAAGCCAGATCTTCCTGGGTATGAACTCCAGTGCCCTATCCCACACTACCTCTATATAATTAAAGGTTTATTGCACTTAAGACAGAGGAAGGATAACAGGGATATAAATTAGGGAGACATTCAGTAGCCTGAGGGTGCTGCTGGAGAAGAGAATAACATTTATTATTATTAAGTATTTACTATGTGACAAGCACCCATGACGAATACTTTATAAATATTATTTCATTTTGATCTCTATAACAATACTGAGAAATAAGTGCTGTTACCACCTCCATTGCATAGTTGAGGAAACTGAGGCAAAGTTTAAGTGATTTATACAATTAGTAAGCATCTGAGGCTGGATTTGAACTTGGATTCCTGACTCCATTGTACTGCCCAAGTGCCTCAAGAATTGTTGATGAGAACCCTGATCCTGAAGGCTCAAGGAAAAGTTCCTCAGACTGTTTAAAGATGGATGCTTATAGCATACTTCAAAGTCTCTTGATTTGTGTATCTCTCTCTCTCTCTCTCTCCTCTCTCTCTCTCTCTCTCTCTCTCTCTCTGTGTGTGTGTGTGTGTATTTTTTGGGGGGGTGAGGCAATAGGGGTTAAGTGATTTGCCCAAGATCAAGTAACATGTCTGAAACCAGATTTGAACTCAGGTTCTCCTGACTCCAGGGCTGGTGCTCTATCCACTGAGCCACCTCTGTGCATTATTAAACTGTTTTATTTGTCTTTTGATTTACCTCACTGTCAGTTCTGTTATCTCGCCACACGTCATCCCCTCCAGAATTTGTGTGTCTTATTAATCCAAGCCACTGACCCAGTTAGTTTTTCTTTGAGCCATTAGTTTGCTGAAGGAATGACTGAAGGGCACTTTCAGTGCAAACGATGCCAGGTCTATCTCTTGACCTTTCTACACATTGGCCAGGCAACCATAAAAGTTTAAGAGGAGCCATTAGTGGAAGGATTTCCAGCCTAGGAAGTAAGATCAAATGTTTATTGTTCTGACCTTTCTTTCAGTATTTGGCATTAGATCCTATTCTCAAGAACATAAATTGAAGAATCTTCCCCAATTGGATGTTGAATCAGATTGAAATCAATAAAAATCTCTTGTTCGCTTGGATAAAGGACCTTGCCAATGAGTTCTGTCTGTAGCTTTACAAATTCAGGCTGTAAAACTCTTTGAACCTTTGCAAAACAGGTTGAAAGAGTCTCAGAGATGATGTAAATGTTTCAGAAGGGCAGGCGGCTCTTTGCCTCTTGCAGCAAGAACCAAATATGGTGGATCTTTTTTATATCTCAGCAATGCCAAGATTCACAGTATCAGCAGTGATTTCAGGTGAGTCAGTGCCTTGGGGGTGAGGGAATTGTTATAATTTCTTTCTGCTAAGGTATAGTGTATTGGATGCTGTGTGTAACTGCAATAAAAGACCATGTCCACTATGAGAGGAATCAAAAACAGATTGAGAAAATCATCCTACCCCACCCACCTCTCCACCAAATGCAAGGAAATTGGGAAACATTCACATTTATATTCTCTCTCTCTCTCTCTCTCTCTCTCCTCTCTCTCTCTCTCTCTCTCTCTCTTCCTCCCTCCCTCCCTCCTTCTTCCCTCCTTCCCTCTCCTTCTGTCCTTCTCTCCTCCGCTTTCTCTTTCTTTGTCTCTCTTTCTGTCTCTTTCCCTTCTCTCTTCTTTTTCCTCTCTCTCCTCTTCTTTCTCTCTCTGTCTCTGTCTCTTTCTCTGTCTCTCCCTATCTCTCTCTCCCCCTCTCTTTCTCTCTGTATCTCTTACTGTCTATCTCTCTGTCTATAGCTCTTTCTCTCTCCTATATGACATTGCCTCTCTGACACTTAGTAAGCATTCAGTTCAGTGTCTGGTACATATCTTATTGACTGGCTGAATAAAAAATGAACTGAACTGAAGGTAGGTAGCAAAAGCAAGACACAACTGATGGACAATTTTCATGCTGCATTGGTATCCACATGATGCAAGAGGTTGAGATATTGACATCTAAACCATTAAGGGGGTCTTCTTTGCCCCCCAACCTTTGAAGAGGACCTGATCATGTCCCTGGACAAGTTTTTCAATCCAATAAATCCAAATTCCAAATGAATAACTTATTTAACTGATTTTAAATCAGGGTTGCTAAGATGAGAAATGTACCAAAAACGTCATCCTTTAGTGAACCATTAAACAACCTCAGTGATTATGTCAGTGGAAGGAATGCAAGATGAAAACAGTAATGCAAAACAAAACGTCTAAGGTAGAGGAAGCTAATACCACAACTACTGCCACCTACTTTTATTCTTGCCTATAAGTTAATTTGGATGGCAATTCAATTCAATTCACCAAACATTTATCAGATCCCTATTACGTATAAGACACTTTACTAGACAGAGAGTGGGACACCTCTGACCCACACCTATTTAGGTCCTTTGTAGTTTTGTTAGGTAAAGTATCCCAAGATGATTTGAGGGAACGCAGATTGATGATCAGATATTTGAAAGAAATTCAGAGCAATTTTATGACCCCAAATAAGATAGCTGACTGGGAGTGAGGACTTTAAGTGACAACAGATAGAGCAAAAGAAGCAGCTTAATCTTAGCTTATGGGTATCTGTTAGGTTTTGCTGGTTATCTGGCTTTGAGTTTTATGGTGTATGGCCTAGGACTACATGGATAATGAGAGGTTTAGCTCTTCCTTGTAAGGAAGATACTTACTAGATGTTGTACTGCAGCAGATGGTAGCAAAGAGTCAGTAGATGACCCCAAGAGACTGAATAATTGAATATCACTCGATATTCAGTAGAGACTGGATGTACAGCAGGGACAGCACAATATTCAGTGGAAAGCAGAGAGGCAATATCCAGCATAGAGATACAGAGACAGTTCTATGACATCTTCAGAGTTCTTTCAGAGTACAAAGCTCTGAAACATCAATGGTATGGGATGCTCGGCTCACTTGTAAGTTCTCTATATGTTCCACACTTTATACATGCTCCTTGTCTTCTCTTTGTGTGGTGGTGGGTAACTTGTAGGAGAAATTATCCTTGTGAGGAAAGAAAATATCTTTTCTAGTGACTCAAATTACTTTATCATCCAATTGCATATATTTTGCCTTGAATGAATATGTCCTTAAAAATGGCTTACTAGAAAGTAAAAATAATTGATGGGGGCTCTTGAACTTTGGGTATAAGTAGGTGACCCAGAGAGTGCCTTGAATCTAACTCAAGGTTTATATATTATGAGTGACATTAGTTACTAGACTTCTGTCAGTAACTATTCTTTGTCCAGAGAAAACAAAGTTTAGGATCACCCTGACTGAACTCCAAACATTGTAAAACATCTTGGAGAATGTCACAAATATTGTAAGAAAGCCATCTAATGAGCATTTTTTCAGAAATAATTATATGTTTTTTTCCAAGGTGAAAGAGATTCATTATTGATAATGAGCTCAGTACCAATACTGGATACTCAGACTAAGAATTAAAAATATTTTTATTCACTTTTGACTTCACTCTAGCTGACAAGTCTGAAAAGCCTTTCATTTGTCTCCAATTCTTATGAAGTCACCAGATGTACATTAGCCTTCGTGACTATCCTTTCCCACAAACTTGGTGTCTCTGCACCCAAGAGATATGCTCTCTGTGTATTGGCATATAGGATAATTCCACTGTGAATAATACACAGTATACAGAGACATTTTCTACATTAGAAGCCAACTCTGTGGAGGATGGAGCCAAGTTTGGGGAGTAAAAGCAGTAACTCACTGCACTCTCCCCCAAACCACTCCAAATTCCTTTAAATAATACAATAAATTAAATTTAAATAAATAAATACAATTTTAGAGCATCAGAACACAAAAAAGACAGAGTTGAATGATTTTTCAGTTGTTGACAACTTATAAAGTCATCAGGAAAGACCCGTGGCACCAGGGTGGGAGTTCAGCATACAGTCAGAGGTGGGCAGCACCAGTACAGCCCAGGCCCAGGCCCAGCCCTGGCACTAGCATCAGCAGAGCAGGAATGGGCCTAGGGACCTTTGAATCAGCAACAGCTTGGGTGGTTTCTAGACCTCTTAGCCAGAGACACCAAATTAAGTAAGAGAGAGAGGAAAAATTAAAAGAAAACTGAGAACAGTACAAAAGGAAATAGAAAAATCTGAGAATGTCTTTAAAAACAAAATTGGCCAAATGGGAAGGGAAATACAAAAGCTCATTGAGGAAAATAATTCCTTAAAAATTAGAATTAAGCAAATGTAAACTAATGACTTTATGAGAAATCAAGATACAATAAAGTGAAATCAAAAGAATGATTTTTTTTTAATGTGAAATGTCACATTGGAAAAAACAACTGACTAGAAAAATAGATCCAGGAGAGAGAATTTTAACTGGTATACCTGAAAGTCATGATCAAAAAAAGAGCTTGGATCTCATTTTTCAAGAAATTGTCAAGGAAAATTGTCCTTAAATTCTAGAATCAGAGGGTAAAATAAAATTGAAAGAATCCATCAATTGCCTTCTGAAAGAAGCCAAATTTGCATATTGTAGATATTAAATACATTTTTAAAGATTTTTTTGATTTCACTTCAGTCAGAAGGAGAAGCAGGCATGTATCTTATATCATTTTCTGAACTCCAGATGTGACATATCTTTGTTTCCCACTCTGGAATAGCTATTGCCCTACTGACCTACTATGGCCACAGCAGAGCTATTAGTTTGATGGTCTAGTCCAGTAAGAGGTCTCTTGTGATTTGGACTTTCAAGTATGCAAACAGTTCAGGGAGAACCTAATATGAGCATCATCCTGACTGGAGTTCCCCTCAGAAATGTCTCCTGTGAGTTTTAGAATTAGGATAGATCGTAAGGTCAAATCTCTGCCAGAAAAGTGAATTGAGACAATTATTATTCAGGATAAAATCTCTGTAGCTTAATTATTTTATTTAATTCAATAATTTAACCTCTCTGGGATTTAGGCTCTTCATCTATAAAATAAAAGAGTTGATCTAGTTAGTTCCTGATTAGGATGAATAATGAATCCTGTGAAGTGCTTGCATGTATTTGAAATCACAATACTCAAAGTTATAATTATGTAAAATATGATAATTGGTTAGCCTAATGGAAATATGCAGTGTAAATTTGAATGAAACCATTTCATGGGATTCATAATTTGCAATAATAGGGACCTAGCTGTCTCAGGTCCAGGTTTAACTGTATTACCCATCAAAGGAGTTCATCTTTATTGTATCTGATGGAAGCTATGGATTCCCTTTCAGATGAATTTTATTTTTAATTCAAAATAGAAAGAATGCTAAATGTCAATTAAAGGTAAGTGAAAATAAGGATCCTTCCCCATCATTTAAATACATAGACTCTCAAAAATCTAAGAACCCCTGACCTAATATTTATTAGATGCTAACATTTATTAAATCCAGTAGAATATAAATTCCTTGAGGTCAGTGACTTTGTTTCTATTTTTGTAGTACTAGTGTGGTTCCCTGCCCACAGTTTGGTGTTTAATAAATGTTTGTTGAATTGAATTGCAATCCATATGCTAGGTGTTGAATAACAACCTGGGAATATAAAAATGAACTAAAATAGACTCCTAGCCTTCAATAAACTAACAAACATACTAGATCGTGTATATATTCAAATGAACATAATACAATTATCTGAATGGTGATTTTAACCAAAGTGCTATAAAAGCTTTAAGGACATTGTGAGATTGTTTCTAGTTTGGGAGAATTAGGGAGTGAATCAGAAAGAAAATAGCCTTTGAAGGCTTTCAGTTCTTTTAAGTACTATTTTCTTCTTGGACAATGGAAACTTGGATATGATAAATAATTTTTTTCTAAGCTTCATGGGGATAGAGATTTCATTGTGATTTCATTGTTTCAAGAAACTCCTGGGCAAGAAAAAAATTAAGATTCTAGTTTGATTTATTTATCCATAGACTTAATTCGTTTGTTCACTCATTTATTTAGGCTGGATCTATGATTTTACTGTATAGTGAGTTCCTGGTGAGAAATGTCCCCTGCAATACTTTCTTTAAACATAGGGAGAGGTTTAAAGAGTTGTCTGAAATGAGACATTAAACAATTTTCTCAGAATCACCTAGCCAATGGAAACATAAGCAGAGTATCCAAGAAACTTAAACCCAGGGCTTCCTGATTATGAGGTCACTATTCCTTTGATTAAGATTAAGAAGCATCTTAGTCTTTTCTTGACCCTGCCATAATAATGAACACAAAAAACAATTTTACATGAACACTCTCCAAAGCAGGATTTCTAGACCTAGAGCTCTTTAAGTACAATGAATGATGTTGGTGCAATATATGAAAGGTTGAAAAATGAGGAGATCATATGACTATCAAGGATATTCAGATGTACCAGGTTCAATCATTTATGAGACCATATTAATAAACATTAAATTAGCAAATGACTTGGAGCCAATTTCTAGGTTATACTTTATGGTATCAACTTTGGTTAAGAAGACAGCTTGATGGTATCAGCCTAATCAGGTAGACAAAGCTCTTGAACCACTACAACCTGGATTAAAGATGAGTGAGCAGATTTAATTAAAATAAGCCTTATTTAGCCCTTTTGCTGCAATACTAATTGTTCTGGATTCGGAGATCCCTGGGCTTCCTTGTGCATTTTCCTACCTGTGGAAAGTTGAGGAAATGACTACCTTTCTCAGGACCTCATTTCTTCATCTGAAAAGGAAGGGTTGGACTAGATGCTCCCTGTGACTCCTTTAATCCTAGACCTCTATCCTTGTAATCATCCTCACCTGTACTTTCCAGCTGTTCCCAGAAACGAGATGATCATTTTTCTGATCCAAACTATGAGTCCAAAATATTTTTATTAAATATTGAATTTGATTTTTCCTAACCAAGAGGTCTAAGTCCAATACAATGAGCATAATAGTTTTAAGGAGTGGCCCCTTTTTCACAAAACAAATTCTATGACCAGCTGATTTTTCCATCCAACCTGTGCACTGCCTTTTTTTTTGGGAGGGGGGAGATGGGTGGAAGTTATTACTAGGGCCACCTGGAAAAACAGTTTTAAGGTATTTTTAATCATACATGCCCCTGGATCTTTTAAAATAAAGTTTTAATAGCCTCCTGTGGGTTGGCAAAAGTCTATTCTAACTGGGGTGCTGAAAAAATTTTTACAAACAAAAACCAGACTGGTCAGGTAAAGGAGTATAATTTCTCTTTCTCAGCACTTTTGAGATCCCAGTGTTTCAGATTTTAATACATTCAGAACCCCACACTGCATTTGTCCTATTTTCTCTGTTTATTTATTCATGATCATGCATTTCCTTTGCTTTGAATGCTGACAACATAGAACTCACGTCTAGATAAAGAAGTTTGCGGCAGAGAAATAGGAAAATCCATCTATTTGACATGAGCCAAATGGAACACTCATCACCTATTTAATATGACTTTTTTCACCAAGGATAAATCCTGACCTCTCCACCTAGGGAGATCCATCTTTCCTTCTTCTCCTTCCCCCTCCTCTCTGTATCTTTTGTTAGTTATCTCAAGAAGATAGTGTTTGTGGGTGTGGGATAAACCACAAGACTGGAAAGACAGGCATCCCAACCTGAACTTGAGGGAAAACCTGTATTTAGAGAGCATAAAATTAAATGGTCAGGGCTGGGAGTTGAAGGTCTCGGTTTGTTATGCAAGCATCTCCTATCACATTTCCTATATTCTTCTAATATTAAAACTTTGAATCATCAAGTAGTTCAGAAAAATACTGACAATCTTCCATCCTTCCTATCCATAAAGAAGATTGAAAAGTGAAGTAATAGTCAAGAGGGAACCATCCCCATGAGTATTAGGCACACATCTGGAAAGAGAGAGAATGGGAAAGTAAAAATGTGCTATAAAGCTCCAAGTCAAGGGGCCAGAGATCCCTCCCTTCTCTCACCCAATCCTTGCTGGCTCCAGCAAGGATAGATTAGATTTGTGGCCTCAGTTATTATTTATAACATTTATAAGATACACTACAGGGTTCCCTTGGCAGTATTCCAATACAGAAGACAAAACCATAGTTTCTCTCAATTCTGCAAGCTCCTAGGATTCCTGGAATTTCCATAAACAATTCCAGACATCTCAGGAATAATTTCTGAGCCCCATTTTTATTAACAAATGTTTGAATGTGCTTTTACTTTAAGAATGCATACCCTGAGTCAATAAGCACCTAAACACTTGGCTGAATTGGGACTGTAGAAGCAATCAGTTGGGACTCAATTTGGCATTAAAAAGCCCTCCCCCCCCCAGCCTCCCAAATGTCATTGCCCCAAAATGGAACAATCAGCCCTGGCAGGTGATTTTTCTGTAATTAGAGGTCTTCAGGTTCTGGGTGACCATTTATTGGGGATGCTATAGAAGAGGTTTCTGCTCAAGTTCAGGTAGGGCTAGATGCTTCTGTTCTCCTTTACCACTCACTCTAGGGTTCAGAAATTCCATGACAAATTCTGCCAGTCCCTGGCTACTGGCATCCTTCTTTCTTTTCAATGATACACCCCAACATTAATCCGCAGGCTTCAGCACATTGAGCTATTCTGGATGTTAATGGGTGTGCAGAAGGAAGGAGAAATCTGTAATTTAAAAGGATGTCCATTCCATTAATAGAGTAATTACACAACCCAGGATATAGAACTGAGTCATCCCCATCCCTTTCCTGTTCTTTACAGTATGATTCCTGATCTGATTTTAGTAAATTAATTCAATTCATTCAGTAAATATTTGCCAAGCATCTACTATGTACCAGGCATCATGATAAGCTTTAGAGATAGTAATAAAAAAATGAAATAATTACTTCATTTAGAGAGCTTATATTCTACTAATGGAATCAACATGTACAAAGAGAAGTCAATGCAGTTTTAAAAAATAAATACAAAATGTTTTGGTGGGGAAACCAAGCAATCAGAAAGCTTTGTATAAATTGTGCTAAGCCTTTAAGGTAGGTAGGACTTCCAAGAGGTAAAGATGAGGTGGGAGAGCATTCTAGATATGGGGTCCAACTTCAGCACAGGCATGAAAGGAGAAGATGCAACGTGCATGGAAAATGCACATTGTGTAGAAAATATTTGAGGGAGAATAATGTTTAATCTGCCAAGTTGGAAGCATATTTTTAAGTGAAAAATTTTGTATTTAATGTTTTCCTAATAATTAGCATGTTGGAAAGACTTACTTGAACTGATGCTAAGTGAAGGAAGTAGAACCAAGAAAACAACAATAAGAAGATTAGGTGACGGCTCTTTTCAATAATGAGATGATTCAAGGCAGTTCCAATAGACATGTGATGGAAAGAGTCATCCCCATCTAGAGAGAGAACTATGAAGATTGAAGATCAATTTTTTGGATTAAAGCATAGTATTTTCACCTTTTGCTGTTATTGTTTGTTTGCTTTTTTTCCCCCTTTCTCTTGTATTTTCTCCCTTTTGATCTGGATTTTCTTGTGCAGCATGACCAAGATGGAAATATGGTTAGAAGAATTGCATATGTTTAACCTATAATGGATTGCTTGCTGTCTAGGGGATGAGAGGAGGGAAGGAGGAAAATTTGGAATATAAGATTTTGCAAAGGTTAAAAACTTTGTATACATGTATAACCGGAAAAAAAAATAAACAAATAAAAAGAAAACGATCTTTACTTGTATTTGGAAAAATAAAAAGCTATTATTTAAAAAAAATAGTAAACATCAAAGCAGAAAAAATTAAAATTATTTTATTTTGAATTCCAAATTATTTCTCTCTCTCTCTCTCTCTCTCTCTCTCTCTCTCTCTCTCTCTCTCTCTCTCTCTCTCTCCCCTGCCCCTCCCCCCAGAAGGCAAGCAATTTGATATAGGCCATACATGTGTAATCAACGAAAAGCCTATTTCTTCATTAGCCATGTTTCCAAAAAACAAAAGAAAAAAGAAAGTTTTTTTTTAAAAGTATGCTTTGATCTATATTTAGATCTTAACTGTTCTTTCTCTAAAGATGGATAACATTTTTCATCATAAGTCTTTTAGAATTGTCTTGGATCATTGCATTTACTGAGAATAACAAAATCATTAACAACTGATCACTGTACAATATTGCTGTTACTATGTACAATGTTCTTCTGGTCCTGTTCATTTTGTTTTCCATCAGTTCATGTAAGTCTTTTGTAGGTTTTTCTGAAAACATACTTATAACATAATTATCATTAAATCATATATCACAACTTGTTTGGCTGTTCCTCAATTGATGGGCATCCACTCAACTTCCAATTATTTGCCACCACAAAAAGAGCTACTATAAATATTTTTCTACATATAGGCACTCCTTTAAATTTTTAAAAAATCTTCATGGGATCTGAAGTCATATTATAAAGAACTTCAGATGCCAAACAGAAGAGATCATATTTTATCATCGAGAAACTGAAGGTTTTTAATCAGAGGACTGATGTGGTCAGCACTATGCTTTAGTAACATTAGTTTGATTAATGTGTACAAGGTACACGAGACAGGGGAGGAGCTGTATAATGCAAGAAACCTAATTTTAGAATAAAAGTTATAATTAGGATGAGGTAATAGGAACTTGTCCCAGTATATTAAAATTTAAAGGACACAGAAGTTAACATATTTCTCTTTCTCCCTTTTCCTCCCCAGCAATGTTTTGCTTGCAATCACTATCTCTCTCAATCTGCCTTCCTCTATTATAGCCCCTCACCCCATCTTATCCCTTTCTCCTTCTACTTCTGTTCTCCCTTCTATTACCTCCCCCCTTTCTTTCCTCTTTTTCCCTCTACTTCCCTATAAGATGAGACAAGTTTCTATATTAAACTAACATTAATCTGTTCACATAATGTTCATCCCCCTCCTTTCTTTCCCTCAAGTATAAGAGGTCTTTTTTTGCCACTTCATATGATATGATTTGCCTCATCTTCCCTTCCCTTCCCTCTTCTTCTAGAAAATCTCTTTTCTTCTTATAACTTCTTTTTTATATTATCACAGCAAAGTCAAATTATGCCTACACCTTCTAATTATACTCCTAACAAATATACAGTTCTCAAGAGTTAAAACATGTCATCTTCCCCATAGGAATATAAACATTTTAACCTCTAAAAACATGGTGTTTTTTCTTCTCTTTTTATGCTTCCCTTGAGTTCTGTATTTGAAGATCAACATTTTTTGTTTAGCTCTGGTCTTTTCATCAAATATAAATGGAAATCCCATATTTCATTGAATGTCCATCTCTTCCCCTGAAACATACTGCTTAATTTTGTTGGATAGTTGATTCTTGGCTGCAATCCAAGTGCCTTTGTCCTCTGGAATATCATATTCCAGGCCCTTCAATCCTTTAAAGTGGAAGCTGCTAAGTCCTGGGTAATCCTGATTATGGCTCCTTGATATTTGAATTGTTTCTTTCTGGCTGCTTGCAGTATTTTCTCCCTGATCTGATAATTTTGGAATTCAGCTACAATATTTCATATACAATATACAATAAAGATGTAGCCATCTTGACTCATCCTTTTACTTCCTCACAGTTCCAAACCAGATAACTCTGTACTTGATATAGAATAGACAAATAATGGCATGAAATTTGGTGAGAACAATAAAGAGGCCACATACATTTGAATTTGCACTAATTGAAGTTATAATTTTGGGGTCTCTTTCAGGAGGTGATAAGTGGATTTTTTCAATGATTATGTTCCCTTTGATTCTAGAACATCAGGACAGTTTTCCTTGATGGTTTCTTGAAATGTATTGTCTGGGCTCTTTTTTTCCTTGTGGTTTTCAATAATCTTAACTTTGTCTCTCTTGGATCTATTTTCCAGGTTAGTTGTTTTTCCAATCAGGTATTTTACATTTTCTTTTTTCTTTTCTTTTCTTTTCTTTTTTCTTTTTTTTTTTTTTTTTTTACGATTTTGGTTTTGTTTGACTGATTCTTCATATCTCATTGAATCACTTGCTTCCCTTTGTTCATTTCTAATTTTTAGTGAATTTTTTCTTCAGTTAGCTTTTTTATCTCCTTTTTGCATTTGGCCAATTGAACTTTTAAATGAGTTGTTCTGTTCATTAAATTTTCTTTTTCCATTTCAGAAATTCTGTTTCTCAGGGAGTTGATTTTGTTTTCCATTTTTCCAAAACCATTTTTTAAAGAACGATTTTCTTCAGTTAATTTCTGTGTTTATTTTCCCCAAACTCTTGTTTCCTTTCCCCATTTTTCTTCTAACTTTCCTTTAAGATTCTTTTTGAATTCTTCAAAGAGAACATTGTGAGATGGAGAACAATTCATATTACTCATCTGGAGATATTTTGTCTTTAGTGTCCTCAGAGTTTGAGGTCTGTTCTTCTTTGTCTCCATAATAGCTATCTATGATCAGAGCTCTTTTTGCTTTTTTGCTCTTTTTTAAAGGTTGAGGTCTGCTCTTAGGGTAAAAGGAAAATTGTTCCACAGGCAACAGCAGCTTCTCTGCCCTGGGGCTGGGGCTGCTGACTTCCTTCTCATTCTGGGTGGAAATGGCCAAATCCTATATTATGCTGGGGTTCAGAGGCTCAATATTTGCTTTCTGTAGTTGCCTTGAAAGTCTTACAGCTAATCTGCTTATCCACTGGCTTCTGAACCAGGACAAAATTTCCAATGTTGCTGTATTTTTGCTACAAGTCTCCCAGTAGATTCCCTGGCACATGGAGGTCACTTTGCCCTGGGTCCCTAAGATGTACTATGCTTGGCCACTTTCCCCATGCCAATTGAAACAATTCTTTTCTGAATTTGTTGAACTCCAAATATTTGTGAGTTCTGTCCCTCCAAAATCCATTCAGAGGCTTGATCTGGTATTGATCTGAGGGAAGCCAGGAAGAACTCAAAGACTTGTCTACTTTCTGCCATCTTGACTCTGTGTCTCCAGAAATTAACATATTTAACAATCTTTTTGAAGCAACTCAGTTCAATACCTAATTAGCAAGAATAACTGCCACTATAGCAATACCTTCCTTCTTGATTTAATTTATCCAAATTACTTCTTTTATTATTGAGTGCCACATTACAAAGTTGTTTTCAGGGTTGTTTTCATGCTGCTTTCCCTAAGTGTCAAAATTGATAATTATTACTTGAGTTAGAGTATTCATTTATTTCCATAAGATTCTATAATAGCTTGGGTATATACAAAGAAAGTCGCAGGAAAAGTATATGAAAGGTTACCATCTCTTTGAGGGGCACAAGGCATTGGCAGCTGTAAAATGAAGATGTAGCCATCTTGACTCATCCTTTCACTTCCTCACAGTTCCAAACCAAGTAATTCTGTACTTGATATAGTATAGACAAATAATGACATGAAGTTTGGTGAGAACAATAAAGAGGTCACATAACACTTGAATTTGCACTAATTGAAGTTATGATCATGTAAAATATGGTCATTGGTTCCAGCCCAATGGAAATATGGAGTATTAATTAAAATCACGTGATTCCATGGGAATTAATTTTTCATACTAATAGAAACATAACTGTATTAGGCATCCTTTTCTAATTTTTCAGATGTACAATTCCTCTTTTAAAAATAATACAAATTACATTATTGCCTGGACCATGCAAAAACAATTTTTGTGTTTTTGTAATATCCTAACACATGGAAAGCTGACATTAAACCTAATAAAGGTCAATGGAAAGTATGGACTTCAACCATAAATACCTACTGACTAGAATGTCTTCAAGGGAAGGGTTCCAGTTGCAGCAGGCAACTAAAAGGACTTATCAGTAGAGAAATTTCCAGTTAGCTAGGAGGATACTCTGAAAGATTTTGCTTCTGCCACATGCTTTTGAACACTGAGAGACAGCAGGACTAAAATGTGTGGACAAAGCCAAAGAACTTCAGAGGGATGGCCTTTGACTTAACTCTCACAGCTTCTAATAAAAACTTAACTCCTTGCTTCTGGCTGTCTTATTGACATATTTATGTATTCTTTCTCTTCTCTCCCTTTTCCCTTCTAGAAACCATCAAATATGGTCACATATCATAACCTCAGAGTAATATACATATTGACCAACTTATGGATAAACATATCCATATCCATTATATAATACAATAAGCATTTATTAAGTTGATACCATATGCTAGACATTGTGCTACAAAATAAATCAAGTACAGGAAATCCCAAATGTCATAAGCTTAAATAAGTTAAGACTACATGAAAACTTTTGTTTTAATACTTAAAAATTGTATTTAAAAATGCATTAAAATTTCGGAATACTATAAAATTTTCAGAATGTTTTATATATATATATATGTTGTCTCATTTGAACTTCTCAAGATCTCTGTAAGAATGGTAATAGAGATAATATTATTCCTATGTACAGATGTAGAAATTGAGGTTCTAGGAAGTTAAGTGGTTTTTCCCAGGATGACATAGCCAGGATAGGAAGTATTGGTTAGTGGATAGTAAGCCAGAAGAATTGGGTTTAAGCCCCAACTTTGACATTGTGTGACTCTAAGCAAGCCATTCAGTGTTTCTGTATTCTAGACAAATTTTGAGGACTATAAAGAAGATGTTGATTTGCACAAGAAATTCTGTGCCAATGAAATAAAAACCATAAAGCTAGTAAGAGGCAGGATTTGAACCTTTGTGACTCCAAGTCTAGCCCTTTTCCTGCTACATGAGTCTTTGTTTTAATATATAAAATTGCAAACATTCAGACAGCATACATCAACATTTAGGAATATAAATTATAAGACATTGGTGTCTAAGTCACATGTACCTAAGAAGGTACACATTCTTATGAAATCAAAGGGGTGAGAATGTATTGTGACATCACAAAAATGGAGGAGGACCATAATCATGACCCTTGACATATCCAGAAAGTTTGGATACCCATGCTTGGGTAGGAAGTCCTTTGAAAAAAAAAGAGTGTACTCAGAGATGAAGAACTTCACCTTCTTTCCTAATCAGCTGGATTGCTGGATCCTTCAATGTTTTTCATATACCTTGATACATCCAGTATTTTCTGTGACCAACTGGGTAGGATAGAAGTCCTATCATGGGTTTCCTTCTACCTTTCCTCCTAGATACTGGGGTTGATTGTCAATCAATACTGCTCTTACAAACTATAACAGAAAGTGGAGAGGATATAGTGGAAGCCAACTTTAGAAGGTCAATCTAAATCTCCTGGCTCAGGATATTCCCCAAGACCCTCCCTGCAGCTTCACTGTGGCTTGGGGGAGAACAAGTCAAGCCCTCCAGGAATTCTGTTCCCACAGCACAAATCTGAGACTAAATCTAAGGCAGATGTTTGGCCCAAGTCTGTCTTGCCAAAGGCCAGTCATTGGTCATCTTATTTTACTCTAACATGTGGTATATTCTCTGTGGATAGAGTTGCTGACAGTGCAGTGATTGCCCAAAGAAGGTAGACTGGAAAACTCTCCAAAACATTGAGATAATTCCCATAGCAACAAACCACCTCCTCAACTCAGTGCTCTTAACATCTTGGGGTGTGGCTGATAACCAAGATTGCTTTCCAGCTTCTTTTTATCCACCAAGCCTTCTTTGCTCCCATCCAATATCAATCACCAGCACCTGTAATTATCCCCATCTCACCCTCCTTATTTTTTATTTGGACTTTGTGATTTGGATGCTCTTCTTCTCTATTAAATTGTGATCTGCTTGAGGTCAGGAACTATTTGTGCCTTTCTTTATATCCCTTGTACTTAGAATAGTGCCCGGCAGTGATTAAAAGCTTAGGAAATGCCTGCTCACACACACACACACACACACACACACACACACACACATATATACACATACACACACATAACACAACATATATATTTAATTCAAGTTGTTGATATATATATTATATATATTATACACACACATATATATAATATATCTCAACAACTTGAATTGTTGATATAATTTCCTCTGTCTGTATATATGTCTGTCTCTCTCTCTCCACTATATACACACACATATGTATATATACATACATATGCATGCACACACATATATACTCATAGGTCCAGATAAAAATGCATATTTAATATATATTCATATAGAATTTAAACTCAAAACTTAAAAAATGTTTAAGAAAATTATTTTATCATGTAATTGGGGGAAAATAAATTAAAAAGAAAGACATTTATATAATTACCTATGTAGATTCATATGATTATATATGTATATTTATTTTTTTAATTAGGAATTCCTTACATCAGAGAAATCACAGATCCACATAAATTACATCTATTAAAACATGTAATATGTTTGTGTAATATATTTTATATAACATAAATATCTATATAATTTATATAGTCATATTATTGGATATTTATATGTATTAATATTTATGTGATTTTATATGATTTATGTAACATTTATCTAGTATATATAATTATATTGTTATTCTAATATAAATTGTTACATATGTAGCTAGATAGCACAGTGGATAGAGTGTGGGCTTTGAGTTAGGAGAAATAAGTTAAAATCCAGCTTCAGCCATGTACTAGTGTGACCCTGGGTAAGTCACTTTATCCTGTTTGCTTTAGTTTCCTCTTTTAGAATATGAACTGGAGAGGGAAATGACAAATCACTCCATTATCTTTGCTAAAAGAGTTGGCTACAACTGAAATGACTGAATAACAATAACAAATTATATTTATATAGTATAATATGTATAACATTTATCTAGTATATACTATGACATATTGGATTCATTACATATTATGTAATTATGTATTATTATACAATTATACAATATTATACAATTATATATCATGTTAATTATATTAAAATATATTACATAATATATTATTTATCTTGATTTGTGATTTCACAGATGTAAGGAACTCCCATCAGGGAATTTCTCCTCCTAATATATTTGGTAGTTTTAGACAGTTATATGGGAGCAATGAAAAGTTAAATGACTTGTCTAAGGTGACATAACTAGAATGTGTCAAAGGTGGGACTGAATCCAGGACTTTCTGAATCTTCATCCCACTCTCTTTCCATTGTATCAAGATACATATATTCCAGGGGTGAGAACAAATGATAGGCTAACATCTAGAATTTCCACTTTTTATTTTTTTAAATTTTGTTTGTACTTTCCAACATGCTAGCAACCTTAGTTTCTCATCAATTTGCCAATTTGTTCAGCATGTCATCTAAACTCTGAAAAAGAACAAAATCAAAAATAGATGTGCCTCAGACAATTATTAGCTGTGTGTTCCTGGGAACATCACTTAAGGGTTCTAAGCCTCAATGTCTTCATCTGTAAAAGTGAAGATAATAACAGCACATCTAGTCACAGGGTTGTTGTGAGAGTCAAATGAAATAATAAATGAAATAATAAGTGGAAATAGCTTTGCAAATATTAAAGAACCGGATAAATGTTAGCAATTGTTATTTTTATTTTTGTGGTAAATTTCAGAAGACTTTCCTGCAAAGTGACATCAGATTTTTAATGGCTAAACTTTGGGAATGATTGTTGTACCTGATTTTGAGGTTTCTGTGGCTAAAAATGTGTATCAAATTGAGACCAATCAGGTGAGGAATTTCTCTCAATGTAGCTGAGTTGGCCCTCAGATTATACACTCACGTGTTAAGAGTCCCCCAGCACCCACAGGGGACACTCCCAAGGCTTTTGTTCACTCTTATAGTCTTGGATAACTTAAGGTCACCTCTCCACCCAGCCAAGGCAAAGCTCAGCTGTAATCCTTACAAAGCAAATTATTGACTTAGTACTTACCTTGGGCCCACTTCCAAAGGGGATTAGTGTAGCCTTACCAAAAATCAAATAGCATTTTTACAAGGACAAATGAAAATACTAAAAGTTACTCCAGTGTAACTTAATTCCTTCTTTCAGAAGAGGCCTTGACAGAGAGAAAGAGGTGAGGAATTAAGAAGAACCTGAACTTCAAGTATCAGAATCACTAACAAATTAAAGAACAAAAATGGAAGCCAAATTTTTCTGAAGTGAAAATTCAACTTTAGATAAATAAAAATCACACAAATTTTTCCAAGAAAACATCTAGATCAATGATCTCATCAAGCCATCATTTATTAAATATATATTGTTATGTGAGAAGAACTCTGCTAGGTACTAGGGACATCAAGCAGAAATGAAATAGTTCCTGCCCTCAAGGAGTGTACATTCTTTTTAATGTGTGTATTTTTCCTAGAGGGGCAGCTAGGTGGCAGAGTGGATAGAGCACCTGGATTGTTCACCTTACTGAGTTAAATCCAGCCTTAGACACTTACTTGCTCTTTGACCCTGGGTACATCATTTAAGTCCTATTTGTCTCAGGTTCCTCTTCTGTAAAAAGAGCTAGGGAGGGAAAATGGCAAACCACTCCAGTATATATGCCAAGAAAATCTCAAATGGTATCATGAATAGTCAGATATGGTTGAAACAACTGAACAAACTCTGGATATGCAGATTGTAATCTAACTATGTCTTCTTGTTGCATATAGTTTTATCTTCTTGTTCCTATAACTCTTCCAGCCTAAAATATTAAATTTTTCTTTAAAAATGTCATGGCATTTCTTAGATTAGTTGATCAGTGGAAAAGGTTAGGTTCACAAGACAGAATAGTCAACTATAGCAATCTAGTGTTTGACAAACCCAAAGATTCTAAATTTTGGGATAAGATTTCATTATTTGATAAAAACTGCTGGGATAACTGGAAATTAGTATGGCAGAAATTAGGCAAGGACCCACACTTAACACCACATACCAAGATAAGATCAAAATAGGTCCATGACCTAGGCATAAAGAACGAGATTATAAATAAATTAGAGGAACATAGGATAGTTTATCTCTCAGACTTGTGGAGGAGAAAGAAATTTGTGACCAAAGATGAACTAGAGACCATTACAATCACAAAATAGAAAATTTTGATTATATCAAATTAAAAAGCCTTTGTACAAACAGAACGAATGCAAACAAGATTAGTAGGGAAGCAACAAACTGGGAAAACATCTTTACAATTAAAGGTTCTGATAAAGGCCTCATTTTCAAAATATATAGAGAACTGACTCAAATTTATAAAAAATCAAGCCATTCTCCAATTGATAAATGGTCAAAGGATATGAACAGACAATTTTCAGATGAAGAAATTGAAACTATTACCACTCACATGAAAGAGTGTTCCAAATCACTATTGATCAGAGAAATGCAAATTAAGACAACTCTGAGATATCACTACACACCTGTCAGATTGGCTAAGATGACAGGAAAAAATAATGATGAATGTTGGAGGGGATGCGGGAAAACGGGGATACTGATGCATTGTTGGTGGAATTGTGAACGAATCCAGCCATTCTGGAGAGCAATCTGGAATTATGCCCAAAAAGTTATCAAACTGTGCATACCCTTTGATCCAGCAGTGTTTCTATTGGGCTTATACCCCAAAGAGATACTAAAAAAGGGAAAGGGACCGGTATGTGCCAAAATGTTTGTAGCAGCCCTGTTTGTAGTGGCTAGAAACTGGAAAATGAATGGATGCCCATCAATTGGAGAATGGCTGGGTAAATTGTGGTATATGAATGTTATGGAATATTATTGCTCTGTAAGGAATGACCAGCAGGATGAATACAGAGAGGCTTGGAGAGACCTACATGGACTGATGCTAAGTGAGATGAGCAGAACCAGGAGATCATTATACACTTCGACAACGATATTGTTTGAGGATGTATTCTGATGGAAGTGGATTTCTCTGACAAAGAGACTTAACTGAGTTTCATTGGATAAATGATGGACAGAAACAGCTACACCCAAAGAAGGAATACTGGGAAATGAATGTGAACTATTTGATTTTTGATTTTCTTCCCGAGTTATTTTTACCTTCTGAATTCAACTCTCCCTGTGCAGTGGGAGAACTGTTCGGTTCTGCAAATATGTATTGTATCTAGGATATACTGCTACATATTTAACATATATAGGACTGCTTGCCATCTTGGGGGGGGGAGGAGGGAGGGAGGGGAAAAAACGAAACATAAGTGATTGCAAGGGATAATGCTGTGTAAAAATTATCCTGGCATGGATTCTGTCAATACAAAGTTATTATTAAATAAAAAAAAAAACAAACAACTTAATAGAACCTCAAAAAAAAAATGTCATGGCATTTCTGAGCTATACCCCTCGGCTCTAAGAGGTCTACAGGATTTTGAACCAGAATACTTAGCAATTTTTGAATCCTGGGGATATGAACTTTTTTTTTTTTAAAAATTTTAAGCAATGTATTTCAATATAATTGGTTTCCTTTGCAATCCTATATGTTTTATACATTAAAAATATTATTTTGGGAAGAGGTCCACAGATTTAACTAGATAACCGAAGGGGTCTGGGTACACAAAAAAGACTAAGAACTCCTGAGCCAGTCCACCCCCCTCCCTGAGGAAGGCCAAAGTCAGAAAGACACTTCACTGATTTGCTCACCTATAATAAGTTAAAGAACTGAGATTGAGCATTGGTCTCTGGCTCTAAGTGCTGTTTCTACATTTGATCGTGATCACTGGATATTTTTCTTCCCCATACTTAGTATGTGTGGTTGGCTTTCCTGTACTTAAATGTCCCAACTTGAACTTTTGACTTCTCCCAAATACTTGGAACTGTCTTCTCTTTTATCTGAAGCTGACATCTCTCCTTTGGTTAAGTGCTTAATAAACGCTTGTTGATGGATTACTGATTGAGGGATGAGTCTCAGAAATGCAGTTCTGGGGCAGGCAAACAAGGGTGGGTGGGACTGTCACACCCCCATAATGGAAGACTATTTCAGATGCAGGAATCTGAGACCAACATTCATTTCACCCAGATCTGCCTACTACTCCATTCATTTCAATCAACAGACACTTATTAAATGCCTACTGTGTGTCAGGGGTTGCTCTAGGAACTGGGAATATGACAAAAAATAAATAATCCCTTTTTTCAAGGAGCTAATAATCTACAGGGAAAGGAGGGGGACAGAGATCATGTACATAGACAAGTAAATTAAAAAAATATATATATATCTTTACATATACATACATACATACATGTAACTATATGTGTGCATGTATACACATTAATTTAGGGAGTCTAACAACAGGAGGATGAGGAAAGGTCTCTTGTAGAAAGTTGCTTTTGACTGAACCTTAAAGGAAACTTGAGATTCTAATAGGCAGAAATGTGGGAGAAATATCTTCCAAGAATAGGGAACACTGCAAAGGTTCAGAGATGAGGCATGTAATATCAAGTTAATTAGACTGGAAAACAGAGTATATGAAGATGGGATATGGTGCATAAAGCCCATTTGGAACCAGATTACAAAAGGCTGCTCCAAAGAAAGAAGTTTGGATTTTAATCAAATCATTTTTGTAAATTGGCAAATAAGGTAATATTTATAAAAAATAAAATTTAATTTTAAAAAAGAAAAAAAAATACACTTAGTAGTACCTGGCACTTAGCATCTGCAATATTTCTGAATATTCCCTTCCCTGTCCCTTTATCTTAGAAACAATGGGGAGCCAATGAAGCTTCTTGAGCAAAAGAGTCATACTATATGATTATACATGTTTTTACCTTCAAGTGTGTTTTCTGTACTGGTGTCTCTGGTTTGGGACCACTGCTTTGAATTCTCCTTAAACTCTTGAATTTAGTTGTCTTATGAACCCTGGTATGATTCTGCTTACTCTCTCAAACCACATTTTGGATGATGCAGTACTTTCTTGACCCAAAGGCAAAGAATTACTCCTAATCATTGAACACATTGACTCCATTCCCCTAGACTGGATGTCTGATTATGTCTTATATAACTGGATCTTCCTCATTGACTCATTCCAACCCTCTATTTTTACAGATGAAGATACCAAGGACCTAAAAATAAAGTGATCTACCCAAAGCCATCAGGAAGCTTAGGCAAAGATGCCGCTCCATATGTGGGGTGCCCCAGAAGGACTTGCCTGATCTCCAGCAACTTAAAGAATGTGGGTCTCAAGGTCACAAACCAGCTTAAGAGTGACTAGAGATTTCAGATAGATGTTTTTTTCAAACACATTTTAAATTTCCAGTAAATCATAGGGCTTTGTTTAAAACAAAGGGCTGTGTCCTTGAGTCCTCCATGGCCTCCTGCTTCCTGTGGCCTTGGATTTTCCTGAGCCAGGAAAGCAGAGCCAAGCACAGCCCCTCCCCATGTGGTTGTTTCATAGCAGTTGGGGTACCGCCCAGCACGTCCTCTCAGATGGAAGCAAGCTGGGAGGCACCTACAGGATCGAGTTGGGTCTCTGCTAACTTTTCTAACACAATTTGCTTTGTCTAGATTTAATGACTTACTTGAATGAAAAATTCCCCCTTTTTCTAGAGTGATTGAAAGTAAAACATAATCAGCTCTTTCTAGTCATTGAAACAGCATTTTTCATGGGAAAGTCATACAGAACATACATCATCTAGGATAGATGATAGAGCATTTAGTGAATACATACCATGTACCAGGTACTGTAGCCAGAACATCAGAGAGCTAGAGAAGAACCTTCTCACATTTTTTTTTTTTTTTTTTTGGTCTCATGGATCTCTTTGGCAGTCTGCTGAAGTCAATGGACCCCGTTTCAAAATAAGATTTTTAAATGCACAAAATAAAATACATGGGTTAGATTTAAAGCATTGTTTCATGTGACTATAGATGGTTTTAATTCATTCATCTAAAAACTGTCTGTTCATATCTTTTGACAACATCAATTGGGGAATGACTTGTATTCTTATAAATTTGATTTAGTTCTTTATATATGTTAGAAATGAGGCCTTTATCAGAAATATTGGCTGTAAAAGTTCCCCCCACCCACCCACCCCATCTTTCTGCTTCCATTCTAATCTTGGCTGCATTGGTTTTGTTTGTGCAAAGTCTTTTTAATTTAATATGATCAAAGTTATCCATTTTGCATTTCATAATCTTCTCTAGTTTTTCTTTGAGCATAAATTCCTCCCTTCTCAAAGATCTGACAGGTAAACAATCTTTTGCTCTTCTAATTTGCTTATAGTATCACCCTTTGTGATGGCCTCATTTTGACTTTATTTTGGTTTGGAATGTGAGACATAAGTCTATGCTCATTTTCTGACATAAGATTTTCTAGTTTTCCCAGCATTTTTGTGACTTCTTATTCTAGAAGCTGGAGTTTGGGCATTTGTCAAACACTAGATAACTACAGCCATGGATTATTATATCCTGTGTATCTAATCTATTCCACAGATACACTATTCTATTTCTTAGCCAGTACTATATGATTTTGATGATGGCTGCTTTATAATAGAGTGCTAAGTCTATTACTGCTAGTCTACCATCCTTTGTATTTTTAAAATTCCCTTGATATTCTTATCCTTTTGTTCTTCCAGATGAATTTTGTTATTATTTTTTCTAGCTCTATAAAATATTTTTTTGGCAGTTTGATTGGGATGGCACTGAACAAGGTGACTAATTTAAGTAGAGTTGTCATTTTTATTGTATTAGCTCAGCCTATCCATGAGCAATTGATAGCTTTCCAATTGTTTAGATCTAACTTTGTGTGAAAAGTGTTTTGTAATTGTGTTCATGTAGTTCCTGGATTGAATACATGGGTTAGAAAAGAAAACCGGTTGTCATGAAGTGCAGTTATGAAAATGTTTTTTACACAATTTCATGGAAATGTAATGTTGTTATTATTATGGAAATAGTTCTTGGGGCAATTAAATGGTACAGTGAAGAGAGCTTTGGTCTTGTAGTCAGGAGGATTTGAGTTCAAATCTAGCCTCAGACACTTGAAACTTACTAGTTTTGTGACCCTAGAGAAGTCATTTAAAACCCCAACTGCTTCACAAAAAAAAGAAAAAGAAAAAAATTATCCTGGTTCTTTCCATTTTATTCTGAATCAGGACAAATCTTTCTAGGTTTTTCTGTAACTGTGAACTATATTTTGTAATTATATGTTGTATATTATAATTTTTAGAATGAGAAAAAAATCAATATTTTTTATTTTTAATTTGCAAACTAATAAAAGCATAATCGTGTAAGAAAGCGATGACAGATATCAATATCCCCCCCACACACTTTTTCAAAAAGCAATGAGCAAATAAAGATGCTAGAAATTAGCTCAGTAGAAAGCACTGGATTTAGGAGTCAGAGATCTGGCTTCTTATTCAGCTGTCACTAACTAGCTAAGAAACAGTTTACCTTCTCTGAGATTCAAATACAGTAGGTGAATAAAAAGATTGCTAAGATTTCTCACTTTCAGTTCTAAAAGTATGGGACAGAGTCATAATTAAGTTAATGGAGAAACAAGAAAATGAACAGAAATTTCTGGATTTTGAGTCCACTTTTTTAATCCTGAAAAAATTCTCCTTTGCTGTGGATCTTTTGAAAAAAAGTCTGGGTTCAGTCTTGCCTCAACTGTGAGAAAGGTGTGACATTTATATGTGAAACAAAACATGATAGGACAGAGCTATCAAACCTTAGGACATATTCTGCATTTTTCAGTAACAAAACTATAATTTAAAAGATCATTTTTTAAACTGTCAAATATATAATTTATTACAAGTCTTGCCTCAAGGAAAACCTCTTCTTGAAGTGAGGGAGTTTTGCTATCATTGGTGACAGCATTTAAAAAAAAATAAGAGCAAGGATTCTTTCAGTAAAAAGTTTAAAAGAATGCTTATTTCTATCTTTTTTTGGATACTTGGTATTTGAGATTGTCTTTTTAAAAAAAGTAATGGGAGGAAAATTACATAAATAGTCAGATCTGAATCAGAATCAAAGCATTTAGAACTTAAGTGAACCTAGAACTTAGAGATCATAGGGTGATGAAATTAGATCCAGAAGGAAATTCAGAGATCACCCAATCCAGGGATTCCTAACCTTCCTATGTGTTCTGAATCCTTTTGACAGTAAAGTGAAGCCTTGACTCCTCAGAATATTATGTCTTGTCTGCATTCTATATTCATAATCAAAGGAAATGTTACATTTTAGTAAGAGATTAGTGATAGCTATATTTTCCCCTATTCAAGTTCATGGATTCCCTGAAATCTATTGATTCTAGTTTAAGAAATCCTGATCTAATCCAACTCCCTCATTTTACAGATGAGGAAACTGAGGTCCAGACAAGTTAAGTGACTTGCCAGAGTTCTCAGAAGTAGTGAGTGGCAGAGTTAGGACTCAAAATTAGGTTTACTAATGCAAGGTCCAGTTGTCCTTCCAATGTATGGGAGTGATAGCTGAGTGCATCAAGGGGTCCAAGGAGGCATGATGGGAAATGGTAGTGCTATGTAGAAAATGACATAAAATAAATAGAAAATGCAATCCCTTTCTTAAGAGGAGGTTCTTCAGCTTTTTGTGTCCAGTGACAATTGTTGACAATTGTGTGAATGCACAAGGTACAAAGCTCTTTCAAATTCCCACTTTGATGGCCCTCTGGACTAGGCAGGAATCCCCATTAAATGGCTGCCTTAGGACATACATAAAAAGAAATGAGACCATAGGAAGGAAGACCCAGAGAGCCAGAAAGATCTCAGAGACCAGTTAGTTAAATTCCTCCTATTTAAAGTAAGGAAACTGAGATTCAGGGGATTGTCAGAAATTTGTGCAAGGTTACTTGGGTAGTAGTAAGCCAGTAAACAGTAGATGGGATTTGAATCCTTGTCTCTTGATTCCAAATTTAGCAGTCTCACTATCATAGTATAATTAGTACTAGGATTCCAGTGCTCTGGGCTATTTGTGTCTCCTTTGTGAACTGTGACCAGTGCCCTTTTATGGCAGGAGGATTATTTTACAAACACTCTAAATGCTGGCAATTCTCCTGGTCTGTACATCCCAAAGCTACTCTCACTTTAACAACTCTACTCTTGACTCGTGATAAGCTTGTATTAAATGGAGAGCCAGAGAATTTAAGAGCTTGGCTCCTGGTTACAGAAGTATATGAAAGAAAAGGAGTCAGTATCAAAACTTGCTTTTTCTTGCCTCCTGCTGTAACAAAGGCGCCAACCTTGTCTTGGTTTCTATAAACCAAGAGGAAATGTTACTTTAAAAAATTAGCTCCTCATTTGAGCTGTCATTTTGGTCCCTGTTGGAAGTCAGTCTGGGTTGAACCCCTAAAAGCAACTTTTCTTGTGTCTCCTAGTAGGAAAGCTTCTCAGCTTTCTTGACACAAGAAGAAGCTAGGAATAAAAGGGAAAAAAAATAAAGGAAGCATTTAGCTCTGGATATTGGATTTAATCTATAATGAACATCTAAATAAACTCAGCATTCTATCCAACAGTCTAATTAGAAGCTCTCTTTCTCCTTCCTCTGAATTCCTATAATCCTATCTGTACCATTGGTTCTGTGAACAACTATACACTCCTTTTTGACTTGAAGAAATACCAGAGTCCTTAGGAACTAAAATGAATCCCAAAGGCCATCTAGTCCAACCCCTCATTTTACTGACAGGGAAATTGATGTCCAGTGCCTGGTACATATTTAACAAATGCTTGTTGACTTAAATGTTTTTTTTTACATTTTGAATTATGATCATTTTAGATTCATGTATCTAATATCCCCACTGAAACATAGACTTCTACAAATTTTAGACTTCTTATCATATAGTCACTATAACTAGCACATAGTAGGTGTTTAATAAAGGCTTCTTATTGTGAAACAGAAATCAAGTGACTTTCACAAGATAAACATCTAGGAAGTATTTGAGATCACAGCTGAAGTGATTCCACATCCAGTGCCCCCCAGTAAACAAAATAATTTTCCTAAAGAGCAGATCCACTTCTCACTAAATTCTAATAGTTCCATAGCCTCTCCAGGACTAGATTTTAAAATGTTCTGTTTGACATTCAAAGTCTTTCACAACCTAACTTATTTTTCCAGTCTTTTTCTGTTATATTCTACCTCACTTAAATCCAGTTCACACACAAGTCATAACATCACCCCATGACATCTCTGGTCTTTGAAAAAGAATAATCACCTTACTGTGTACTGTTTGATACAGCAAACAGTTGTTACCTTTCCACAAACAAGACCCTCCACTTCTCAGCTCTGAGCATTTTCCCTGGCTGTCTCATGAATCTGGGATTTTCTGCCTCCTCAGCTCTGCCTCCTGTCTTCATTCAAATCCCATCTAAAAATCCTACTTTCTACAGGAAACCTTTCCCAAATCCTCTTAATCCTTCTGCCTTCCTTCTGTTGATAATTTCTTATTTCTTATTTTTATGTCTTGTTTGTACATATCTATTTGCATTACAATGTGACCTTCTCAAAACTAGGGACTGTTTTTTGCCTTTCTGTGTATCCCTAGCTCTTAGCCTAGTACCTGATACATTGTAGGTTCTTAACAAATCCTTATTAACTGACTGGCTAACAAAAGAGAGTCACACATATAATTGAGCGGTTAGAAAATGTCAGATTCTCTACCTTCCGGGCAAATTGTCTAGATCAGGGCTTCTTAAACTTTTTCTACTCATGACCCTTTTTGCCCAAGGAATTTTTACATAATCCCAGTGTGTATAGATATGTAAAATAGGTATGCAAATCAAACATTTATTGATAATAAATCATAAAGAAATTTAGTTTAAAACAATGCTATAATTTTACCATTTATTAAAGATAAAAGCAAATTTGAATACTAATGAGATGGATATTTATTTTTACATAAACAATTAAATCTTGGTAGAATGTTTGATAGCTTTTACTGCTGCCAAATTTTTGAGACCCCCATATTCAGTTATTCGAACCCATATAAGGTTCAGCCCCACAGTTTAAGAAGCTCTGGTCTAGATTATTGGTCTGCTTTGCTCATGATAGCTGCCATGTCTGGAGAGCTCTCCTTCCTCCTCTCTTGAAGAGCTCCTTTCAAGGCTCAGCTCAGCCAGAGCTTCCTATCTGAGGCCTTTATGCTATTTCTACACTCCTTCCCATTGAAATTATTTCAGGTATACTTTGTATGTGTTTTGCATTTATTTATCTTTTTTTGTATGGTATGCAGCCCCCGTCCCTCCAGTAGAATGTGAGCTCCTTGGATATCCAGTGCCTTGCATGTTACAGGATTTTACTAAATGTTTATTGAACTCAAATGAGTTGACCTAAATGGTATTGGGTTCAGGTCCTAGGGAATGGTCTGATGGGCTGTCCATGCTCCAGTTTTCCAGGCACCCAAGGAGGGCTGCTTCATCTTCCTAGGGATTTGCCTGATGTGTATTGTGGAAAGCCTCCTATCCTGGGGAGTTTTCAACTTAAATCAAGGAAATCTGAAGTGTGATTTACTGACTATTCTCAGTCTATGAATTCTTCTCATTCTCCTCTGAAGAGAATAGAAATTGTGGCCTAAAGACTTCAAATGAAACATAACGGACACATTTCCTGAGAGACAGGGTTGTGAAATATTAGAAAGGTCACCGAGGGAAGAGTACGTGCAGCCTCCTCAGGAGGTCTTGGAATTTTCTGTAAATTTATCTTTTCAATAAATTCCCATCTCTCTGGCACAACTTCAGTGTGGATTGAATATTCCAAGTCTCTCCTTTGCTGGGAGGTAGTCTATAAAAAAAGAATGAATGAGAAACTTTCAATTTTCAGGGACACCATGTCCAGGGAGAAAAGTCCTATCACTGGGCCTTTCTTCCAAAGCTCTTTGTGCAAGGAGGTAACTAAAGGCCAATATCACTGTAACCAGAACAAAAGTTCACAAGGAAGCTACACCCACAGAATGGCCAAAGGAAAAAGCAACAGGAGGAACCCCAGGAAGCAGGTCTGATGTCTAGACAGGGAATGGTCTGAGGTAACATTAGAAATCCCTGGATGCCTCTGGCCTTCACTGTCAGGACCCTTCTCTCCTTAAATCATCTCCCTGCTCGCTCTTTCATCTCCCTTTCCCCCAAGCCTGAAAGGCTCAACCTTCTCTCTTCTGGCCCCTGGTTTCCTTCAAATCTTGGTCACAGTCCACTTTCTGCAAGAGAATACTTTTGGTCTCTTTTACTGCTAATGTCTTCCCTCTGAGATTAATATATAGACATATATTTATAAATACATGCACTCACAAGTATATATGTACATATAAAATATATACACATGTAAACATAAATATGTATGCATGTATGGGCAAATAGATGGTGCTGGGTGTGACAGGAACGCTCACCTTCACGAGTTCAAATACAGCCTCAGACTCTCACTAGCTGATGAGCCCAAACATGTGACTGAACCCTGTTTACCTCAATTTCCTCATGTGTAAAATGAACTGGAAAAGGAAATGGCAAATCATTCCCATATCTTTGCTTTAAAAAAAGCAAATGGAGTTGTAAAGAGTGGGATCCAACTAGAATAAGTGAACAGTAACAAAAATCTATCGCACAGCTTAAGGGAGTTTGGAGAAACAAATATGTGGGGACAGGGGAAATGCTGCAGATGGTAGTTGCTTTTTAGATCACAGGCAGGGGGATTCTGGGGCTTTCCACAAAGCCAACTGTTAAATTTTCACTGTGAGCTTTTGCAACTCAGAAATCTGTCAATGCTACTAATCAGAGTTTGATATATTGTTTTGTTGGCTGTCTAGACTTAAGAAAATGATGGAGAAAATGTTAATAAAGCAAATTAGGTTTAAAAACATATGATGCTTTTTCAGAGAATTGATTGTTGAACATTTACTAACACACATCCTCAGAGATTAAAAGTTAGAAGGAATTTCAGAGGTTATCTAATCTGACTCCCTCTTTTTTCTTCTTCTCCTCCTCCCCTCCCCTCCCCTCCCCTCCCCTCCCCTCTCCTCCTCTTCTCTTCTCTTCTCTTCTTTCTCTTCTCTTCTCTTCTCTCTCTTCTCTTCTCTTCTCTTCTCTTCTCTTCTCTTCTCTTCTCTTCTCTTCTCTTCTCTTCTCTTCTCTCTCTCTCTCTCTCTCTCTCTCTCTCTCTCTCTCTCTCTCTCTCTCTCTTCTTTCTTTTTTTCTTTCTCATCTCAGTAACAGGTATTAAGTGACTCTCCCAGGATTACGCAGCTAGTAAACCTCAAGTATCTAAAATCAAATTTGAATTCAGGTCCTTCTAGCTCCACAACTGGTATTCATTTCCCAAATGAGTTAAAGAGAGTTAAATGATCTGTCTGAGGTCATGAAGACAATCACCAAAGTAGGATTCTTCAAGTCCTTTGACTGATTTCTGATGCTTGATCCCTATCCTGAACTCCTGCCCCATACACATTCCCTCCTTCCACCCAGAGTTCCACAAAATTTTTGAAAGGGAATTGGGACTCTAAGACTGCCCTAAAAACTTCTCACAACTCTGATCCTCTTCCCCAGGTTCTTGCAGAGAAGCTGGAGGCTTAGGGCACAGTTTCTGACTTGAATGGCAGCAGGAAAGGGATCCCCTGCCAAGGAAGCACAATCTGCTTACATTTCTTGGCAATATGTAAACAGGATGGCAGAACAGAATGTGACTTGCCGAAACAACTCCATGATGTTCAGGAGGAGGGTTCGGGGTGGGCAAAGTCTGTTATTTCTTTTTTATTTCTGAAGGAGGACAAGAAAAAAAAGAAAGAAATGAAAAACAACCCAAATAAACAAGGGGAAAGAGGTGTCCATGTTGTGGGATGATGTGGTCTAAAGATTTTCTGGCCTAGATTTGGAGATGAGTCTTAATTCCCAGGGGGTGAGGAAGGAAGGAAGTTGCCAGTAAGTGAGCAGACCCAAGACTGGCAAAGGTTACCTCCCCATCAGGGACCACTCGCTGTTGTTACGGAGATGAGTTTGGGCAAAAGCGGCTTTCTCTACAATAAGCAGAAATGACATCCAATCAGTCAGAGTTCAGAATCTGGGCATTCTCAGGGAGGAACACTTAAAACAAGTTAATGAACTTTTAATTTCCAGGGAGATTAATTTCCCATTTTAGACTTGCCGTATTTTCATTTAACATGCTTCTCTCCACAGCTAGGAGGGATAAACTTCTGCGGATTTGGGAGGCACACTGAGGCTCTCGCTAACATTTTGTTTTCATTCTCAATTTGGTTTTCTTCTACTGTACTTGGCAGGGAACTTCCTTTTGTTTTAAGGATATTTGTTGTTAGAAATATTCTTTGGGTTAACTGTAACTTGATCCAATGGGAGCACCAAATGGCTAAGGAGTCCTGTGCCCCCTGCCTGTTAGCAAAGCTCAGATAATTCCTTTGAAAAGTACACTAGGAAAACCTAAATTCTTTCCTACAATTCTATTTCATTTTGCATGTGCCTTTTTTAAAAAAAGGATTTACAAAGCACGTTTAAAGAGTTTTATTGACACGTTTTCCTTTTAATAGTATAAATATTCCCCTTTAAGAGTACAGATTATACTTATCCCTTAAGTATTCTCTTATAACAAAATATGTTAAGCAAAACTAACAATCTGAAAGTGCATGCAGCATTCCATTCCTGTAGGTCTACCCTCCAACATGTGCTACAAAAAGGAGGGAGATAGGATATGCTTTTGACCCCTTCCCCTTTCTGCCTCTGCCATTTTTTGAGGGGAGAGGCACATAATTTTTTCTCAGCATGAGAAAATTATGTGGAGGGGAAGAATATATGTAAATCAGCCAAAATTTGAATTCTAGAATAAGTTTAATGAAATGGAATTTGATTATTTTCTCTTTTATGTGGTATATATTATATATAATGGAAACTAGTAAATTATTGTGCAATGACTAGCATAATGGATGAAGTGATGGACTTGGAGTCAGGCAGACCCAGGTTCAAATCTGACCTCAGATCCTAGCTGTGGTCAGTCATTTAACCTTTTCTGAATCTCAATTTTCTCTTCTTTAAAATGGGGATAACATAATTCAAAAATAAATTTTGTGAAAAACACTTTTGTAAACCTTAAAAAGCAACAGAAAGCTGAAACAAGTTATTAGGCATGTGCATGGGGACTATTTCTAGTTCTTCACAAGCCAGCTCTTTTTTACTTGGAGTGACTGTAAATAGCAATTGTTGCTGTTGTGGTCAGACACCCTAAAAGACTTCTCTCTCATGATTTTTCATTTCTTACCTAGCTCTAACAATTAAATGGGCAGTTGCTTCAGTCAAATTGAGACCTGTCGAAGATCTTAGTTTAAAAGGGCCAAAGTCTCCAAATCATTCAGGGCCATCTCCAGTCTTCCTGATCTATTATCTGGTCACTGGACTCATACGGCTCTGGAGGGGAAAGTGAGACAGGTGACTTTGCACAACCTACCTTACTTAAATCCAATTCACTTACATGTCATAGCATTACCTCCTGATGTCATGGTTCTCTTCCAGAATGAAGGACAAACAACAGCAGCAATAGCAGTCAGCTCTAATAGTTGCAGTCTTATTCCTTATGTTTCCTTATATCTACCTCATTAAAACATCCATTCAAGGTTCTTAAGTCTTCTCTCTCGGGTTAAGTAAATGTCTTTTCTCTTCCACATGAAAAACCTTAAAGGTAATTAAAAATGGTTATCATGTCATAAGCTGCTCTGAGGAATTTTCTACAAATTATTCCCCCCCCCTTGCCTTAAGGCTTTTCCCCATTAGGCATATTTCCCTTCCTGGATCAAAGAATATGAGTATAGAATCCTAGATCTGGAAAAGATGTCCGAAGGCACATAGTCCAACCTTGAAATATGAATCCCTTGACTATATCCTAAAAAGAAGTCTTCCAAATGATCAGATGATTTAATGTTTGTAAAGTGGTTTAACAATAATAACTAAGTAAATGATTATTATTCTAGTCTTTTAAGGAATGGGGATTTCATTACCTCCTAAGGCAGATTATTTCACTATTTGTAAGCTCCATTAGTTACAACTTTTCCTCCTCTTACATTTCTTTATATTTACCTCACTAAAACTTTCAAGTCTGTCCTCCAGGGCCAAATGAATAAGATCTTTCTCTTCTATATGATAAATCTTAAAAATAATTGAAAACAGTTATTGTATTTCTCTAATTTATCTCTTAGT
Organism: Antechinus flavipes; assembly: GCF_016432865.1. Taxonomy (NCBI): domain Eukaryota; kingdom Metazoa; phylum Chordata; class Mammalia; order Dasyuromorphia; family Dasyuridae; genus Antechinus; species Antechinus flavipes. Next base: position 65,829,288 of record NC_067402.1, on the reverse strand, counting down.
GAGGCAGCACAGTGTCATAGATAGAATACTGGTTCTGGAATCAGGAAAATCTCCATCTAAAACCCACCTTTGATGTTCACTAGTTATGTGACTCTGGCTTAGTCATTTAGCCATAAAGATCTCTGATCTAATTGGGGTTGAGAAGGGTGACCTGCCCCCCAAGAGACTAGTTTGGGGACACAAATGTGTCAGTCTTGAACCCAGGTTTTCCTAGCTTTGAGGAAAACTTGAAGAACCTAGAATATAATCAGAAAGGAACAGGTTCACTTCCTTTTTTTTTTTTTTTTTTTTTTGCATTTGTATTTTTTTAAATAACTTTTTATTGACAGAACCCATGCCAGGGTAATTTTTTTACAACATTATCCCTTGCACTCACTTCTGTTCCGATTTTTCCCCTCCTTCCCTCCACCCCCTCCCCCAGATGGCAAGCAGTCCTTTACATGTTAAATAGGTTACAGTATATCCTAGATCCAATATATGTGTGCAGAACCTAACAGTTCTCTTGTTGCACAGGAAGAATTGGATTCAGAAGGTAAAAATAACCCAGGAAGAAAAACAAAAATGCAAGCAGTTTACATTCATTTCCCAGTGTTCTTTCTTTGGGTGTTGCTGCTTCTGTCCATCCTTGATCAATTGAAACTGAGTTAGATCTCTTTGTCGAAGAAATCTACTTCCATCAGAATACATCTTCATACAGTATTGTTATTGAGGTATATAATGATCTCCTGGTTCTGCTCATTTCACTTAGCATCAGTTCATGTAAGTCTTGCCAGTCCTCTCTGTATTCATCCCGCTGGTCATTTCTTACAGAACAATAATATTCCATAACATTCATATGCCACAAGTTACTCAATCATTCTCCAATTGATGGGCATCCATTCATTTTCCAGCTTCTGGCCACTACAAACAGGGCTGCCACAAACATTTTGGCACATACAGGTCCCTTTCCCTTCTTTAGTATCTCTTTGGGGTATAAGCCCAGTAGAAACACTGCTGGATCAAAGGGTATGCACAGTTTGATAGCTTTTTGAGCATAGTTCCAGATTGCTCTCCAGAATGGCTGGATGTGTTCACAATTCCACCAGCAATGTATCAGTGAACCTGTTTTCCCACATCTCCTCCAACATTCCGCATTATCTTTCCCTGTCATTCTAGCCAATCTGACATCACCTCCTATTCTTGCTCATTATACCCCCAGTGGAAAAAAAAATCTCTAGATTCTCTGTAAAAGGGATTCAGAGAGTCCCTACTAAAAAAGATTCTCAGTATCAAAGTAGAATATGTATAGAGTAGTTATTTCCTCTACCATACTCAACACTCAAAAATATTTAAAATACAAAAGATGTAAACTTTCATGAAAGTATGTAACCCATCACTCCTGTTATATAACCTCTCTGAGGTTACACAGCTTTTCTGAGGCAGTTTCCTCGTATGCAAAATGGATTTGTTACCTCTTTCACAGAGTTTTTATCAGGATCAATTAAATAAGCTTTTTGAGGGCAGGGACTGTATTTGCTTTTTCTTGGTGCCTCTAGCACTTCTTATGGTGCCTGATATTTTTTGCTTGTTTGCTACATATGTAAATAATCTTGGAAGAAAATAAGGGGATAATCAAAAATAGGTTGGGATAATGATCACTGACAACAGAGAAGAGGCAGAATTTTTGGATGTTCATTTTCTTCCATTTTCTCTTTCAGAGGAGAATAATTTTGTCCTAGAAATGATGGCAAATAAGTGAAATGAGCAGAACCAGGAGATCATTATACACTTCAAAAACAATACCACATGATGATTGATTCTGCTGGATGTGGCTCTCTTCAACAATGAGAGGATAAGTTCCAATTGATCTGTAATGAATGGAACCAGCCATACCCAGAGAAAGAACACTAGGAAATGAGTAGGGACCAGAACATAATGTTTCCACTCTTTCTGTTAATGTTTGCTTGCATTTTTGTTTTCCTTCTCAGATTATTTTTGCCTTCTTTCTAAATCTGATCTTCCTCATGCAACAAGATAATTGTATAAATATGTATACATATATTGTATTTAACATATACTTTAACATATTTAACATGTATAAGACTGCTTGCATCTAAGGGAGGGGATGGAGGGAAGGAGGGGAAAAGTTGAAACAGTATTTGCAAAGGTTAATGTTGAAAAATTACCCATGCATATGTTGTGTATATAAAAAGCTATAATAAAAAAAAAGAAGAAAACCAAAAATCAAAACAAAACAAAAAAAAGAAATGATAGCAAAAAAAATGACAAAAAGGAGTTGATATTTAAGATATGTGGGAAGAAGTAATTGCAAAGAAACAATAAGGTGAGTATGACTGGAGAGAGGGGGAAAGAATTTAAATGACTTCTTCCTTTTTCTTTTAATTCTGAACTTAGTAAACACATATGTGAACGTTTCCATGTATAAAAAACAGAAAAAAAAGGGGGGTGGGGGTGGGAAGAGCTAGGTTGTGTAATGGTTAGAGCACCACCTGAAAGCAGAAGGACCTGAGTTCAAATCTGGCCTCAGACACTTAACATTTTTTAGCTGTGTGACCCTGGGCAAGTCACTTAATTTCAATTGCTTAGACAAAAAAAAAGAACAGAAAAAAAAGATTATAGGTGAAACTATGATAGATGGCTTTTTAAAAAAGGTATTTGATTATGAAAGGGAAGAGATAGAGAATATTAGCTTCTTATTTAAATAATTATTCTTGCTAACGAAGTTCTCTAGTAAGTCCATGTTGATACCCAGTTGCAGGAGGAAAAAACTTTGACAATTACTTCTAAGTCTGATCAAATGTCTTTTCCTATTGGGACAGACACAGTCAAATTGCAAATCTTCTAGTCTTGGTTCAACCTGCAATCTTCCTTTCGCTCTAGTCTTAGTGCAGTCTACTGCACCTCTTAAAGGCTTGACAACTTGCTCTAGTCTTAGTGCAGTCTACTGCACCTCTTAAAGGCTTGACAACTCCACAACTTCCCTTCTCTCACCAACATACCTCCAACTCTGAGCCTAGCTTCCCAGCACATTTCAATTGGCAAGGCTGAAGACTGGGCTACCATTTAACAGTGTTTTTAGTTCCACTGAATCGTTATTGTCCTAGTTTTAGTGGGAACAATCCAGTGATGGAGCTCAGATAGCCCAAGGATGGAGAATATGCCTAATAATGACCCCTTTCCCCCCTGGAATATTGGTCATTCTTTTCTTTCCATATCACCAAGAGGACCCAACTACTCATCCAATGCCTATTGAACCAATTGGGAACTCTCTAAATTCAGCTAAGTACCATTTGTTCTATCCTACTTCTCCTAAGTCCTCCTCTTCCTCAGATTCTGAAAATCAGGTCCTTGTACCTCCCTCCATATTTAATACTATCTCTCTTGATAATTTCCTGGTTGTTGGTAATATACTGTCCTTTCCTTGGAAATAAAAAAAAATATTTTTTATGAGTTTAAAAACATAGGGACTTTTTCTTTCTATGCTCTTGAAAAACTTTCTTGGCAGCCTCCTCAGTGTCCAAGTAGAGGTATTCCTTCAGTTCAGACAAACAATTTTGAATTCTTTCCCAATTATTCCTTCCACATTGTCATCTTCCATTTCTTTGATCCTCCTTTTATGGGTAGGTGGACTGTTATTGAGCTCTGTTATAGAAGGGGCCATTTTTTCTATCCCTAGTTTTAGAACAGAATATGCCTGAAATGGGTTTTCTGAGCTAACGTTTTTTTTTAACCTTGTAGATTGTTTTTATTTTGTTTTTCAGATTCATGTCCATGAATTTTTTCCATTTAAAGTAGTTTGATTCCCTTCATTTACATTTGCAAGGTAATGTTAGATTTTCTACTAGGTCAATGTTTTCTTTAAGCGTTTTGGGGAAAGATGTAATATTTGTTCACTTGGTCTATTGTTATTTTGTTTATTATTTTTTTAATTTGGTTAGCTCATTGTTTTTCAAGCTGATCTTGCTGGAGTTGTTGCTGCTCTTTTGCTTTGTTTAAAATGTTTCTCCTGGCTTTTTTGATGTGCTTAGCTAGGCAGAGCATCCGATTAGTCACCCTGACTTCTCATGGGGAATGTGAGTATTTCTTTTAAAGTCAAATCCAGATGAAAGCAACATGGAGACTATATTCTTTGATTAGGAAGGGAACCTGTCTTGTACAGGGGTCTTTGGTAACATCTTAATATTAAAGATAGAAAGTGAGGGGGGAATAGGAGAAGGAATAGGGTGCCAAGGAGTATAGCTGAGTGGCTAGGTAGATTGTAAATGGTGACTTCTCACCAACTGAAGCCATGAGAACAAAGATACCTTTATATTTATCTTTGTAGTTTGAATACCTGGTACAATTCTTGGTAGATATATGTTGACTTGAATGATTGGAAAAGAAATACTTTTGGATGAATCTTCTAGATAACTGATATTAATTTCTTTAGTGTAAGTTCACTGAGAAATTGCCAAAGTCAAGCTGATTGTCATTTGGATGCCAGTCAACTAGCATTTATTAAGTGACTGCTTGGCAATGCTAGGCATAGCTAGGTAGCACAGTGGATAGAATGTAGGGCCTGGAATCACAAAGGCTCCTCTTCCTGAGTCCAATATGGCCTCATATTTGGCCTGGCTGAATGATCCCAGACAAGTCACTTAGCCCTGTTGCCCTCAGTAACCTCCGCTGTAAAATGAGTTGGAGAAGGAAAATGGCAAAGTGCTCCAATATTTTTTGCCAAGAAAACCCCAAATGTGGTCACAATGAGTTGCAAAAAAATTTCAAAAAGCTATAAAAGTAAATAAATAAATAACAAAAAGAAAAATTAAGTTAAAAATAAAGATAGAGATATACATTCAGATATAATCAGTTCCTTCTCTGGGTATGGATAAGAATTTTCATCATAAATCCTTCAAAGTAATTGTGGATGATTGTATTACTAAGAACAGTCATTTACAGCTGGTCATCTCAGAACATTGCTATTACTTTTTATATAGTGTATTATATAGTGTATTTCACTTTGTTCATGGAGGACTTTCCAGATTTTTTTTTTCCTGAGAGCATCCTGTTCATCATTTCCAAAGAACAATAATATTCCATCAGAGAGACTTGCTTCAAAATTTTTTTTTTTACAATTACTTTTGCTAATTGTATTTCCCCCTACTTATTCTCTTTTTTTTTTCACCCTGTCCCTCCTCAAAAGTGCTTTGCTACTGACCATTCCATCTCCCAATATGCCCTCTCCCTTCCCATATCCCATTCCTCTCCTATTTTCCTGCATATATAGTGTATTCAATATTTCTGTTGGATCCCTATTGAGTATGTATGCTGTTTCTTATTTGAGCCAATTATGATGAGAGTAAGATTCACTCACACATCCCCTCCTCCTCCTTTTCCCCTCCATTGTAAAAGCTTTTTCTCCATCTTTCCTCTTCCTTAACCCTGTGTCATATCTTAGAGAAAAGCCTAAAACTTTAGAGCTTTAATGTTCTCTCCTCCAGGATTGGGAGGAGAGTATTGTTTCTTTTTTTATGTCAGATAATTTGCACCATTCCAATTCTCCGTTTCCCTTTCTCCAAGTACATTCCTCTCTCATACCTTAATTTTATCTTTTTTTGAAGAAGATATTACAGAATCATATTTATTGAAGGAAATGAGTACTTCTAGAACCATCTTGATATTTCCACAATGCCTGATATAGGAAGAATTGGCTAAAGACACATGCTTCATTCCCAGGTCTGCCACAGTGCCATTGTGTTTTTTTTTTTTTTTTGTTTTTTTTGGTAAGTAGTGCCATCTCTTTGGGCTTAGTTTTTCTTATCTATCAAATGACAGGATTGGGAGGAGAGAACATTAAAGCTCTAAAGTTTTAGGCTTTTCTCTGAGATATGACACAGGGTTAAGGAAAAGGAAAGATGGAGAAAGTAGTTCATCTTGGGTAAGTACTTCTGGTGATATCAGATGACCAGAAATCACAGAACACCAATGGTTTTCAAAAATTTAAGTTGTGGGTTTAGCCAAGGTCAATGAAGCTTATATGATGGATATGAATAGGTTACAAAACATTTTGAAGGGAGAATTGTGCAAGAGAAACATTGGAAAGAATTTCACATAAAATATATTTACAGATAGATATATAACTATATGTAAATAGTTGTAACTATGTATAAATATATAAAACCATATGGATAAAAGGGTGGGCTGAGAGTGCAAGGTACAAGGCTGATAGCTCAGATGCTCCATTATTATCTACACAAAATCAAAAGATCTAGAGAAAGCACCTCTTCCAACCCTTACTCCTTTTGGAGAACTGATGGGAAGAAAGTGACCAAGACATATAACATGAAAAGGGGGGAATAGGTTGCCATGTGCAATGGTTTACAGTTTGCAAATTACAAACTCAGCTGGGGTATCACTTTCTACATGAACCCTTTCTTGATTTCCCCAACTGCTGGTATTCTCCTCCCTGAACTCTCTTACATTCATGTGTATATGTATGAGTATCTGAATAAATACACACATATATGTATATATATCTCTAAGTAGATATTGTATTTCTTATTACAGTGTAAGCTCCTTGAAGGCAGAGGCCATTTCACTTTAATTTTTGTATCCCTGATGCTTACTCAATACCTCCCACATAGTAGAGACAGTTAGATGGTATAACACAGAGAAGTAGACTGGGGGTTAGGAAGATCTAAATTTGAATCTTATTTCAGATACTTAATTTCTGTCTGTCTTGATTTCCTTATCTTTTAAATGGGGATAATAATAGTGCCTCTTAACAGGGTTGTTGTGAGCACCAAATCAGATAACACAATTAAATCTTAAAACTGTCTGTCTTTCTCTTTCTGTCTTTCTGTCTCTCTGTTTGTGTGTCCCTTTCTCTGTGTGTATGTATATGATATAATCATCTACCTGCTATATTAGGCACTTAATACTTATTGAGTATTTGATTGAATAAGATATACCCATCTCAATGAAATTACCCTATGTTTGGTTAGCTCTTCTCACTTATTCTCCCCAGGACTTTTTTCACACTCCCAAAAGATTGAAGAGCCTTTGTTTATATAAATTATATCTACCAAACTAGATAAATTAGACATTTTAATCTCACAGAGCCCTAAAAGAGTTTTGGAGACTCACACTTTGCAAAACACTGATTTAGATTAATGATTTTTGTGAGTTACTCTATCCAAAATTCCCCATGTCCAACTGGTTGATCTCTCTCCACAAAAGTGGGCTAGTTCATATAGGCTGCCCCATACTCTAAACAGGGGTTTTTAAGTTGGGGTCCATAAACTTTTAAAAATTGATAACTATATTTCACTATAATTTATTTCCTTGTTATTTTATATACTCAACAATATTATTCTGAAAAAGAATCTGTCCATAGGTTTTGCCAGACCATCAGAAGGAGATATAGAACCCATAGAGTTAAAAAGCCCTGCTTTAACCCTTTTTCTTCTGGTAGCACTTGCTACAACTTGTGTCCTGCTGAGATAGCCTTTGAAAACTTAAGGTCATTTCCATACTGAAAGAAATCTTTTGATGAAGAGAACTTTAAATGAGGGCTGATTAAGTCAAACTGTCCACTCCAAACCCAACATTTCCTTCTGCTGTTATTAACAAAACCTAGCTCTCAGAGTATTTGGTCAAGTGGTAGTTTTCATTCCATTAACTCTTCCAAAAATGACTCTTCTGAGTTCAAAAGCAACAAGCCTGGAGGCTATCTGGACACCACTTTCTGCTGGTGAAGACAAAGAATCATCTGACAATAGAGAGCCCTGACTAATCTAAAGCCCCACCAAATAAGGAAGGGAAAACTTTCAACTTTCTTCCCCTTGGGGAATAAAAGACAGCTGCTTGCAGAAGTTATGCACTCTTACTAAGCAGGGGCCAAGAAGAGTGAAGACAATTACAGCTTGAAGAGGAACCTAACCACTTTGGCCTTTCAAACTGAATTTTCTTCCTTTTAAAAAAATTCTCTCTCTCTCTCTCTCCCTCTCTCTCTCTCTCTCATAAATTTAATGACCATCAAATGAAACAAAGTCAAACACACAAGAGAATATGAGATGGCAGATAAAACTATAAATCTCAAATTGTTTCTATTTTGCCAAAGGCAAAAATTATGGATTATAACAGCTAATATTTATATATAACTCTCTCCCCTTCTCCCCCCCCCCCCACCCCAGTGAGATAATTGGAGTTGTGACTTGCCCAAGATAACAGGATAGCTGGTAAGTGTGAAATGTTTGAAAGCACATTTGAACTCAGGTCCAAGCAGCCACTTCCTGTAGAACTTTTCTTTACAGACATTTGGGCCTCAGACTTTGAGAGGTGAGTACTATACTTTCCTATCTTTTCCCTATTTTGTGTTCTTTCTTCTCCTTTTTTTCTTCTTCCTCCTCCTCCTCCTCTTCTTCCTCCTCTTCTTCTTCCTCTTCCTCTTCTCTTTCATCTTCTTTGATTTTCTTCTATGCACTTATCCCATTTTATTGAGATGATTTAAGAAAAATACACAATTCGAATCAATGTATGTGTTCTTCTGATTCAGTTTTATTAGGTTTGGAGACCCCTAGAATCAAAGATTAAGAGGAAAAAGAGACCTCAGAAGATAATCATCCCAAAGTGCTCAATTAATTGATGAGGAATTGAAGACAGAGAGGGAAATTCATTTACCCAGGATGACATAGATAATAGATGACAGAGACAGAATTTGAACCCAGGTCTCTGACTGTATGAGGGATCATGGGGCCATTGGATAGAGCTCCAGGCTTGGAGAGAAAGACCCAAATTCAAATCTTACCTCATACTTACTAGCTGTGTGACTCTAGGCAAGCTACTTAATGCTGTTTGCCTCAGTTTCCTCATCTGGACAAACCACTCCAATGTATTTGCAAAGAAAACCCTAAATAGGTTCATAAAGAATCAGGCATGATTGAAAATGACTCCAATCCAGATACCTCCCTACTTTGCTATACAGTTCTGTACCTCTTAGCATTGACTTTCCAAATCAAATGTATTTTTCTATAGAGCTTACAGGATTGTCTGGAGCTTACTCTGATAGGAGTCCACCCATCTTGTGTTCCAAGGAAACCTCCCCCATCATGCTGTGGGTACCGTATCACTTACGGTTCTTCTGCATTGCCCAGTTGTTTGCTGCCCCTCTCCATTGTCCATGCTATCGTTCCTCTTCCTGCCGTAACAGATGCCAAGTTGAGAAGCTGGAGAGCTCTGGTTAGCAATTGTCTCTGGACAGAGGGTAGGTATGAGCCAAACCAGGCCTCCTGCTCTGATAATTTGTTATTAGAACCAGCCCTCTGAGAACTGGTCTCTAACTTGCAAAGGGATACTGACAGCCCTTATCAATGGTGCCAGAGTAGATGAGAGTCAACAAGTATTTGTTAAGTACTTACTGGGTTCCAAGCTCTATACTAGGCCCTAGGGACAAAGAAAAGCAAAAAACAAAGTCCCTGCCCTCCAATGAGGGGAGACAACATGCAAATAACAATAACATGCCATGGTACCATCTCCCTGATCATGGTCCTCTTCCAGAACAAAGGACAAACAACCCAGCTGGAAGGTACTAGCAGCAAGGAGACCTGGGACAGGCTTCTTGCATTATCCCAGGAAGATTTGTGCTAAGTCTTGAAGGAAGTCTGTCAGTGAAAGGGAGGAGGGAGACTTTCAGGTATAGGAACAGCCAGTGAAAAGGCATACAGAATTATGGGAAGTAAGAGTGTTATGTTCAAGAAACAGCAAAGAGTCCAATGTAGATTGTTTGTAGAGCATGAAATTAGAAGATTAGGAAGCTAGGAAAGAGTATGGGGGTCTATAAAAGATAGATATAATATTTTATATTTGATTCAGGAGGTAAAAGGGAGACACAGGAGTTTGTTGAGTAGAGAAGAGTGACATGGGCAGACCTGAGTTATTGGAAAATGCCTTTGATGGCTGAATATTGTTGTTCATCCTTCATTCTAGAAAACCAATAATGTCAGGAAGGTGATGACTGGATTTGCGTGTGAGTTGGATGGACTGAGTAGGATAAAGATGAGGCAAAGAAACAGCCTAACAGGTTACTAAAAATACGATTATTCCTTCCCCTTTGCAACTTTCCCCACTTTGGTTTTGATATATCATAGGTCAGCAAGAGAAATTAAATGGAATTTGTGGGGTGTTTCAGAAGTCAATGACATGAATGACAGCAGATGATGCAAAAAAAATTTTTTTGAAACTTAGAAATAGTAAAATATGTGTATAGTATTATATAATCTTAAGCCAAATTTTATAATAAAGCATTGTAAACACACCGCAAAAGAAAGAGAAAAAAGTTTTCTTTCCTTCTTGACCCCCTTTCTCGAGATTGAAGCTAAAGGATTTAAGTCTAGAGGAAGAAAATTAGGAAGTCATCCAACATGATTTGATAATTTGATGAGAGTCTTGAAAACTTTGGTGAGAAATATTCCATGAGACATCCAAGAAGGAAGACCCAGAGAAAGCTGGAAAGCTCAGTTTCAATGATTTAGGGCACCAATATCCTGGAAAAGTATATGTACGTTTTCGAATAAAGGATGTTATACTTTCCTATAGGAGCAAATAGCAATATTTTTCGCCCAAGTTAAAGTGTGTGTGTGTGTGTGTGTGTGTGTGTGTGTGTGTGTGTGTGTGTGTAATATCATCTAGACTAGAACCCTGAAGGGAAGGAAAAATAATCTGGAATTTTTGTCTTATTGAAAGTGAAGCCACTGAAGGAAATGAGCCCACTGCTGGAGGTTAGAGCAGAACTGAGCAGGAAAAGATGGGTGCTAGTTCATGATGTTAGTTATATAATTTTATATATATATATATATATATATATATATATATATATATATATATATATATATATATATATATATATACACATACACCATGATATGTAGCAAAAGAAGGCAGGAGATCTGGGTTTCATTGGCTACTCTGTCACCAACGAGCTGTGTACATGTTGGTCAAAGCCCTTCACCCTTCTGGATCTCAGTTCCTTCATGTGTAAAGTGAAGAGGATGGACTATGTGATCTCTAACAATCCCTTCTCCCTTTGATCTTATGGTGGGATAATCCTGGAGGTCCTTTCCCTGAGTGATTCTAACTTTCCATTCCCATTTACAAAGCTTTATTCAGTGAACATGCTGATCTCCATTTCAAATTCCCCCAGGCTACACACCAGGCTGTCATATTTAAAAATATATAAAAGTTCAAAGTGTTTTCTCTAGTTCATGAAAAAGATTAAAACTCTTCGTGAAAGTTATACTTGGTTCAAGCCAGCAAAGGAAGCCTTCACCCCATAGTCAAGCTCAGACAGCCTCCTTCTTGGTCCAGAGGAAGGACTCCTTCTTATCTATATTTGGTGCTTGAGAATTAGAGCACAGACTTTAATTATTTTAAGAATCCATCTTTAGAATACTGATCATTAAAGCCAATCTGGTTCAGATCAACCCAAAAAAACATTTATTAAGCATGTATTAAGTGTAATATAAGCCTCTACAGATACAAAGAAACAAATAAAAAGTTCCTGTCCTCAAGACACTTTCATTCTTCTGAAGGGATACATTGTTGATAAGTAAACAGAAACTTTATACAGAGTAATTTTAAGAGGCAGAGAGAACTAACAGCTGGGGGGAAACAGGAAATTTCCTTTTAAACATCTATTAATCTCTATTTGTGATAGATACTGCAAAACACAAGGGAGAGTCAAGGACAAAACAATAATCCCAGCTAAGTATTGATACAATGAAAAAAAGCCAGGGACTGAAGTTGGAAAGAGTTGAGTTCAAATGGAATCTCTTTCACTTAACTGGGCAAGTCACATAACCCTGTTTGCCTCAGTTTCCTCATCTGTAAAACGAAGTGAAGAAGGAAATGACAAACCGCTCAGTGTCCTTGCCCAAAAAACCCAAATGGGGTCATGAAGAATCAGGAATGCCTGAAAATGATAGAGCAATGCTAAAGCTTTTACATGACACTTTAAAGTTTATAAAACTCTTTATATATATACATTGTCTCCCTTGATCCTCACAACAACCTGGGAGAAGGTGCTTTTATCTTCTTTTTCTTATTTCTTTCTTTTAAAAATAATTTTATTTTATTCTGAATTTAAGAGTAAAATAAGCATTTCTATAACACAGTAGAATAGGGGGGGGAAAGATGCTTGCACAGGAAACTGCAAATCTATTATGTACAACTTGTTTTCTTTAAAATATATAATAATAATTGTATAATTTTTTTGCTTTTTTCTTCTCTCCCCCGAACTAAGAAGGAAGATGCTATCTATATCCAGATAAAGAACTGATAAATAAATGTATAATTAGAATCATTCATCAGTTCTTTATCTGGATGCAGATAGCATCTTTCTTCATAGTCTTTTGTAGTTAATTTGGGTATTTATACTATTTTATTATAACTATAATTATAAGTATATCACATTATTATTATGATATTACCTTAAAAAGTATTTCTTAAATTACTATCCATCTTACTATTCTTCCACTAAACAAATAAACACATACACAAATGCCTTAAAACCTCTATCTATGGGATTAGTGGTTATTCATTGCAAAGACTCCTTTGTTTTCCTCCTTCTTCCTATATGTTACAATAGAGAGAGGAAGAAGAGTTCAAATTCATCTTCAGACATTTATTAGCTATTGACTTTGGGCAAATCATTTAATTTCTGTTTAGTTCCATTTCCTTATTCATAAAAATTGACATAATATTAATATCTACCTCCCAGGGTTGTTGTGAGAAACAAATGAGATAATATTTGTAAAGTAGTTATCACAATGCCTAGAACACAGTATGTACTATATACATGTTAACTATTATTATTTTTATTATTAAAACTTGGTTTTGTGATAGCATGAACTACATACTAGCAAGTGGGAAATTAGATTTAGTTTATTGAATGGGGAGAAAGAAGGGAATAGGGCAGTATATCCTACAAATGTTTTTCTAGGTTTCCTGGGTAGTAGACATGAACTAAGAGTCCCAAAGTGTTCTGGGATCTTTATTTTATGAAAATTTCTAACATATGGATTATGTAGAATTAACACTCTATTTCTTAGCAGCACATAGAGTGAGGTCATCAGTTTTAGCCAGAAATGTAGCATAAGAAAAATTCAGAAAAAGATTTACTCCGTAGGCCTAGGAGTCCCAAGTCATAAAGAATTACCTAATGGGCCAAAAAACCTGATGTTATGGTCATATGGGGGTTTTAAATTTTCATTAAAAAACCAAGTTATTTCTATAAGCAAAGTTCTAAGGATGGGAAATAAGTCTTAATTTAAGGATTTCAAACTAGTAAAAACTTAATTTCCTTAGGAAAATAATCAAGTTTCTATTGAAAAAAAAAAATAAATGGGCAGGGGAGAAAAAAAAACCATAATGTATCCCAAAAGTCTTGATGTACTTATAAGTTTTAGTGACAGAAAATTCCTCTAAAACCTTTGAGATATCCTATCTGGTCTATCTTGAGAGGCAGTATAATTTATGTATCAGATACAGAGATGGCCTTTGGAACAGGAAGATCTAGTTTTAATTCCTGTCTGCTTCATATGAGTTATATAACGAGGGACAAAATGCTTATTTTTAGGGTCTTGGGTCATACTCTCAAAATGATTCTTAATCTGGGGGTACATGAACTCGGTTTATTTTAAAATATTTTGATAATTGTATGTGAGTACAATTGGTCTCCTTTGTCATCCCAGGTATGTTATCTTAAATAATTTATTTTGTACATTTATTAACTTAAAAAGGAGTCTGGAGGTTTCACCAGACTACCAAAGGAAATCATAGCACATGAAAGGGTAAGAATTTTTGTTTGCAAACTTTAGTTTGTAGATTGGTTGCTGATTTTCATTGGCAGGAGTTTCTAATAGTTAGTAAGAAACTTGGATTCCACACATGGTTCCCATGACTCTTATAGGTAAGTCTGTGGCAGTAATCTCCTCCCCATGGCCCCAAATTGGTTCCCTCTCCCTTTTTCCAGAATCCCTTTGTATATTGTCTTCTGTCACCATATTAATACCTCTAACTCTTAGCACAGTGCATGGCACATGACTTATTCTCTCTCTCAATTTTCTACCTTTCTCTGTCACTCTTCAGAAATTCAGATCACTCAGTGACACAGAGGGCACTGAAGGACACTCTAAGTAGTATTATGGGTTTATAACATCAATTTTGTCATCAACTTTCCCTTTGGCTCACCATTCCTGCACTTTGTATACAGTGCTAAATTTCACCCTTTGATCTAGGTCCAATCAGAGATTGGCTTGGGTTTTCCAGGATAGAGTGGCTTACCCAGGGCTTGTCTTGATAGACTTGTGGAATAATACGAGCCTTCCATAATCAAACAGACCTTTGAGAACACAGGATGAAGGGCACCCACTTTAAGTGGAACCCTCTGTTAAATGCATTAAACTGCTAGCTTCATCTAAAGGGCACGATGGCAGATATGGCCCCTCAGCCAAGTGTTGCCTAGCCTTTCTTTTTTTTTTTTTTCAACAGAGATAGATTTCAGATTTTCCAGGCCTCTTCCCTATGCCTCAGTTGTTTGGTTATTTTCTTTCAGTGATATTTGAATCTTCATGACCCCATTTGGAGTTTTCTTGGCAAAGGTCCTGGGGTGGCTCCCCAATTCCTTCTCCATCTCATTTTACAGATGAGGAAATGGAGGCAAATAATGGTAAGTGACTTGCCTAGGCTCACATAACTTAAGTATCCGAGGCTATATTTGAAATTAGATCTTTCTGACATTAGGCCATGTTGATCTATCCACTGTGCCATCTAGTTGCCCCCATGCCTTAGGTTTCAGACTGGGGAAAGCCCTTAGTGGTATTGTAAATGGTGAAGCCAGAATTATCTGGTGAAATCCAGTGCTGTAAAAACAAAACTAAAACATGAGATTTCCTCAGCAGGAACCCAATGTTAGGTCACTCAGGGCTATCCATGGCCAAAATGCATGCAAATCAGGGGCGGTCTCTCCAGAACTCTGCTATGCAGAGGGGATGCAGATAAGGGAGAAAAAGACATTAGCTAAATTGGAGCCAGATGGTGTCTTACTCCAACAGGGCATGTTTTTCAACATGATAATAGAACAATGGAGTGTTTAAGAAACCACCAAAAAAGGAAACTTCCCAATCTTGATAGTTTGGAGATGGACTAAATTCAGATGATAAAAATATTCCACAAAGTTTTGATTTTTTTCTTTTTAAAGAAGCACTATTCATGCTGCAATAACAGCAAAAGTCATACAGAAAAAGTCAAGGTTCAAGGTCAAATCTTGATAGCTATGTGACCTTGTCCAAGTCACCACCATCTAGAGCCATTTTCTCTCATTAAAAATGAACAAAACAGTCTGTGTAATGTAGGACAAATGCTTTGTAAAGGTTACTGGCTACAGAAGTATAAGTTATAGGTATCATTAAGATGAACGTTATTACACTCAGCTACTATTACACTTCTACTATTGAGAGACTTTCCCCCCTCATTCTACTATGTATTTCTCATGCCAAATGTACAGAGATCATATTAGGCTGACTTTTACCTGCTGATCCCAAGTGACATGGCTGGTAAGTGCTAGATTTAAAGCCAATCTCATCTACAACATAAGCTATGCAAATAAGTAAGTCACTAAATTACAATACCTGCCTTATGGGATAATATAGAGATTCAAAATAAAAATGTATATAAGGGGATCTGAAAGTGTTTAAATTATATATATATATATATATATATATTATTATGTTTCTTATCATCATCATCAAATACTGAGCTCCTATTATATGATGGGCACTCAATATGTGTTGTAAATACACTTTGTTGTCCAAACTGAATCTTCCCAGAGGTACTTGAAAGTGAATAAATCAAAGATAAAGATGCAAATAATGTAACTGAGAGTATTTGGCCCCATCCTCAGTCAAACAAATTGGGAGAAAAAGTTTCAAAGTGCCAGATGTCTCTGAATGCCAAATTTTATTCTTCCAATACTGACTAGTGTTGGGCCCACAAGAGACACTTAATAAAGGCTTGCTGATTAAGTGAATTAATATCTCGAGCACTCCCAACACTGAAACTAACCTGAAATCAGATAAGAAAAGATAAGAAGTCTTTTGCCAGAGATATTAGGGAAACATCTGAATTCTTAAAATTAAAGTTGTCTTTTTTCTTCATTAGATTAAAGAGCACAGTTTTTAAAAAAATGACGAGGTGGACATCCTCCAAATGAGATGCCATTCTTGTTATGGAAGGAGAACAATTACTGTACAAGGGATGTTTTGGGGCCCTGCCTAAATTGATGAAATATATTTCCAGACTTCACGTCAAAAACAAAGTCATGTAATCTGTTTTCCTGACCTGTGACATATTTGCTCATTTAAACAAGACAACAGATGAGTTATCTTAGCAGTTTGACTAAACGGAATATTGTGAAAATATTAAGGTTGACACCCTCAGGGGATATCTCAGTTCTCAGAGCTATGTAATATTACAATCCTTTAATGGAGCCATAATCTCATTAATAGGTATACTCCCTCCATTAGTGCAGATGGCAACTCCCTCCTGCTCCTGTCCCTGCAAATGCTTGCTCTTTTCATGCAACTACTGTTTATGTTCTGCCATTAGTCTATGAAAGAGGATTCATTCATCCAATATGGTGAAAGGCCTCCTTGGTCAGAGGTTCTTAGATTTGTGTATATGTGTGTGATGAATCACTTTGGCAGGCTAGACCTTTTAAAACTGTGTAGTTAAGGAAAACACTTGTACTGCCCACTTGCTATTAATTCATCCAGTCATTTGCTGGTTTATTAATTCAACAGGTGTTTATCAAGTGCCTGCTATGTACTAGGCATGTGGCAAGCGCTAGGGATACAAAGAAAAATATGAAACAATGCCTGCCCTCAAGAAGCTTATGTTTTATTTAAGGAAAAAGTAAGTCAATGCATAATGTATGCAAAATCTATACTTTCAGAGAAATTTCTGGAGGAAAGCAGGGGGGAAACCAATAATTGGAGAAGATAAGAAATAGGTAGCCTAAGGAGGTTAAGAACCACACAGTTTTTAGACTATCTAGTACTATTAATTTAACTATTGACCTGGAATAGACTTACTTCTGGAGGAATTGAAATCAGAAATCCTGACATCAAAATCTACCTCTGACACTTATTAGATTTGTGACTTTGGACAAGTGACTTAATTTCACTAATTCTCGATTTATTCTTTTATTATGTTATATGAACTGAGTCATATCCTTATTGATATTGATGCTGCAAATGAAACCAGAAGGTAACAGTAAGGTACAGCTGAATTGTGGGTTGGCTTACAGGTTTTTGGAAAAGCCAAGAAAGAAGTTAACTGCATTGTTTTCTATCTTATATCCAAAAGTAATGAGATCCTCCTTTCATGTGCTACTTGCCTTGCAATATTCATGATGATGTTACATAAAGACTAATAATTATGATTTACATATCAACATCTGCTGCAGAAGGGATGAGGCGGTAAAAAAAAATTCTGTGAGACACTGCAAAAGAACCTCCAAATTTAGTCAACATAGATGTTGATATTCAGGGACTCCATTATATAGGTTGTTACCAAGAAGACAAATAAAGTAGAAAGTATGCTTCAATATTAAGAAATGATAGAGGCTAATGGCTTATCAAATGTTCAAAAGGCTTCCACTTGGATATAAAAACTTTTTTTTTCAAAATGAGAGTTGAAAAATCACAAAGAAGGCAATCACTGAACAATTGTCTCAGAAAAGTGAAATTGAGCATTAAATCATGATTAATAAAAAATGGCTGGTTTCAAATTGATATGATTCCAGCTGTTTGTGTCTTCCAGAAAAGGTAAAATGAATAGGAAGATAAATTAGAAGAAAGGATAAAAGTGAGATGGAAACATTGTACAATTATTATATCTCTAGTCTGATGTATTCCAACAAGCTATTGATGTTGCATGGGAATTGGAAAAGATGAAACACATTGATTCTGATAATCATAATTATCTACAGATATTTAACCAACATAAAGCAATCACTACAACAAAGAGGCCAAAAGAGTTTAGGAACTTCTTTAGTCAGCCAATATTTGTTCTCCTTGCCAAGTGGAAAGATGGTAATGAAAGATTATTCTTATTTAGAATATATCACTTCCAAAATATTGCAAAGAAGGATGGCAAAAGATCATAAACAGTATCACCTCACAACTTAGTGAAGAGCTGTGTGGAGAGAAAGAAGTTTGCAGAAAGCTTGGCACGAGAACAAAGCTAGACCATACCAAATGGATTTATGGACAGAGGCAGAAAGACAACAATTAGATGAAAAAATGGATCAGATCTGCCAATGTTTCTATATGGAACTATTTGTAAGAGAAAATTTACAATGAGAGAAACTCTCTTTCCTATTTTTGTTTTTTTGGATATTTGAATAGATCTGAAATTTATGTGATTGCTCTCTCAGTGTTGGATATCACATCCTTCCCATATCCTCTCATCTTATATGATTCTTATCCATTCCCTCTTATGAATCTTCCACAGATGGTTCATCCAACATATTAGGGTCCTTTCTCTAATTTTATTTATAGTACATGGATTAATGAATCCATTTGAGTCTATTCCATTCAATATAGATGTATTTAATAGATACTATATGCCTGGCATTATGATAGATACTGAGAATACAGAGACAAACAATGAGAGTATCTGCTTTCATAAAACTTAATTTGTGGGAAAGGGGAAGAACAACATGTGCACAGGTAAATGCAAAATACAAACAAAATTGATTTAAGGTAATTTTCTTGGGGGATTATTATAACCACTAATAGCCAAAGAAATTAGGAAAGGTCTCTTTTAGAAGCTGGCACAGGAGTTAAGGCTTGAAGTGGTGATACCACAGAGTCTCTTCTGTTCATATTCCTTCTCGCTCCTCCTTGACTTAATATAACCCTAGAACTCCCACACCTGGAGGTGTGAAGAGATGAATGTGAGGCAGGAGAACATTCTAAAGATGGGCACAGCTTATGCTGAGACAAGAGAAGGAATGTAGTATCTGGGCTATGTTTGGCTAGAATGTAAAGCACATAAGGAAGACTAAAGTACAATTATCTTGGAAAAGTTGATTGAAGGCCAATTGTAAAGGGACTTAAAAGCCAAAAAGAGAAGCTGGCATTTTTTCCTAGGGGCAATAGGGAACCACAGAGGTTTCTTTAGCAGAAGAATGAAGTAGTCAGACCTACTGAGCATTCCGAGCATATGTCTGACCCTTACTTGTCCTGTCATAGACCATCCCATTTCTTGGTTGGCAAGATATTGCAGCCTCCTCACATCTTGTGTCTCTTTATCACTCCTTGGATGATCCTTCACTTTAGTTCTCCACAGCCTGTGGTCCCTGATAAATGGGGTACAACTCTAGTCTGTGGTCAGAAAAAGAAGAAGTTTTCCAGAGTGTCTAAGGAAGGATATCTCTGACAGAAGACAGAAACAGTCCCTGACAACATCACCAGAGCTTCACAAGAAGTAAATTTCCAAGGAATATCTCCTTGGAGAAGACAGGGTTTTTTGGTTTTTGTTTTTGTTTTTTTTTTTTTTTTTTGATACTTCATTACCTCAAAGATCCACAACTTCCCAATGTAGAAGCTCCTTCCTCTCTACCATGTCACTCCATGCAGATGCTAGACTTGGAGATGGTTTTTAAGCATTGCTGTGGCTACGATACTTACTGGGTCAACTGGATAATGAGCTCCTCAAACTTAGGTAGTCTGGTTTACCAATCAGTCAGTTAAAAGGAATATAAGATTTGATTCAGGGATTTTGAATTTGATTCTTGACTTTACCTCAATGCCTGTAAAAGGGGGTGAGGAATAATTAGATTGTTTTTATAGCTCTAAATCTATAATTCCATGACAGTATAATTTAGGGGTTCTTAATCTGGGATCCAGAGATTCATGAATAGATTTCAGAGAGCCCATGATCCTGGATCATCCATCCAGGATTGGTAATTTTGTATTTACTATACACAGTAGACAAATACATACATATTCACACATGTATGTTTGTATGTTTATATACACACACACATATACATACACATATGTGTCTCTATATGTATATTTCACTAACTTCTAACAGAAATTGAGCATTTTCTTTAATTATTGAAAAAAATGATCTTAAGAAAGAATCTCTAGGCTTTAATAGATTGCTAGAGGAGTCCATGATACAAAAAAAAAGTTAAGAAGTCCTGGTCTAGTTTATCATTGTCACAAACTCAGGCTAGGATATTGACAGTCTCTCAGTATACATATCTAGGAAACAAACTGTGAATGGACTTCTATTGAGTGAGAAGAATGTGCTAACTGAGGAACTATTAAGACATATTCTGAAAGGGGAAAATGTCATCTCTAAGGGAAAATTTGTTTCTCCAGTCACAGTCTTAAGAGAAGGCAGATAGAAGAATACTCTATCATAAAAACTCACCTCTTCTGCTCCCATTGTTCCTGACTCAGCTGCAAACTTTTGGAGCAGCTGACTAGGAAGAAAAAAGGCAAATTCAGACAAGAGGGCCAGAGATGTTGGTAATAGAAGGCAGGCAGCTCAGATATGGAGACACCAGCTGTTGCAATCTCCCTTGATGCCCAGAAGGCATTCAGCATGATTAAACAGGACTATTTGAGGCAAGTGACTCTCTAGTTTGTATTTCACAAGGCCTTTTATTGATGGAGATTTTTTTCCCCCTTTTTGCAGCTGCAGGCCTCCCAGAATTAAAGGTGCAGTTTCTGCTGGGCTTTCAATGAAAGGAGAACGTGGCAGGAATTCCCCCTTTCTCCTCTGACTGGCCTGACTGGGCCTTTCAGCCGCTTCAGCACAATAGTTCAGACTTTTTCCTTACTAGCCATGACCCCCAGCAGCCTGCTGGGAGCCTGAGGGCTGCACCTGCAGAATAGAAAAGTAACTGCAGCTGGATGTCTCCAGGCTACAAAGCCTGACCACCCTGAGGAGTACTGGATGCCAGAAGTAGGGATGGACATGGAAGTTGGCTTTTGTACAGGACTCTCAAGTCTTGACCCTTTTTACTTCTCTTTAGACAAATCTCTCCCATGCTTGTTTATTGGCCTAATTCAAATCCAATCTCCTCCTCATCATGTCTTTCCTGAGCACTGTAGCCCACATTAATCTCTCCCTTCTCTGAGGTCCCATTCCAAGTGGTACAAGATGGCTTATCCTCAGACCTGACTTAATGAATAATTCATGGAAATGAACATGTTCTAAAATTTTGATTCTTAAAAGATGAATTTTGAAGAGAAAGAATTATAGATTTGGAGCTGAAAAAGACCTTGGAAATTATCTATTCCAATCATTTTGGAGGACATTTTAACCTAGAAAAGCTGTGATTTGTACAAGGTCACACATAATTACAGAATCCGATTTTGGAGCCAGATCTTCAGGCTTCGGACATGACACTCTTCCCATTGTACTGTATGGTAGGATGATTCTGAAATCATGTTCACAGTCTCAAATTTTGGAGTTAATCTTTCCCCACAGATATTGTTAGAAGGGCAATGAAAGCCCAGCCCCAATTCAAAATCCTGCCAATTCTGAATTAGATTCTGATGTACTTAATTCGCCTCCAGTTGAAGGACAATGGCCTTCCATGTGCAGACAATTCAAAGCCTGGAACCAGTTGTTTAAGGTTTTTGTTTGTTCTTCAGGGCAGGGCAGATTGAAACCTGCCAAAAACTCTGCTTTGGAAATACGAAATGATCTGAATAGCAGCTACTGTTCCCCTCTCTTTGATGAGGTGTAGGGAACAAGAATACCAAGACCCACAACAGGTCTTAGTGGGAAAGAATGAAATTCTCAATAGCCTTTTACTCTGAAAACTCTTGGCAGGTTCAATTCTCAAACTGAAAGGCGCTCAATCCTAAGCTAATTAACTTTTCCCTTTGCTATTCAGAGAAAGAATTCAGGCAATATTAGACAGAGAGACTTGCATGTTACTTCTCTAGCTTGTGAATTTAGGCTTGTGAATAGATGTTGATCTTAGAAAGAAACATTGGAAAACATTTCTGAGAGTTCTTCTGTATTTCATTCCCTTTTCTGTTTGCTATTAAAGACAGGAGTTTCCTGTCTTAGGAACAAAGTGAAATAATAAATCATCTTTAGACATTAAAAATATGTGTATGTGAATTCAAATCATGAACACCTGAACTGCACCCAAAGGGTCAGGGGGGGAAAACAGGCATTTTCGGTGCATTCTTCTTGCTTTTCTGGAGAAATTATGATTCATTGGGAGTTTTTCCAGCACTTCCAAACTGACCTATGGAAAAGGCTTTGAGATACCAGTAGCTGGCATTTATATGATATATTAAAAGTTCAAAACATTTTATAAATGTTAGTTCATGGGGGTTTTAAAACAAACTTGGAAAGTAGGTATCCCAGATATACTGTTCCTGATTTTGTCCACAAAAATAGTGAAACTCAGAAAGTTTCCAAAACAACCCACATAGAGTCATAAAGAATTAGACACGATTGAACAATAATGAAAATAAATGTCTATTTATTAAATGATCTTTGACCTTTATGGTGAAAAGACCCACCATAACTAAGGCTTTATTTCTCACCTAAAATTCTAGGTTTTGGAACCAAAACACTTTGATTTTGCATCTAGACTTGGCCCAGGATAATATATAAGGCATCAGACACATGTCAAGTTTAGGACCAATGTGGCAAAAATCGTCAATACCATACAATTTGTGGTCTTCATTTCTTGGGAAACATTTGTGGTTACACCTTGAAAATTCAACAAGCTATTAAACAACACAAAGAAGTATAACCAAATTTCTAGTTCTGGTCAAATCCAAAACACAATCAGTGCCAAATCCACTTTAACTCCAACCAACATGATGTTCTAATGAGAACCACATTAACCAAAACTAATCTGGCAACTTTTTTTCAAGAATAAGTTTCCACACAGCTTTGTCAAATGTCTGTTCTTGCTAAAATAACATATGGGGAGGATACAGCTTAGTATTAACAGCAGAAAAGATATCATGCCCCCCTCCCCCTTGATTTTTCAGGTAGATTATGATCCTTTAAGTATTTATTCCAGCATTTCCA
The DNA here is from genome assembly GCF_016432865.1 of Antechinus flavipes. Classification (NCBI taxonomy): domain Eukaryota; kingdom Metazoa; phylum Chordata; class Mammalia; order Dasyuromorphia; family Dasyuridae; genus Antechinus; species Antechinus flavipes. The sequence goes on along the minus strand of NC_067402.1, from coordinate 65,806,164 downwards.
ATGAGGAGATTCTTTTTTTTTTTCATTTTTATTTAATAATTACTTTATATTGACAAATGAGGAGATTCTAATAGTGCCCCATAAATAGACAAGTCATTTTTTAAGCTCTGAGACTCAGCTTTCTCATATATAAAAATAGGAGTAATAAAACTTTGTTCTATGAGCAAAGCAGAATTGAAGTAGCTCAAAAGAAACACAAGATGTGCAAAATTAGAGAATCCATTCCAAATGTTCATGTGGATTATTTGTGTTCAACCTGTGGTAGAGCATTCCAAGCTCATATTGGACTGATCAGCCACAGTTGGACACATTGTAACTTGACTCTTTCCCCATCCTTACTTAATATATTTTTTTTCCAATTCCATATAGAGATAGCTTTCAACATTCATTTTTGTAAGATTTTGAACTCCACATTTTCTCTCTCTTTCCTTCTCTCCTCAAGAGAGTAGGCGATTTGATGTAGATTTACATATATATGTAAATTATATATATTATTATATATGTACAATTATTTTGAAACATACTTCTAAATTAACACATATTTCCATTGGTCCATTAGTTATTAAAGGAAAATTAGAGCTAAAGGGAAAACCCCCTAGAAAGAAAAACAACAACAACAAAAATGAAAATAGTATGCTTTGATCTGCATTCAATTTCCATAGCTTTTTTCTCTGAATGTGGATGGCATTTTCCATCCCAAGTCTATTTGAAATTACCTTAGATCACTGTTTTGCTGAGAAGAGTTAAGTCAATCATAGTTGATCATCACACCATCTTGCTATCACTATATACAATGTTCCCCAGGTTTTGCTAACTCCATTCAGCATCAGTTCATGTAAGCTTTCCAGGTTTTTCTGAAGTTCTCCTGCTCATCATTTCTTATACTGCAATAGTTATATTTATATATCACAATTTATTCAGCCACTCCCCAGTTGGTGGACATCCTCTCAGTTTCCAATTCTTTGCCATCATGAAAATAACTGCCACAAATATTTTTACACATATAGGTCTTTCCCCAACCCCCTTTTTTTTTTATCTCTTTGGGATACAGATTCAGTAGTCACACAGACATGGCACTGATACCTAAACCAGGTAGGTTAAAAACAGAGAAAATTATAGACCAATCTCCCTAATGAATATTGATGCTAAAATCTTAAATAAGATATTAGCAAAAAGACTACAGAAGATCATCTCGAGGATAATACACCATGATCAAGTAGGATTTATACCAGGAATGCAGGGCTGGTTGAATATTAGGAAAACTATTAGTATAATTGACCAAATTAATAACCAAATTAACAAAAACCATATGATCATCTCAATAGATGCAGAAAAAGCATTTGATAAAATCCAACATCCATTCCTAGTAAAAACACTTGAGAGCATAGGAATAAATGGACTTTTCCTTAAAATAATCAGTAGCATCTATTTAAAACCATCAGTAGGCATCATATGTAATGGGGACAAACTGTAACCATTCCCAATAAGATCAAGAGTGAAACAAGGTTGCCCACTATCACCGTTATTATTCACTATTGTATTAGAAATGCTAGCTTTGGCAATAAGAGTTGAGGAAGAGATTAAAGGAATTAGAGTAGGCAATGAGGAAACCAAATTATCACTCTTTGCTGATGATATGATGGTATATTTAGAGAACCACAGAGATTCTATTAAAAAGTTATTAGAAATAATCCACATCTTTAGCAAAGTTGCAGAATACAAAATAAACCCACATAAGTCGTCAGCATTCTTATATATCACTAACAAAATCCAACAGTTAGCATTACAAAGAGAAATTCCATTTAAAGTAACTACTGACAGTATAAAATACTTAGGAATCTATCTGCCAAGGGAAAATCAGAAACTTTATGAGCAAAATTACAAAACGCTTTCCACACAAATTAAGTCTGATCTAACCAACCGATTGAGTAGTCACTGTTACATCATAAATTTTATATAGATAGATAGATAGATATAGTTCTGTGGACATAGATGGTAATTTGAGTTAACATAATGATGTCATTTTGGTCCTCTTCAAGAATGAAAGACAACCAACCAACCAATCTTCTCCAAGATCTCAGTTGTGTCTCCCCTCTAATTTGAAGGCTGGACTGGGAAGCACTTAACTCCTCCCAAAGCCTTCCTTTATAGATCAGAGCAGCACTTACCAGGTAATTCTTTGTTTTTCACTGGCTTTCTGCTTGATTTGGATTACCTACAACATTATACTCCCTATGTTCTGTTTTCCACTCCCCCTTTTCAACTATGTTTTATGTGTTATCTTCCTCCATTAGACTGTTCTTGAAGGCAGAGGCTATCTTCTGAGAGAAATGATTATTTTTGTCTTAAATTAATAACTAATTATATAATTAAAATCAAGATTTTTCCCATTTTTTACTCAAAAATCAGTCCTGAAGCTTACTCAGGCAGCCCTTGGAGTACAGAGCTGATAATGATAGGGATGATTCAAATTTGTTCAAAAGAAATTTTAGTTTAAATGAATTGATGGGTTGTTTTTCATTTTATTGTGTTTTACACAGAGAGGTTTGGGAAAATGTGGATTCTTCTTTTTGCCTATATTAACCAAGATAGGGTAATATGGGTATAACTAAGTCTCTTTGACCAAGACTGAGTGATAAGAATCACATTCCCTTCTCATTAATCATTAGCCAAACAGACTTGATTGCCATCCTCAGGAGCACTCACTCTTCTAAGAGAACATAAGTATTATATAAGTTCCATGAAGGGTCTTTGGCATTTGAGAGTGTTACTGACTCCTTGTGTTAATTATATGCTAACAAGATTAAGAAAATGACTAATTAACTACCCAGAAATTATCTCTTAATTTTTTTTATGTATCACATTTTCTTTTTCTTATTTGTGTATCCAGTGCTTTGGGTAGTGTCTGGCAAATAATAGACATTTAATATATTTTTATTGAATTGAGCTTAAAAGTTCTATCTAAATGTCAGCTATTATAGGTAACATTTTCATATTTATTTAAGTCCTTATAATAGTGTTGATTATGATAATATAATTGTGAAAATCAGTATTTTTCTTACTAATACTGGATTTTAAAGAGTAAGCCTTAGAAGAATTTTATTGGGAATACCAGCAGATTCTTTCACAACATGGCTAATATGGAAATATGTTTTATATGATTGCACATATATGCTCTATAACACATTGCTTACTGTCTTAGGGAGGAGAGAGAAAATTTGGAACTCAAAGTTTTTTTTAAAAGTGAATATTAAATATTGTGTGATGATCAACCATGATTACTTGGCTCTTCTCAACAATACAATGATCCAAAACAATTTCAAAAGACTCATGATGGAAAATGCTATCCATCTCCAGAGAAAGAACTGATGGAGTCTGAATGCAAATTGAAGCACACTATTTTCTCTCTATTATTTTTGTGCCCCCCCCCCTTTTGATCTGTTTCTTTTTTCACAACATGAGAATATGGATTCTTTTTTTTTTTTACATAATTGCATACACATAATTTATATCAAATGCTCCTTAGGAAGGAGTCAGGTTAAAAAGGAAAGATGATTTGGAACTCAAAATTGTTACTTGAAAATAATGTTAAAATTGTCTTTAAATGTAATTAGAAAAATAAAATGCTATATATATTTTTTAAAAAGAATACTGACATATATTAGAGGAAAGAACATGGCATTGATGTGAGAAATCCTGACTCCCTCTGCCATTTACCAGCTCTAAACTTCTGATTTCTAGGCTCTGTGTGGTCTCCTGGGAAGCTGAATGAAGAATGTGAGGGAGGAGTGGAGGGGAGAAAGTACATTTCTGAGTGCCCAAGGCAAACGCAGAGTTCTTTTAGCCTTCTGATCAAAAGAGGTAGTAATGATTGAGAGTGAGAAATGTAGAACTTTTTATTTACTGATGTTTTAGGCCAACTAGAATTGACATGGCCTGATGATTTGGGGAAATGAGTTTTAATGAAAATTCAACATTTCTAGCCTGACAGACTGAGTGGCAATGAAGGGAAGCTGTGGGATGCTCTGTATTTGGAGATTTAACTCCCGAGTGATTTCTGAGCTTATGATGTGGCACATATATAGAGAAACAGAGATGGAGGCGTGATTGGAGAGAGCTAGTCCAGAGAGAAGGGGTGAAATTATGAATGGCAGATATGAATTCTTCCCACTGCTAAAGGGGAAAGCCAGACCTTTGATATACTTTTGATTCCCAAATGCCTGCATTTACCAGAGACCCATAGGGGCAGATTCCTCCAGAGAAGGCCATTTTGATTGAATCTCAAATGCTGAGAACATCAGCAATGTACAGTGAGTCTGGGTCAAGGCTGGAGAGATATCCAAAAATGTCAGTGAGTTAGTGTCAGAATTAAATAGGAAGAAAACAGATTGGGTTACCTCTGAGAAACTGCCCACTTCCCTTTTTCTGAAGTTCTCCTGCTCATCATTTCTTATTCTGCAATAGTATTCCATTATATTTGTATATCACAGCTTATTCAGCCACTCCCATCTTTTTGGGATTTTGGGGGAAAATTCTTTCAGAGCTATTATGCCTTATCCAAGTACTGTAGGATCCAAAGAACTAAATGATAGAATTAATTTTAGAATTAGAAGAGACCTTTAGAGCTCTTTAGTCCATCTCTCTTATTCTATTGTTGAGGTGAATGAGGCTGAAGTGAAATGATATCTATGTGACTTGCCAGCGGTCATCTCAATTAAAGCTTCTTAAATTGTGAGTCACAACCCCATATAGGATCTCATTACAGAATGTGGGGGGTATGAAACTAGGATTTATATTCAGTAAATGTTTTATTTGTAGCGTTATTTTATATACCTATATACTTCAGGTGGTATAAAAATTTCTCGGGCAAAAAGGGGTCACGAGTGGAAAAAATTTAAGAAGCTCTGTCCCAGATAATATCTGAGGTAAGATTTGAAGGTACATATTTCTGATACCACAGTCAGTACCTTTCCCTCTATGCCAAATTGCTTTCAGCAGTTTCAAGTGGATTTCAAGGTGGAAATTTTGGGACAGCTAGATGTTTCAGTGGATAGAGCAACAACCTGAAGTCAGGAGAACCTGAGTTTAAATCCAGTCTCAGACACTTAACACCTGAGCATGTCACTTAACTCCAATTACTTTGCAAAAAATAAACAAATGAATAAAAATCAAAGTGGAAGTTTTTCCTCTCTGAATGTGAGTTTAGATACTGAAAGAATTCTGGTCATATACTGATTATTGCTATTCTTCAGTCACTTTTAGTTGGATCTAATTCTCCATGATCCAATGTAGGGTTTTCTTGTCAAAAACCCTGGAGGGGGTTGCCATTTACTTCTCCAGCTCAGAAAAGGAAACTGAGGCAAACAGAGTAAAATGAATTGTGGAGAGTCCCACAGCATGTCTGAGTCCATGAACTCAGGAAGATGAGTCTTCTTGACTTCAGGTCCTATGTTGCTACCTACTTGCTCTGGTATACTGACTTTGGAATAGCCTACTATCATCTCTCTCAACCTTGGCCATAATTCTGCCTCTTTTTTTTTTCTTTCAGATCAATCTTCCTTTCCTAACTCATTTGCCCCAGGCTTTTTTCCCCAGATACTTTGTGATGGGGATTTGCCTGGTGAATTGTGGGTGAGCATCCTGAGCTTTGGCATAGGTCCAGAAGGGGCCAGAACTTAGACTCTCCCTGGAGCTATCGACCCAGGGGCAACCCTGTCAGGAGGCCAGATGTTACACCATCCATCACTAGACACTCCTGTCCTCAACTCCACCACGATAGGTTCCTCCCTTACTTTGTATAAACATGCTGTTCAGCCTGCTGATCTCGTTTGCTCAACTACTGATACCTCCAAACTCAGCAATATTTTACAAAAATCAACATGCAGGGATTCCAAAGTCTTAGTTTTTAAATTTCTCTGGCCTTGGTTTCTTTATTTGTAAAATGAGAGGGTTGAACTACATGTCTTCTAAGATCCTCTTCAGCTTAAACTCCATGATTCAAAGGTTGCCTTATACTCTAACAACACCTGAGTCCCTTCCCCACTCAGGCAATGCTCAATTAGAGTAACACTTGTTTGTATGGAGGCAACTCCAAGAACCTCTGAAGTTTCTGGGATGGTGGATCTCCCTGGAGGGAAAAACTCATTAATGTTTTTCCTTTTGTGGGGAATGTGGTAGACAACACAACAGAAAGGAACAAAATTTGAATCCAACAGTGAAAACAACTCTCCTTTTCTCTTCATTTCCTTCTTTTGATTTTTTATTGGGATAGTGTTGCAAGGATATAAATATCTGCAAAGAGCTTAGTACACTGTATGGAGATATAGTAGGTGTTATATAAATACTAGCTATTATTATATTGTATGGGATAAAGCCTGTCCTATTCTCCATTTTTTGTAGAGACTTTGACATGAACAAATGTTGATCATCTCAGAGGAATTCCTTGAGTGGGATAAAATGGACCAAAATCTAAGTATTCTCAGGGGAAAGTGTGGAAGGAATGCCATAAACCAAAGAAATATTTTTGAGAGACAAGTGTCTGAGTCTCGTTTGTGTAATGTAAAGTTGCAGTTATGGGCTATAGGTTATAGATAAAAGTTGACTATCAAATGGATCCTTCTTGAAGAAGGCAAAATTAAGGCCCAACACTCTTGCTTCCCCATCCTCAGCTCCATTATAAATGAATTAACATGAACAGGAAAAACTCCCAAGGGAAAAAATATATATCTCGAACAGAGACCCTCCTGGCAGTCTAATGAATATTTTGGAATCCTCAGAAGAAAAAAATTTTAAATGTCTAAAAAAATATCCACAGTTGCAAAGGAGACAAATTGTATTGAAATAACAGTTATCAAAATATTTACAGAGCCAGTTCATGGACTCCAGGTTAAGAACCCTTATTCTAAAAGATGATTTGGTATCATATTACCAACTAATAAAAATAATAACTGACATTTACATAGTACTTTTAAGGTTTAGAAAACATTAGACAGAAATTATCTCAATAAATCATCACAACAATCCTACAAGTTAGGTATAATTATCCTCATTTTATGAGTAAAGAAACAAATTGGCTAAGGGACTTACACATTACTACACAACTAGGAAATATCAGTGGCAGCACTTGAGCTTAGGTATTCAATATTCCAAGACCAGCACTTTATCTTTTATACTATGCTGCCTGTCTATGAGATTAAGTTTTTTCTTAGAGTCGCTACTTCTATTCTCCCAAATGGTTGTAACTTTGGGCATTTAACTGTCCATTCTCTTGACATCCCTTTCTTTTTTTATATAAAGCTCTTTATTTTGCATACATATGCATAGTTTTCAACATTCATCTTTGCAAAATCTCATGTTCCAAATTTTTCTCCCTCTACCTACTTCCTAGATGGCAAGTAATCCAATATATGTTAAATATGTGCAATTCTTCTATTTCAACACTTATCATGCTGCACAAGTAAAATCAGATCAAAAAGGGAAAAATGAGAAAGAAAATAAAATACAATACAAATAAGCAACAACAACAAAAAAGTGAAAATGCTATGTTGGGATCCACACTCGGTCCCCACAGTCCTCTCTTTGGATGCAGATGGCTCTCATCATCACAAGACCATTAGAATTGGCCCTAAACACCTTGCTTTTGAAAAGAGCCATGTCCATCAGAATTGGTCATCATATGATCTTGTTATTGTGTATAATGATCTCCTGGTTCTGCTCATTTCACTCAGCATCAGTTCATTTAAGTCTTTCCAGGCTTTTCTGAAATCCTCCTGCTGATCATTTTTATAGAACAATAATATTGCATAACATTCATATACCACAATTTATTCAGCCGTTCCCCAATTGATGGGCATCCACTCAGTTTCCAGTTTCTTGCCACTATAACAAGGGCTGCCACAAACATTTTTGCACATGTGGGTCTCTTTCCCTCCTTTAAGATTTCTTTGGGATACAAACCCAGTAGAAACACTGTTGGGTCAGTATTGATAGGCCTTTGGGCATAGTTCCATATTGCTCTCCAGAATGGCTTTTCCATCCCTTTCAATTCAATCTTTCCCCATCTCCATCCCAACATCACACTTTAAAACTATCCAATCCTTTCTTCCCCAGTGCTCTCTGGGATTTCTGCAACACAGTTAAAAAACCAATTTTCATTATGAACCTTTCCTTCCCCCTGCTCCCCATTCTCTCAGTCTGCTTACATTCACTGAGACCTGTCTTCCTCCTGATGAAACAGCTTCCTTGTCTATTCTTTCTTGCACTGGGTACTTTTGCTCATACCTTCGATTCATTGGAAGGAGGGTGAGTGGCAGATTTAGAATCCCCTTTCTTCCCCATGACCACTTCTGCTTTTTTCCTCTACTGCCATTACTGAGTTACTTCTCATCCATTTTTATTACTCAGTCAAGATTCTGGTTGCCTACCAACTTCTTCAGGACACTCTGTGCTTCCTCAATGAGGTTAATGTGGCTCACAGTCTTTCCTTCCTCCCCAACTCCTGCTCTGCTAGGGGACTTCAACAACTCAAACATGTTAACCTTCCAAATCCTCAACTCACTCATTCCTGATGGTTCTATCCCTTGGTCTTGCCCTCCTCAAAGTGTTTTACATCCATCTTCATCAACTCTGAGAGTCCTTTATTTGATTACAGTCTGTGGTTAAGCCACTTCTCCTGCTTTGCAACTCCAAATGTTTAAGATATCATCCAACCTTTCCAGTTCTGAGTTCTTTCCCAGCCTATTATTCCTGCATCAGTCACATTCCCTTCAATTCTCCTTATTGTCCCATTGGTGAACCAATTCAATCCTACACTGTCCTCTTCATTAGAATCTCTTGCACCTTTATTCTATCAGTCTTGGACTGCTTCCATCATCTATTTCCTTTGCTGCTGAACAAAGCTATTGAAAATCATAAAACCATGCTGAATGGGTCCCCTACAAATTTATATTACATAATCTCAATTGTGCTCTCACCAAAACAATGTAATCCTTTTATACATCCCTAATCAATCTGCCATTCCACGGACTAGAGTGATTTTTATAAATCTTTGCATTCTTCTTCAAATCTCCCATAGCTCCCTCCTTCCAATTCTCTCAACTGAGAAATTTGCTTCATATTTCACTGAAAAAAACTGAGGCCATTAACCAAGAGATTTCATCCATATCTCATATCACTCAGATGCTTTCCATTACTATCTCCTACATCTCTGTTTCATATTAAAGAGGTTACCCTTTTCCTTTCCAAGGCAATTCCCTCTACACAGACAAATGATCCTTTTCATCCCATCTCTCCAGCAGATTGCTCCTTCTAATATGCCTATTCTCTCACTAATCTTCTATCTTGTCCTAATTCCCACTAACTGTGCATATCCCCCAAAGTTCTTTCCTGACCCCTTTTCTCTTCTCCCTCTATATTACTTTGTTTGGTGATTTCATAAACTTCCATAAATTTAATTACTATGTTTATGCAGATGGTTTTCAGATCTATTTGTCGAAGCCTAATATCCCTCCTGATCCCCTAGTCTTGCATCTCCAGATGCTTAATGGACATCTTGAATTGGATGTCCTGTAGTATTTTAAAATTAACATGTTCCAACTTGAACTCATTATCTTACCCCACTCCCATAGTCCCCTATTCCTAACTTCCTTATTATTACAGCAAGGCTTCTTTTTTTTTAATATTTTATTTTATTTTATAATAACTTTATATTGACAGAATCCATGCTAGGGTAATTTTTTTTACAACATTATCCCTTGCACTCGCTTCTGTTCCGATTTTTCCCCTCCCTCCCTCCACCCCCTCCCCTAGATGGCAAGCAGTCCTATATATGTTAAATATATTGCAGTATATCCTAGATACAATATATGTGTGCAGAACCAAGCAGTTCTCTTGTTGCACAGGGAGAATTGGATTCAGAAGGTAAAAACAACTCGGAAAGAAAAACAAAAATGCAAATAGTTCACATTTGTTTCCCAGTGTTCTTTCTTTGGGTGTAACTGCTTCTGTCCATCATTTATCAATTGAAACTGAGTCTTTGTCAAAGAAATCCACTTCCATCAGAATACATCCTCATACAATATCGTTGTTGAAGTGTAAAGTGATCTCCTGGTTCTGCTCATTTCACTTAGCATCAGTTCATGTAAGTCTCGCCAGGCCTCTCTGTATTCATCCTGCTGGTCATTTCTTACAGAACAATAATATTCCATAACATTCATATGTTGGAATCCTTACTAACTGCTAAGTAATTAGAGTTGATCTAATCTTACAAGAAGATGTTTTGGGCAGAACCTGAAACAAGGTACTAAGTAGAACTAAGTTCAATGAGTTCACACCTCCCTTGAAGCTCGTTGGGCCAGAGAGCACTATGGGAGAAAACCCATAATCCCTCTCTCTCGTATCCCACAATTCCTCCCTCTTGGATAAAAGAAACAGACAGAAGCTCTCGGTGAGATTTCAGTAGAGTTACGCCAGAAGCCCTCTCTCCGAGGCAAGGCAGAATATTTTCCACTTGGCTGGCTGGTGGCAGAAGTGTTCTTCAGGGAGAGGAAGAAGCTACAAGTCGAGATTTCACCGGAATGACATGAAGACTGGAGCTGGCTGGAGGCTGAAGACAGCAGAGGCAGAGGCTGTAGGACCAGACCTTTGGATTTAAAGACATTTGGAGAGAGCTCTTGGAACCAAGCAGAGAGATAGGCCTCTAAGCTAACCGGGCTATATTGGGATAATAAAAGATCTGAACTTTTATCACCTGGCTGTGTTTTGAGAAGAAAAAGCTCACAACATTTTGGCGCCCAACGTGGGGCACGAACCCACGACCCTGAGATTAAGAGTCTCGTTTTAAAACATAGGGGGTTTCTGAGGGGGTACACATAAATCCATCAATATGGGCCAGAACTTTGTAACAGATATACATGGTATACATAAATCCATCAATATGGGAGGCATTATACATAATTTACAAAAGCATACAGCAATATAACACAGGCTAGTGGTAATGTAACAAATAACATGAATCAACATGAAAATTTAACTACTGCAAAAGTCTCATCAACAATCTTTCATCTCAAGAAATCCAATGATTCTTGCAATTGCTTAAAATACATAAGCACATAGTAATATAACACAGGCAAGTAGTAATGTAACAACATAAATCGACCTGAAAATTTACAAATGTCCATAAGTCCTAGAAATAGTCCATAAGGAATCCATTGTCCATTAGTTCATGCGCCAGGAATCTAATAATTCCTGTAAGCTCTGAAGTACTGCAAAAAGTCTCATCAACAATTTTTCATCTCAGGGAATCCAGTGATTCTTGCTGGTTTTTCAGGAACTGAAAGCTGAAGATTTTAAAGTTCTTTTGACAGTCTCATTGTTAGCCATCTGATTCCTTTTCCACCTGTGGAAATATAAGCAGATCCTCTTCCCCAAGCAGTTAACCTATCTAATTCTCTTCTATTTACCACTTTTGGGATTTCTCCTCATCATCTGGTAATTACATTGGAGCTGTTTGCATTGGATATTGTCTTGTTGTCTTAAAAGGCCTGTATTCTTCCCAACTGTAATCCTGATTGCTTTTCTGTTGGTTGATGACATCAGAGTACTGAATTTCTAAAGTCTCTCTGGGTGTAACCTCAGCTGCTATCATGCCCCACCTGTCCTTTGATTGATACTTTGGAGCTGGGCCCTGCCTCTCATTCTTCTGGGTCAATATACATTTAGAGGCCCAATGAAAGCCTCGGTTACATTTTGGACATGGGGTTTTAGGTTTTCTCTCACCCTGTCTTCTCACTCTATCTCCATATCTACAATGAGCTCTCAAATGTCCAACTTTTCCGTAATGAAAACATCGACGAGTTTCTCTAGAATTCCTCTGCCAAGAAGGACCTTGTCTTTCCATGTTCATCATAGTCTGGGCATAATAAGCATTTGTGCCCACTGTGGCACAGCGTCTTATGATTTCCTCTAAAGGAGCATCTTTGTCTAGCCCCCATATAATTCTTTTGCAAACCTCATTGGCATTTTCCTTAGCCAAATGTTTAGTCATTATTTCTGTTGCTGCATTGTCTCCAATGGTTCTTATTACAGCTGTTTGTAAATGTCCCACAAAATCTGCAAAAGGTTCATTGGGACCTTGCTCTATTTTTGTGAAAGCATTATTTCCATCTTTCTGTCCAGGGAGAGAATTCCAAGCTTTTATTGCAGCCTTAGAAATTTGCTCATACACTGTTATGGGATAATAAATCTGTTCTGAACTCTCTGCATACTGACCTTCACCAGCTAGTTGGTCAAAAGCAACTTGTACAATAGCTCCTGTTTGCCTATTGCGTTGGGCTTGAATCCTACATAATTCATGAAACTCCGAAAGCCACAATAAATTTTGTCCCGGTTCTAGACAAGTTTTCGTTATGGATTTCCAGTCATTCGGGGTTAGGATTTCATAAGACAAATTATCTAGTAACATCTTCACATAAGATGATGTAGCCCCATAAAGAGTGCAACCCTTTTTCAAATCTTTAATTTTTCCCAAATTAAAAGCAGTGTATTTTCTCTCTTTTTGACCTGAGGAGTTGAGCTCTTCAATCACAGGATATGCATTTATAAAATCAGATATATCTTCTCCTTCATTTTTTGCTTTAATTAATGCTTTTTCTAATCTTGTCAAATTCTGCTTTACAGGAGAAGCTGACTGTGTTTCTGTCTCTCTCCCTCCCCCTTGTTCTACCCATGAAGGGTTAATTGCGGGGGGAGGGTCATGAGATGTGGAATCACCTAATTCCTCCTTCTGTGAAGTATCATACTCAGAATTGTAATTAACTCCATTCTCATCTGATTTGTCCTCCTTTTCACCTAGTAAAGTTGGCACTTCCTCCTGTACTTTCCTTTTCATCATTCTATCACTTAAATAACTTCTTATAGCCAATTGTATTACATTATATGTATTAATTATTGAGTTAGGCCCATTTTTATCATAGAATTGACAAAGATCCTCTCCAACCAATTTCCATTCATTTAGATCTAATTCCTTATCAAGAGAGAAACAAGGGCATATGTCCTTTATAGTTTGTAAAAGTTCAGTGATTTGCTGTAAACTTATAATTAAACCTTGGCTTTCCATAACTTTGACAATACTCTCTAAACATTTTCCTTGAACAGAAACAGGCTGTTTTCTAAATATCTGTCCCATCTTAGATGAAATTCTACTTTAACTCTTCTAACAAAATTTCTTTGTTGCACTCACCCTAATTTCTGGGTTGAAGTCTTTTCCACTGGATCAGGATCAGAGGCTTTTCCACTTGAATCAGGATCGGAGCTTTTCCACTGAAATCCACTGAGGGGTCTGTTTGTCCCACGTTCAGGGCGCCAAATGTTAAGAGTTCAAATGTTGGAGTTTGTTCTCAGAGGACAGCCGGTTTAGAGGCTTAGAACACTTCGGATGTCTCCAAATCCAAAGGTTCTGTCCTTCAGCCTCTGCCTCTGCCTTCTTCTGCCTCCAACATTCATATACCACAATTTACCCAGCCATTCTCCAATTGATGGGCATCCATTCAATTTCCAGTTTCTAGCCACTACAAACAGGGCTGCCACAAACATTTTGGCACATACAGGTCCCTTTCCCTTCTTTAGTATTTCTTTGGGATATAAGCCCAGTAGTAGCACTGCTGGATCAAAGGATATGCACAGTTTGATAACTTTTTGGGCATAATTCTAGATTGCTCTCCAGAATGGTTGGATTCATTCATAGTTCCACCAACAATGCATTAGTGTCCCAGTTTTCCCACATCCCCTCCAACATTCATCATTATTTTTTCCTGTCATCTTAGCCAATTTGACAGGTGTGTAGTGGTATCTCAGAGTTGTCTTAATTTGCATTTCTCTGATCAATAATGATTTAGAACACTCTTTCATATGAGTGGTAATAGTTTCAATTTCATCCTCTGAAAATTGTCTGTTCATATCCTTTGACCATTTATCAATTGGAGAATGGCTTGATTTCTTATAAATTTGAGTCAGTTCTCTATACATTTTGGAAATGAGGCCTTTATCAGAACCTTTAACTGTGAAGATGTTTTCCCAGTTTGTTGCTTCCCTTCTAATCTTGTTTGCATTAGTTTTGTTTGTACAAAGGCTTTTTAATTTGATATAATCAAAATTTTCTATTTTGTGATCAGTAATAGTCTCTAGTTCATCTTTGGTCACAAATTTCTTTCTCCTCCACAAGTCTGAGAGATAAACTATCCTATGTTCCTCCAATTTATTTATAATCTCGTTCTTTATGCCTAGGTCATGGACCCATTTCGATCTTATCTTGGTATATGGTGTTAAGTGTGGGTCCATGCCTAATTTCTGCCATACTAATTTCCAGTTATCCCAGCAGTTTTTATCGAATAATGAATTCTTATCCCAAAAGTTAGGATCTTTGGGTTTGTCAAACACTAGATAGCTATAGTTGACTATTCTGTCTTGTGAACCTAACCTTTTCCACTGATCAACTAATCTATTTCTTAGCCAATACCAAATGGTTTTGGTGACTGCTGTACAGCAAGGCTTCTTAAACTTTTCCCATTCACAACTATTTTTCACCTGAAAAATTTTTATATGACCCTGGGTATATAGGTATATAAAATTGGTATACAAATCAAACATTTTCTGATAATAAATAATCATTTTAAAACTTCCAATTCACTTATGAGACTCTATATAGGATCATGAACCATAGCTTAAGAAGCGTGGCTATAAAGATCACCACCATCTTCCTAGTCAGGCAGGCTCAAAACCTAGATATTATTCTTAACTACTGACTCACTCTCATACATCCTATATCCAAATCAATGCAATCAATAAGAAATATTCTTTCTCCCTTCATACCATTTCTTTTTCTCCTCTGCCATTGCCACTGCCATAGTTATAATAGGTCCTATCACTTCACCATGGCCTTTTGCAATAGCCTTCCATCAATCTCTCTTCCTTAAGACTCATCCCAAGTTCTTCCTTTGAGTTCTCAAACTGTTTTCCTAAAGCACTGCTCTGGTCACATCATCTCTGCCATTCATTAAACTCTGATTTTACCTTCAGACTTTTATCTCCAGTATCAATACAAAATCCCCTCTGGCTCTTAATCTGGTTCCTTTTTTTTCCAGTTTTCTGACACTGTGTTCCACCTTTCAATCCAGAGGCATCTTTTCCTATTTCCAGGCTCTAGTCATCTCCACTGGTTGTTTCCTTCCCCACCCCCCCCCAAAACACACATCTGGTACTCTCTCCATCCTCAACTTTACCTCCACCTCCTAGTTTTTTTGCTTCCTTCAAGTCTCAGCTGAAGTCTCACTTGCTTTAGTAAGAAGCCTTTCCCTGTTCTTATTCTTGGTGTCTTCCTCCCTCTGAGTCTAGCTCTAATTTGTCCTTCATATATCTATTTGTACACAGTTATTTGTACGTTGTCTCCTCCATTAGACTCCTGGGAGAAGGAAATGTCCTTTGCTTTTTACTTTCTGCTTTTTTTTCATCCTTAGTGTTTAGTGCAATACCTGGATCATAGTATATACTTAATAATTGGTTATTGATTGACTTCTGGACTAATGAAAACATTGAAATGGAGCAGGGCAACCATAAGTGTGATGATTTTAAGCATCACCTCAAAATGTATTTACCTTATGGGAGATGTCAGAATGGCTCACGTGAGTGCTTTGGGTTTCAAATCAATTAATCAAAAAAGATTCATTAAGATAAAAATTAAATAACCTTTTATCTCAAGCAATTTATCTTCTTTTGTGGAATATAATAAATATATTAATATATATAGATTTATATTATTTAAGAACATAATTTTATATAAGTATTTTTAAGATATGTACAAATCGACACAAGGTGACTTGGAGGTAGGAAAGAGGTAGAAAGAGGGGATCAGGGATTTTTGTATCAGTTTATGGGCTCTTGTGCATCCTTTACATCGTGTGCATTTTCTACAGGCTAAAATAAGGACCATCCTATACCCCATATGCTTTGATTATATACATTGATCACATTTGTAAAAGTTGGAGACCCTGTTGCCCACATCTGGAGAAACATAGACACACATGTAATATCTCAACATCATCCTGGGGATTTTCTTGGAGTAAAACTCCAGGGTAGGGGCAATGAGCCAAAGAGAAAATAGGATTTGGACGGTGGGGGTGCGGTGGGGAGAGTTGGGTACCCAAGGATCAGATCCAGCCCTTGTGAGCCCAGAATATTAGGGAGTACCTAATGGGTTGTCAATGAATAGAAGAAAATCTGGAGGCAAGACCCAAAGTGGAGAAAGGGCATTATAGTTACTACTAATTGTGCTGGGGTATGTTATTAAATCTGTGATCTGTAACAGAAAGGGCTTAAGTAGAACCCCATCTGATTTCAGCTATTCTCAGTCTCCAAATATTACAGATGTATACAATTTAAAGGGTCATTAATTCCTTTCCCTCCCAGTGTTCCTTTTCAATTTAAGGATAAAATCTGAAGAGCAGGATTGAGGTTTTGCAGCTTTTAAAGCATGCAGCTTTATAATTGGTACAATATTACTCTATCCCTACCTTCAATCCTTCCTCAATGAATCTCTTGGCAGGGAGGTTTGCTATTTGTAGAAAGAAATATTTTTTTAATTGAAGACCTTTGTCTTTATATTATTTCCCAATATATCCCTCCTCTTTAACTACCTAGAAAGTCATTCTTTGTAATGAACATTTAAAAAGAAAGAGAAAAGCAATTTGGCAAAACCTACAAAAACATTGAACACCAGACAGGGGAGGCAGCATTTCATATCCAGAGACCACTGCTCCCTCCCTTCTCCAATGAAGGAAAAGGAAAGTATTGTCTAAACTGAAAAAATTCAATTTTACCTGGAACATGAGAAATTAGCCATCTCTCAAGATTTGTTAGAGATGGGAAAAGGGCACAAAGATCTTCTCCAACACTCACATAAATCACAAATCCCTGGAACAGTATCCTTAACAAGTAATTATCCAGTATCTTTAGGTGAACAGTGAATCACAGGGTTACTATGCATCTTGAAATAATGCATGACCTTATTTTAAATTTTAATTAAAAGCACAAATACCATTAACCAAAGATGGCAAAGAACAATTAGATAAAACAGAAAAAGCACTAACTCCTCCATGTTTTTCTTCCCCAGTGGATTATAAAATCCTTGAGAAATTTATTTATGAGAGTTTAATTTTTGTTTCAACATCTTCAGTTTCTAAACTGTTAACTGGCCTGGAACATAATAGCTACTTAATAAGTATTTACCCAAGTTTCCCAACCTAGTGGTACCTTTGACTTCTCATTCTCATCCTCTATGTTCAATCTGTTGCCAAGTCCTGTTGATTTCATCTATGTAAGATATCTCAAATGTTCCCTTCTCTCCTGTGACATTGCTCCTTCTCTCATAGAAGCCCCCAATCCCTTAAACCTAAATTACTGCAATAATCTGTCTTCAAGTCTCTCTGCTCTCCAGTCTTTCTGTTGATCTTTCTAAAGCAGAAATCTGATAAAAAAAAAAAAAAGACCCACCAGGAATCAATTACAGAATCTTCTATTTTGTATCTAAAATTCTTCATAGCCCTATACTCTCTTCCTACCTCTTATATCAGACATCTCTACAAATTCTTTGATTCAGTGACATAGGGCTTCCTTGTTCATCATTCAAGACACTCCATCTCCTGATTCTGGATATTTTCTCTGGCTGCCCCCCACCTATGCCTAGATCCCTCTCTCTCTTTCCTTGACCTTCCTTCTTGACTTTCTTTAAGTGCCAGCAAAAATTCCACCTTCTATGTTTTTCCTCATTCCCCTGAAATTTAGTGCCTTTCCTCTATTGATTAGCTCCAAATACATACGTATAGTTTTTATGTAGTTGGATACATATTCACTCCCATAAGAACTATCTTTTGTGTGTGTGTCCAGTGCTTATATAGTGCCTGACACATAGTAGGCACTTAATATATTTGTTGACAATATTTATTGAATGAGTATTTAGAGCAGAATTTGATCTAAATTTCATGGATCAGTTGCACGTATAGGTTTCAAGGGACTCATCAACTTGGAATGGAAAAAAAAACTTTATTTTTACTAACCTCTCATGGAAATTTACAATTTCCTTTCATTATGAATTAAAAAAAAAAAAAACCTAACCCAGCAACCATAATCAACCAAACTATTAAAGAGACTCATAACACATAAACTTTTCAAATCAAACCCATGGTTTAAGTAATTATATATCAATATTCAATAAACATTTATTTAGCACCTACTATGTTCTAAATGCTGTGCTGGGAACACAAGGACAAAAGTGAGATAGTCTTTGTCCTTAAAGAGATTATTTACTGAAATAAGATGAATTTTTATAAAATACACTATTCTATTGAGAAGATGCTATTCTTTGAGAAGATGTTCTGATTTACTAAAATCAACCAATAAGCATTTATTAGGTATCTTCTGTGCACCAGGTAATGTAGGAGCACTTGAAGATATGAATACAAAAAAGAGAAACAAGAAATAGCTCCCTCTACAGGGAATAATAATTACACAAAGACAACAGCCATGTTAATAATAACAATAAGAGCTGCTATTTTTATATGATTAAAGTAGAGCCTCCCTGACTCTACTCTGTGAAATAGAGAACTATTCTGACCACTTGACTTCCCTAGCTTGGTGAAAATAGCTCTTAAAAAATTCAACTTTGGTTCCACAGTCACCAGCAATCTTCTTAATGTAATTTTTTTTCAACTAGAGTTGTCTATAAGGAAAAGAAGGTGCTGATTGGAAGTAGAAGTAGCAGACCCATATGTCATGATAAAGGAGCAGACTGCCATTCCAACCCAAATTAGTCTGGTCAGTTTGGAAAGCCTGGCCCAATTTTTCCACATTTTGACTATCATAGAAGCTGAGGCCTTCAGGCTAAGAAAGCCAAAAGTCTGAATTTGTGGTGTCCCTATCAAGGTGTAGCATTTTGTGAAGCCCAATCTAAATTCTTGCTAGTCCCTATAATTATCTCATTACAGGTAAATGGGAAGTCTAGGCTCCTATGAGCTATTAAAAAGCAAACGGCTGTAAATGTGGCAATCCTGCCTTTAAAAAGTGAATAAGGGACCCAGCATTCATCCCTTAGGCTGAAATTCCATTGACAGATTGCTGGACTCAGTCAACCAAGAAAGCCCCTTCTGTTTGGGACTTTACTGAAATCAACTCTGGGAATTTTTGGTTCCAATTTACATTTATGAAGCATCTGCTGTATTTTAACCCCTTTTTAAATAAATCTTCCAGTCTAGAATAGAAGAAAATGTTGGCAAAAATTTTTATATCCAGTGTTCTGATAAAGATTTCATTTCTAAAATATCTAAAGGATTGTGTCAAATTTATAATTAATACAAGTCATTCCCCAATTGATAAATGGTCAAAGAATGTGAACAGACAATTTTCAGATGAAGAAATTGAAGCCAGCTAGAGTCATATGAAAAAAACGCTCTAAATCACTATTGATTAGAGAAATGCAAATTAAAACAACTTTGAGGTACTGCCTCACATCTCTCTGATTGACTAGGAAAAGGTAATGATGAATGTTGGAGGGGATGTGGGAAAACTGGGACACTGATACGTTGTTAGTGGAGTTGTGAACTGATCCAACTATTCTGGAGAACATTATGGAACTATGCCCAAAGGGCTACAAAATTGTGCATACTTTTTAACCCAGCAGTGCCACTATTGGGCCTGTATCCCAAAGAATTCATAAAGGATGGAAAAGATGCACATATGCAAAAATGCTTGTAGCAGCTCTTTTTGTGGTGGCAAAGAATTGGAAAATGAGTAAATACCCATCAGTTGGGAAATGGCTGAATAAGAAACAGCATATCAAAATAATGGAATATTATTGTTCTATAAAAAGTGATGAAAAAACTGATTTTAGAAAAATCTGGAAAGATTTGTGTGAAGTGATGCTGAGAGAAACAAGCAATACATTGTATACAGTAATAGCGATTTTTTGATGATCAACTATGACAGATTTGGTTCTTCTCAGGGGTTCTGGGTTCCAAGGCAATTCCAATAAACTTTATATGGAAAATACCATTCACATCCAGAGAGAGAACAATATAAATCTGAAAATAAATCAATACATGCTGTGTTCACTTTTTTCCTTTTTTTTTTTCTCTCATGGTTTTTCCCTTTTGTTCTGATTTTTCTCTCAGCATGATTCATAAGGAAAAAATGTAAAAGTATAAGGTGTAAAAAAAGTATTAAAGTATAAAGTGTAAAAAAAAGAATGTACACATATAACTAAAATACTTTTTTTTTTTTACGTGTAACAGGACAATAATTTTTTTTTAAGTTTAAGAAAAAACTAAAGGAAAAAAAAGAAGAAAATGTTGGTCATAGTTCTCTCTGACCAGACTTTCTTTTTTAAAAATTTATTTTATTTTTAATTTATGGAATAAATTATTTCTACAACAGTGTAATTTTTTTAACAAGATGGTTATATACAAAACTGCAAATCTATATATAATTTGCTATTCTTTTCCAATATATAATAAAATCATCATACTAATTTCTTTTCCCCCTTCTTTTTTTTCTTCCCTCTCTATCCTATGAAATCATGTAGGTAAAGAAGACCTTTGCAAATTCACTTTCTCTAAATGTTATGCTTTAACAACAAAACAACAAATAACGAAATAGGCTTAGAACTTTAAGAGATATCACAGGTCATCACAATAGTAGATAGAAATGAGGGCCAATAAACTATAGCAGGTTGCATTTTGACTTTATAAAACCAAGAATAATTTATCAGTGTATTTTTATAAAATACACTATTCTATTGAGAAGATGCTATTCTTAAGAGTAGATGTCCTAATATAATTTTATTTATTTTGTTAAATATTTCTTGTTTATATTTTAATCTAGTTTAGGCTGCACTCCAGAGTGTTGCTAATCTCAGCGAGACACCTCTGATCCAGATTAACCCCCTCAATTTATAGATGAGGAAATTGAAGCACAGAGAGATCCAGTCTTGCCTTTTCAGTGGCAGAACTGGGGTTCTCAAACCCTCAAACCTAGCTTCTGTGGTACCCTGCTGCCTCTCCAAAAGCAACTAAATTGCAAGCTTCTTGAGGGCAAAAACTGTCATTTGCCTTTATTTGAATCCCTAGCACTTAGTACAGTATCAGGTATATAGTAGACACTTAATAAATGCTAATAACAGACTGAATAACTATAAATCTTGCAAACTCTTGTTTTAGATGGTGTTCCGTTCTCACTGCTAAGCTCTCTCAGGCCTCCTAACAACTTTGAACTTCAGTGTTAAAGTCAATCATGATCCTCTAAATCTCCAGTGCCCCCCAACCCATTTTAATTGTTTTCTCCCAGAGATTTTTTTGAGTTGGAGGAAGTATCCCTTACTTCATGTTTCCTTCAGAAAATTAAAAAAAGGTAATTATTTTAAAACTCTGAGTCTCTATTTCATTTTCTCTTTGGCAGAGTGATTTATGCCCTATTATATTTCATCATGCAGCCAGAGCAGTTTTTATTATGTCATCAATTATACATGGATTTAACGTATGTGTTCATGAGCTTTTCCAACTGAGAAAGCTGTGCTTGCATTCTGGACAACAGTTTTCTCAGGCTACAGCATATGGTATATGAGATACACACCTATTTCTTTGCTGGACTGGTGAACATTATGGGTTTCCTGTTGAGAGTTCCAATCGGCCAGCAAACTCAGCTGCACATAGCTAAATTTGCCCTTAAGAGGAAAAAAAAAGCAAAATAAAACAAAACAATTGGCTTATGTAAGTTTTGGCATGCTGAGGAAACTGAATGATCCCAGTTTGACTCAAATGGCAGAGTCTGTGATTTTACAGCTGAGAACACAAACCACACAGGACTACCCTGATGGCCATGCCCAGGATGAAATGAAGAAAATAGAATTCACTAGAAGATCTAATGAGATTGAAGATGCTGAGGGTGAGACTGTCAGACTCTGAAACCCTTGAATGCCTCAGAATGGTGTCTTGGCTCTGGAAATAAAAGGTTTTGGCTTACACCAGGATAGTTCCCTTCATTCCCCAGTTCCAGCCCAGCTCCACAAATACCTCAGAGTTAAAAAGATATCAACAATATCCTTTGCCAGTCCATTTTTTCCTCTTTCAGTTTTCTTTCATTTTCCAGTCTGCCTCCTCTCCCTCTCATTGCTTCCTCATTCCTATTGAGAAAGCAAGAAAAAATAAAACCTATGTTATAAGCAAAACATATACCCAAATTGAATATGTTCCAAAATATATAGGGTTCAATCTGCACTCTGATTTCCTCACCCCTCTACCAGATACTGACAGGCAGTATGTTTTATCATCATTTCCTCTGGAATTATGGTTAATTGCTACATGGATCAGAGTTTCTAAGTTTTTCCAAGTTGTTTGTCTTTATAATATTGTATAAACCATTCTCTCGAGTGTGCTCATTTCACTTTGCATCAATTCATACACCTTCCCAGATTTTTCTGAAATCACTCCTTTTATCATTTCTTACAGCACTATAGATTTTCATCATACATATATATCATAACTTATTCAGCATTCCTCAATAGATAAGTACCCCTTCAAATTCCAACTTTGCCACCACAAAGGGAGCTGCTATAAATACTTTTGTACCTTCCAGTCTATTCTTGTTGGGGAGAGGGAGGAGTGGGTTACTTTGGGAAAGCAAAAAGCTATAGATCATTTGTTTTTAGTGAGAGGTAGAAGAATTAGAAGTCAGAACCTCCTGGGACAATAATGTATTTTCCTGAAAGATAGAATCTCTTTCCTACAGGGAAAGAAAAAGGCTTTTTCTGAGATCTTCTGTTACCTTTTAGGGATGCTGTGTCATCCCAAGATGAGTCTGTCTTGGCAAATGTCAGTGTATATTGAGTCTGTTACAAATAATGATGTAATGTGGGTTGGAATAGATGGCTTTGGAGCTCTTTTCTAATGCAAATTCTGTGATTCTAGAAGGCCATTTCTGGAAATGCCCCATTCTAGGGCTGATAAACTTCAGTTTGTACATGAAATATACATGGACTATGCCATTGCTCCCTCCCTGTTGTCTTTACAATATTATTGTCAAAATAAGACCCCAGAAGAGGTCTTTCAGAAACAAGCTAAAACTTGGCAGTCCTACAATGTGCATTCCCAGAAATGCTATTGGTCTTCTAGAATCACAGAATCTGAGTTAGAAAGGAGCTGGGAGGCCATCGGTTCCAAACCACATTACACCATTGCCTGTAACAGATTCAATAAGAATATTGCTGTAAGGTGCCTTCTCAAATCACCTCTCTCTAAGCTAGCCAGGGACAGGGATCTGGGAACCCTTTAAGGAGTTGAAAGGTCCTGGAGTTTTGTTGGCTCTCTATTATCTTTAGAAGATTCCTTCAGGGGAAGGATGATTTAATTTTGGTCTTTATATAGGGGCTGGTATATAAAAGGTACTTCATGAATAAATGAGTTATGAGGAGAAGTGTGGGGAACACTTTCTAGAGCCACTAGTGAAAGAATCTAGAAAGATGTCACTAGGTGCAAGAAATAAAGTATGTCCTTATCATCTGATAATGAATCAGAATTGAAAAAAATATAGTCATTTCTCTATTTCTACTTTTTAAAAAATAATAGTAGTAGCCTTTTATTTTTCAAAATATAAGAAAAGATAGCTTTCAATATTCACCCCTGAAAAACCTTGTGTTCCAGGTTTTTTTCCCCTTCCTCTCCTTCCCCAATCATATAGGTTAAACAAATACAATTCTTCTAAATTTCCACATTTGTCATGCTGCATGAGAAAAATCAGATCAAATGGGAAAAAAACATGAAAAAGGGAAAAAAAACCAAGCAAATAAACAATAATAACAATAAAAAAGGTGAAAATACTATACTTTGATCCACATTCAGCCTCCATAGTTCTCTCTCTGGATGTGAATGGTTCTTCCCATCACAAGTCTATTGAAATTGTCTTGAATCATCTCAGTGTTGAAAAGAGCCAAGTCACCATAGTTGATCATCACATAATATTTTTGTTGCTGTGTCCAGTGTTCTCTTGGCTCTGCTAACTTCACTTAGCATCAGTTCACTTAAATCTTGTCAGATTTTTCTGAAATAATCTTGCTCATCATTTCTTTTATTTATTTGCTGAGGCAATTGGGGTTAAGTGATTTGCCCAGAATCACACAGCTAGGAAGTATTAAGTATCTGAGGTCAAATTTGAACTCCGGTCCTTTTGACTTCAGGGTTGGTGCTCTATCCACTGCACCCCCTAGCTGCCCCACTCATTTCTTTTAGAGCAATAATATTCCATTAATTCAAATACTACAACTTATTCAGCCATTTCCCAACTCATGGACATTCACTCAGTTTCTAGTTCCTTGCCACTCCACAAAGGGCATCTATAAATATTTTTGTACATATGGGTTTTATTCCCTTTTTGAAAATCTCCTTGGAATTCAGAAACAGTAGAGACACTGTTAGATCAAAGGAAATGCACAGTTTGATAGTCCTTTGGGAATAGTTTCATTGCTCCCCAGAGTGGATGGATCCAGTTCACAATTCCACCAACAATGTTTTACTATCCCAGTTTTCTCACATCCCCTATTTCTACTTTAGGAATGTATATCAGGGAATAAAAATTAATGGTCTTTCTTTGTACTTTTCATTCAATAGAGAAAATAATAATCCTATACTATTTTTTTATATTACCCCTCTTCAATCAAGAAACCTGGGAAAGCTAGAAATCTCAACACTTCAGTGGAGGCTCAGGTCGATCACAGGTATACTTTAAACGATCATCCAGCCTTCAGATTCTAGGGAGAAGAGGAGTATATGTAATTGGCTAGTATTTGTTAAGTTAATCCTTTGAAGTAAAATTTTTTTTAATCTACTGAGGTGGGAGATGGGAGTTTATATCTCAGAGAAGAAGACATAATATTTTCCCACTTTATCTTCATTAGCTTCCACACGCATTGTTTTAGATTTTCTTTTCATGTACATTGAAATAGGCTAGGATTACAAATATGTCAATGCCTTTCTAGAATTTGAGATGGCTGAGATAATATCATGAGGTGAATTGGCTATATAAATATTCAATTTAAAAAGACATCTTACTTAAAAATAATCACTGTTGAGAGGCAGCATGATATAGAGCTGGCCTCTGATTTAGGGTTCAAATTCTATCTTTGACTTTGGGCAAGTCACTTAAACCTCTCAAGGTGTCAGTCAATTCTCTAAAACTGTAAGTTGTAAATAAAGTACTGATATACATTGGTAGAAGGCATTTTCTTACTAGAAGTTTCCTATACCAATGAAATTACAGATTTAGTTTTAAAAAATTCTGGTTTTGGTTCATGGTGACACATTCCAGTAAGAGAAGACCGCTTCTTTCTTGGAAAGGGGAGACCAAAAAAGGGAATAAATTATCCATATCATGTGTCTGAATGGTATATGTCAGGGACAGTGCAAGTCCATTTCCCAAGCAACTGAACTAAGAAACAAGAGAAATATTTTAATAGTTCATATATCAAGTAAACATGTATAAGATCCACTCAATTAAATCAGTAGCATCATGGTGACCTAAACTAGCATGCTGCCTTCATCTTCAAGGCTCTTTATGACTGTTCATGAATTGACAAAAGATCAGAGATTGGCGGGATGTCTGAGACTTGTGATTTTGAAAAGAATGGATGGGACACAGATCAAAGAACAACTCCCTGCTTTGTTAATGTAACTCTTTGATGTCTAAAATAAGCACAAAACGTTGATCCTGTTTAGATTTCCAATGGTGTCCTATGATTTTTTGTGAAGGCTCAATATGTGGCTGTAAAGAATGGAAAGTCCTTCCCCTGCTTTCTCTAGTTACAATCTAGAACCAGAACATTATAGTTGGTCTGGGACTCTAGGGATTACCTTGATTAGAAGAAACTCCCAGACTTCAATTTGGAATCCTGAAATACTCCAGTTTTAGGTCTATTCACCTGGGGTGAGAATAGAACTTCTAGGAGGCTATAGACAAAGCTACTGTTTGAATTTGTACTTCAAGAACAGGGAAACTTTTATATGTCATTATTTCATCATGTACAGGCAGGAAAATTAGATTCAATGAACTTAGATTAATTTTTTTTTTACTTAGTTGCTACAATGATTTGTCTAGAAAGCTATTTCCTGGACCAAATAATTAGGGAAATTCCAGGGTTGACTCAAGAGTGAATTGAACTATAATGGTTTTATATTTATGTGATGATTCAGGAAACTATTCCAAAGGGGTTAACCCTGACCTTCAGAATTCTGAACCTTTTCTGCATCATGGATCCCATAAACAGTCTGGAAAATTTATGGATTTCTGCTCATAATGGGATTACAATAGTATTCAATTATATTGAAATAGACTTAATGAGAATTAAGGATACTAGGTTAAGAATTCCTATTGTAGAGAAAGCCAAGAGAACACAGATTATGATTTGTTACAAAGGGAAAATGGAATATGTATCACTGATCTTTTCAGTCTTTTTCTAGCCAGCCCAGCCCTTGTAATTTGCAAAGAATAGAAGAGCACGAACTGGGAGATTAAAAGTAGATTTTATTGCCACAATTTATCACAGTTCTTTTCCATTTAAAGATTAGAACCATAAGAATATTTGCTTCACCCTGGAGATATGATAAAGACCTAAGATATTTCTAACTCTAAATCAAAAGAAAGTCATACTTCAGAAGAGGCAGGAGAGGAGTGAGAATATTCACAGAAAAGTTCCAATAACAGATATGACTGACAGAGTGCCAGGCCTGAAGT